>NC_041401.2:76058055-76396099 GCF_900747795.2 Erpetoichthys calabaricus
ATATGTGACTCCGTCTCCTCCATTAGAGTATATGGACAAAAAACAGGTTCCAGTTATGACCATTACGCGTAGAATTTCGAAATGAAACCTGCCTAATTTTTGTAAGTAAGCTGTAAGGAATGAGCCTGCCAAATTTCAGCCTTCTACCTACACGGGAAGTTGGAGAATTAGTGATGAGTGAGTCAGTCAGTCAGTCAGTGAGGGCTTTGCCTTTTATTAGTATAAATAATTTGGGATTGTCTTTACAAACCAGAATTTTCATTGTTTAATTTCCCTACGACAATTTTGTATATTTTGGGACTTTTTGAACTTTAATAATAACATATTTTACTGTATATATATATATAGTATCTTTCAAAGCTAACTGCCCATTTTGTGGCCTGCTCAGGATGTTGCCTGAAGGAAGTTTTCTGGGACAAACTGGTCTGAAGTGAGTCTTTTCTGGGTTGGTTTGTAAAGTTTTGAGCCTGTGTTTTTTGAAGCTTTTTGGAGGGCTAACCTCATCTGCCATGTTTGGATTTTCATATCGCAACGCAAAATAGTTCTGATGGTAATGAATTTGGCTTATTGCTTAGATTTGGCCCAGTTTTCAGGGAAAGATATATTCGATGTCAGTGATTTAATGGAAATAGAGGTGGATATGGTATGATGAGGAACCAACACAAAAATGGTACATCGTTCAAAAATGTCTACTTTCACATATTTTTATATTACATTAGTATTTAACAATTTAACAATTTAAAAGGCATGCTTAATAGAATTTGAAAAATTTCATTTTGATATTCGGAAGGTGCCGATACCAAAAAACTATGCAACACTTCAAATGAGCTGAGTGGATGTTCATGGAATTTTCCATGCATATCGTATTACTGTTGACCGTTTATGAAGTTTCAAACGTTTCATCATGAATAACGGTTCAATAGAGGAAACATCATTAAAACAGTAGTTTTGCCCAGCTTGCAAGTTGTATCAATGACTCAATTATTCAAGCTGAAGAAGTCATCTACTTTATTAATGTGAGATTAAACACCCATTTGTGAAATCACAGTAAACAAGAAAATACAAAGATTCTTGTTTATGGCATTCATGGTTCCAACCCAGCAAGAAGTCATAATTATGGAATCCAATCATACACAAAAATAATAAATTCTCTACTCATGAGAACAGAACATTTGATAGAGAGACACTTGCATTTCAGCCAGCAGTGACAAAAGGGTCACTATTAAAAAGTACACACATATTTGTTTCCTTACTTTAAACCATTATACAAATATACCCAGGCAATGTCAAGTACTTCTGCTAGTGCTTCATTAAAAAGGAAATGTTTTTACAATCAATGAAGATTTCTCTTAAACAATTAGTTATGTACTTTTTTTCATTTTGTTCTCAGTTATTAATACTTAAGACTTAAGCTCTTAACATTAAAATGTGGCTATATTTCTGCTTTTTCTTGTTGGCCATAATGAAAAACAGCAATCCTGCAACTGTTTAAACTGTAATTAAGAAATTTAAATTTACTAAAAAAAGTAATAAAGATTCATTACATTGAAGACATGCTTCAAGTGGCAATAACTGCCCCTTCCATTACCCTCACCCTTCATCTTTATTTGGAAACCAGAATTTGGTCACCGTTATGAGCACTTTCCCTTTTCTTGAATTCAGCAAACATACAGAAAACCTTGTTGAGTTCTGAACTCTTTTCTATTGCATATTTCAAGATTCTTTCATACTGCTTTTAAAAGAATCTGTATCCCTCATTTACTCAAATGTTTCACTTATTTTTTCATTACGTGTAGTTACAGCTTACAAATTAAAAAAAAAAACAATATGTCAGAAATTGAGGGCAAACTACTTTTTGTGCGCTCACTGTCAGACATTACTCTTGGTAGCACACATGTCATAGTTATTCTGTTGTGATGTGAAACAATTTCATTACACATAATCCATATTGGAAATTCTTAAGTATCATACCATAATACAGCTCTAATGTAAAATTAAAATGTGAATGACCTATTCTGTTCAGATAAATGTAGGCTCTTGCTCAGATAATTGCTCTTTATGTTGGTGCCCCTGATATGAACCTCTCAGTACACAGCCAGAAGCCCTCATATTAGAGTAGACAAACTTATACAATCATAAAAGATACAATTTAACCTGAAATACTATTTGCAAAAATAAATATAATCATAACACCATTTCCAAAATAACTCACTTAAACATATTCTCTTTTACTTTCTCTGTTTTTTCTCTACCGTGAATAGCATGTTTTTATCTTACCATGATTTTAAAATTATTCTTTCTTTCTTTCTTTCTTTCTAAAATTAAAATCTAAAGCTTACACCTTTAAGTACCCTCCTATTGCTCACACTGATTTATAAATTGTGTCTTGCCTACTTCAGTCATAGTCTCAAGTACTTTACACTGGGAGGTAAGTTTAATTGCATCACAACTTTTCAACACATTTTTATTCAAATGAAAACAATACTTTAATGGAAACTATGTTATTTTAATAATTTTAAAGGATAACTTAGTGTAAAGTATTCACTAAGGTGATTTAATATGCATTATATATAATCATAACAGAACAGGAAAATTTGATACAAAGCATAAATATGAAGCCACTGTTGAAAGACTAAAAATTATTTAATACTATGAACGTCACAAATCACTGATGATTTCTAATACTGCATTCCATAAATTGTTTTGACTATTCTAATTTTTTCCTTAGTTTTTGAGCCTTTGATACACTTCATTCTTGCATTTATATTTTCTTTATCCTTACTATGTACTTATATCATGACATCTTCCTATAATTCCTTTGTTTATAATAATCTTAAAAGAGTCTAAAATATCAACCTCTTAGCAAACACATATCTCTCTATATATAATGTGTGTGTATATATATACAGTGCATCGGGAAAGGATTCACAGCGCATCACTTTTTCCACATTTTGTTATGTTACAGCCTTATTCCAAAATGGATTAAATTCATTTTTTTCCTCAGAATTCTACACACAACACCCCATAATGACAACGTGAAAAAAGTTTACTTGAGGTTTTTGCAAATTCATTAAAAATAAAAAAATTGAGAAAGCACATGTACATAAGTATTCACAGCCTTTGCCATGAAGCTCAAAATTGAGCTCAGGTGCATCCTGTTTCCCCTGATCATCCTTGAGATGTTTCTGCAGCTTAATTGGAGTCCACCTGTAGTAAATTCAGTTGATTGGACATGATTTGGAAAGGCACACACCTGTCTATATAAGGTCCCACAGTTGACAGTTCATGTCAGAGCACAAACCAAACATGAAGTCAAAGGAATTGTCTGTAGACCTCCGAGACAGGATTGTCTCGAGGCACAAATCTGGGGAAGGTTACAGAAAAATTTCTGCTGCTTTGAAGGTCCCAGTGAGCACAGTGGCCTCCATCATCCGTAAGTGGAAGAAGTTCGAAACCACCAGGACTCTTCCTAGAGCTGTCCGGCCATCTAAACTGAGCGATCGGGGGAGAAGGGCCTTAGTCAGGGAGGTGACAAAGAACCCAATGGTCACTCTGTCAGAGGTTCAGAGGTCCTCTGTGGAGAGAGGAGCACCTTCCAGAGGGACAACCATCTCTGTAGCAATTCACCAATCAGGCCTGTATGGTAGAGTGGCCAGACGGAAGCCACTCCTTAGTAAAAGGCACATGGCAGCCCACCTGGAGTTTGCCAAAAGGCACCTGAAGGACTCTAAGACCATGAGAAAGAATATTCTCTGGTCTGATGAGACAAAGATTGAACTCTTTGGTGTGAATGCCAGGCGTCATGTTTGGAGGAAACCAGGCACCGCTCATCACCAGGCCAATACCATCCCTACAGTGAAGCATGGTGGTGGCAGCATCATGCTGTGGGGATGTTTTTCAGCGGCAGGGACTGGGAAACTAGTCAGGATAAAGGGAAAGATGACCACAGCAATGTACAGAGACATCCTAGATGAAAACCTGCTCCAGAGCGCTCTTGACCTCAGACTGGGGTGACGGTTCATCTTTCAGCAGGACAACGACCCTAAGTACACAGCCAAGATATCAAAGGAGTGGCTTCAGGACAACTCTGTGAATGCCCTTGAGTGGCCCAGCCAGAGCCCAGACTTGAATCAGATTGAACATCTCTGGAGAGATCTTAAAATGGCTGTGCACCGACGCTTCCCATCCAACCTGATGGAGCTTGAGAGGTGCTGCAAAGAGGAATGGGTGAAACTGGCCAAGGATAGGTGTGCCAAGCTTGTGGCATCATATTCAAAAAGACTTGAGGCTGTAATTGCTGCCAAAGGTGCATCAGCAAAGTACTGAGCAAAGGCTGTGAATACTTATGTACATGTGATTTCTCAGTTTTTTTTATTTTTAATAAATTTGCAAAAACCTCAAGTAAACTTTTTTCACGTTGTCATTATGGGGTGTTGTGTGTAGAATTCTGAGGAAAAAATGAATTTAATCCATTTTGGAATAAGGCTGTAACATAACAAAATGTGGAAAAAGTGATGTGCTGTGAATACTTTCCAGATGTACTGTATATATATATATTTTATATATATATATATATATATATATATATATATATATATATATATATATATATATATATATATATATATAGTGGCGCGTGGCTGGGGGTGGTACCCAGCCGGGACGCCCAGAAGGACCGGAGGAGGGCTTATGCCTCCTCCAGACCATGAGGGGGCGACCGCCCTGGTGACTTTGGGGACCACGGGAACAGAGTTTTAGAAGCTCAACCCTATAGGGGCCCATGGTCACCGCCAGGGGGGTGCCCCAATGCCTGTGGAGCCCTGGCCCTCAGCACTTCCGCCACACCCAGAAGTGCTGGGGGAAAGAAGACCAGGGACACCCGGAGTGCTTCCAGGTGCACAGCCTGGGAGTGACGGTGGAAGGTTATTGGGAGGCACCTGGAGCACGTCCGGGTGCGTTTAAAAAGGGCCGCCTCCCTCCATTCGATGGCTGGAGTCGGGAGGAAGAAGGCAAAAGCTCGGGAGAAGAGGAGTGGAGGCGGATGCGAGGAAAGGCATTGTTAGTAAGAGGCCTGGACTTTGGGGGAAGAAAGTGGGTTGTGTGCTGTGTTTCACTAAAAATGTATAATAAACGTGTGTTGGATTTTGTACCTACAGTGTCTGCCTGTCTGTGTCCAGTCTGCTTTCCGCAATATATATATATATATATATATATATATATATATATAATATAGTATATGTATGTTTTTGTCCTGGCATCCCATCCATAAGTTAATACTGTTCAAAATTCCATTTCTGTTCCATACCTGCCAGAATATGCTGTCAATTGTGTTGCCAAGGAAGCCTTCCCTTGTATCGGAAGACAAAAGTTTTGGACCCAAGATTGTCATGAATTCATCAAAATCCACTTGGCCATCTCCTAAAATGAAAGAATATGGCATGTTAGTGTGTTTAAACATTTAATATTTGAATACACATATTTATTTTCTGCTTTGGAGGAACCTGTTCAGCCAGTATAACTAGACCCCAAGAGTCACAGGAAATATTTTCTTTCTCCACAATCCCGCAAAGCCATTTTAAGTTTCAAGAACTATTGGGTTTATTTACCAGTGATAAATGCTAACCAGCAATTGTGATATGATTGAACCATTCATGGTGATACATATATGACATTAATTTAGTTCTCCACACCTTGGAGCTAAAGAGATGTATCACACAGGAGCTGTGAATTTCCCACCTGTGTGACCCACTTACTAAGACTAGTGCTATGACAGCCTGCAGAAATGCAGTGATTATTAGAAAGAGGTCACTCGCTTTATTAGATTGTTATACTCCACCTGACCCTTTACTGCACTGCTAAAATCATCCATCACTTCTGACATGCTAGCCATAATATGGCTGTGAATCAAAACTGGGTTGGTGTACACACATATAAAAAAATGAGTATAAAAAATCAAATATAAGAAGTAAAACAAGCAAGCAAAGCAAACTAGCAATTTTCACTGTATGTCATTTATGCTAAATACTTATTTTTAAGAGCATGCAGCTTTAGGCTTCATTGACTCTAGATACTATAAAACAAGTATTACCGTAATGTATTAGGGATATTGTTTTGGTGACATTATAAATAAATTAAAACTGCAACAACATAGGCAGTACAAAATGCACAAGAAAAAAAAAAATAATACATGGATGAAAATCAAGCTGTGTTGTTAATATTACAAAAACAACCCACATTGCACATATAGCGCAATCAGTATCTAATGAAATAGAGCTGAGGGTCATCAAGCGACATGACATTCTTGTTCAAAATGTCTGCTTTTTAATAGAAAGTGTGCATCAAACTCACTGAGAAAATATTTAGCATATTATGCTTTTTCCTGTAAACTTGTAAGCTTAAATTTGAAAGAATAAGGAAAATGTTTAAGCAGTGTTTTTTTTTAGTTTTAAGATATTTTTTTAATTTTAGTTTTTGATTTTATTTTCAAGTTTTTATGTAGTTTTAGTTTTTTGCCATGTTGTAATTTTAGTTCTTATTTAGTTTTCATTCTTTTTTTTAAAGTTTTTATTTAGTTTTAGTTTTTTGGTTCTTTTTTGTTATTATTTAGTTTTAGTTTTTCAACAATTAACTTTTTTTTCTTACATTCTATTAGTTTTGTACTACTCATCAAAAATGTCTGCAGACAGTTTGGCAAGTGCAAAACACTGTTTTCTTTATAGTTTTCAAATTATTTTTCATACCTGTTCATTTTATACATATAAAAGTGACAGATTTCACTTATCTTCTGATACTGGACTTCCAGTATAATCAAATAATGTAAGAATCAACTAATAACTGTGCTCTTATTTTTTTTTTTTACCTTAACTTGCAACAAGTGTAAGCAATTCAAAACACTTTCTTTAATTTTGAGATTTCCTTTGCGAGCAGTAAGATCACCATACACACATAGTCTTATTTTATATTTATTTTTGATATTGATGTGGACTATATGTCATCAAGGTGAAACATTAAAAGTGTATTTTGTTTCAGTAATTCTTAGTATGCTTATTTTTTGAAATACTGGAAGTTACTACTTGAACTGTGTTAATAACAATAATATTAGAAATCGAGATGAAAGTTTTTCCATGTATATATTGCATTTCTACAAATATCTGTCATAGCAACATCTCAGATGTTTCACTTAATAAGCAACATGAAAAACCTGGGGAGCTCCCTGTGAGCCTAAACTGATAGGATGTAATATAAAGGTACATGTAGAAATAAACAGATTTTGGCAACTGAGATTGCTTAATGACACACTTCTAATATCCATCTATAAAAAACTATCTGAAGTTACGAATACGATCAACATACACATGGGGAGAACATGTAAACATAGAGACACTGACTGGGCACTGACGCATGGCACTGTGTAGTAATAATAATGATACAAATGATAATAATACTTTTTATCCATATGGAACCTTTCTAAATCTCAAAGCTCTTACAAGTAGTCAAAGGAATACAATATAAATAAAAGCAAATATGACATTAACAACACAAGATACAAACTAATATCAAACATTAACACTAGAATCCCTGAGGCCTATGAAAAAAGTTGTAATCCTGGGCCACCTTAAATTCCTTCACACATCTCCATTAGCATCTTTGTTTTCCAAATGTGTCGATCAGGGGGGTATTTTTCGTATGTCGCTTAAATCATCCGAGATCAGGTGCCTCATCTTGGATAAGTCAATGCCAGTGACACTCGGGATAGGTCGGTTTTTCAAATGCAGCCGTGTATTAGATTAGTCTAGCTGGATCTAATCATCCGAGATGAATGCGCGTGCCCGCGTTGATTGAAAAGCCCATATATATTGAGTCTAGAAAATATGATCAGCAAGTCTTTGATAGGCTGTAACAAAATGACGAAAGAACGAGCGCATTTTTTTCTTTTATTCGAAGGACATGAAGAATTTCAAGATTTAATATGCACAAGCGGTAACACTGCAAAAACAGCCCAGACCAGAGAAGACGGCTGGCAAAAAGTGGCCGACAAATTAAACGCTAAGTAGTGTGCATTGTACTTACTGAATGCAGCGTTTCATTTCCTATGTGTCAGATTAATTATTATTTAATATGTCATAATTCCAGATCAAACGTGAGCACAAGGAGAACATGGGAACAGGTTAAAGTGAAGTACAAGAATATACTTCAAACTGGTAAATATTGGTATATAACTATTTAAAGAATTGTTGACATAAATAATAATATATAATATAAAAAACATTAATTTTAAAGCTAATAAGAAGGCAGACAAGCAAAAAACAGCTGGAGGTCCACGTGGTCCAGACCTAACCCCTGCAGAAGAGTTGGCTCTCCAGCAAAATGCCCATCAACCTGTTTCTGAGGGCATTTCAGGGGGAAGCTCCTCCTCAGAACCAGTGGCGGGAGGCAGTGGTCACTTCATTTCAGGTAAAGGATGGTCATTGCATATATTTGTCCTCCATGTGTGCCATAGGTATGTTCCATATAGCCCTCTTTTTTGTTGGGTCAGTTGCAGGGAATGTCATATCCCTTGAACCTGTGTCTGACCAACGAGATATTGACGAAGGTCAAATATTTGATGAAGACACTGTGTCTGATTATTCATCAGGAGGAGAGGTACATTTTCCAAATAATGTTTGATCAAACTCCACTCTGATCAGTCCCATGTGCCCCAATCACATTTGGAAATCCTGGTAATGAGAATGTTAGGCTGATTGAGATTCTTCATGGAACTGTGGGTGTTTTAGCCTGTGTATTACCTACCTGCAATGGCATGAAACGCCTCTTTTATTGTCTGCACACGCAGGTGTCCAGGAAACACTATGAAAACCCGAAGAAAATATTTTAGAGCCAAACAGACTTTACGAATTGCCTGGCAAACTGCACTTTTAGTTAGATTTTCCGCATCACCTACAGTATATAAAAAACCTCAAAGCAATGCATACTGTCTGTGTGGTTGTGAGAGCCTGACTTCGCCTAGTTTGACTTCGAATATAAGGTGCTAATAAATCTTTGAGGTACAACATTCCCCCTCAGCTAAAGCGGTATCTTTCGAAAAGAATTTCCTCCAGGAGCAATAAAGGATCTTGCCGATCGCGCAAACCCCTCTCTATATGAAATTCTCGTCTTATAATTTGCGCACCAATATCAATTGGTCGCTCATTCATGAATGGCGAAGCCATGACTGAATGAATTCCACGCACGGACGCTGGTTATGTGTGTGAGCTAATCCTTGTTTTATGTAGAACAAACCTGCTCCGAGCAGGTTTGAGGATTAGGATGTGTTGCTATGACAACACTTCCAGCAAGAGTTTCGAAAAACCGACAGATCCAGGATCATGCCAAATCGTCAACAATTACATCCAGCTAAACGACTAATCCACGTACGAAAAATACCCCCCAGCACAAGCAGCAAGCAGCCTGCTATCCCATCCCCGCCACCTATGCAGCTTAAGTTCTCTCACCTCAAGTCTGTTTATCTGGGTGTGAGGTGCCTGGAGTTGTATAGGGTAATTGATATATTGTTATTTGGAACAAATGCATTTCATGTGTGTTCCATGTCTACAATGATCTATGTAAGTGTAGGATGACAGGAAATGCGAGGCAAGAAATGTTGAACACATAACTAAAACAGACATTTTTTCCATGTTATAGTAAAAATTAATAAAATGTTGAGGTGAAATGTATAATGTATGAAGACTGAAGTCCAAATATCAAATAAACACTTTCACAAAAGTTTTTGCATCTCTGTGGTGATTACAATGTATGTATTCATGCATAACTGATAATGGCTGGTACCTTGAGGATTTTCTTTACTTAATTGATTTTTTTTTTCAATAAAGCTAGCTTCATGTAAAAACAAATGCTCCCAATTCACATTTTTGAAAAAATTGTATTTCATTTAAAAAGCCATCAACACACTATCCAAAGAGCATGTACTGTAGATCATGAGTAAACATGGACAGTGAAGACATAAATATACTGTGGCTACAAGTTGTTTTTTTTTTTAAGATCTTTCAGTGCCACCGACATATGTACACTCACCTAATGCTCTCTCTGTGATGACAGAGTAAATATGTCAATTTAACATTCTCAGTTGAAACCTACGGAAGGCATTCCAAAAAACTGAGCCTCTTAACCTTTTCCTCAATGCCTCAGGACACACAATTACATATGAATATTCATCTATTGCCCCTTAAAGACCACAAATCAGTCAAATCTCACAGAAGAGGAAAGGACAGTGCAGACTTGAAACATATATTGACAGGGTAAGCATTTAATCCCACATAACTGGTGCCACAATTGACCAATGCTAACCCGTTCACCATCATGGCACTCACACAGACAGCTGAATACAATTTAGTGAATTACATTACATACAAAATATTAAAGGCTAAATAAATTTATCAGCTTCAGACCATTGTATGCTGTGAAAGGCAGCATATATATGCATTCAAACTCATCGAATTAAGGACATCAGATATTGGACTCCCTGCAACCAGGAGCCATGTTTTGGCTGCAAGATTCACAAAATGGAAGCACCTATAGCAAAATCAACATGGCATCAGAAACAGACAAAATATTTTTAACAAAGTAATATGACCTTTCAGAGCAAAAATAAACCAGATATTTGGAATCTTCATAGTTCAAAACACATTATAGACATTTAAAGATGAGAAGAAGAATTAAATGAAGGTAAAGAAAAAGAAAAATGAAATTATAATAGTTTCCTAAGTTAGCATGATGGCTTGATAAGAAAATTTATTCAACAACAAATGCGTATCAATCTGTGTCTGTAGTCAACTCAATAGTGTATTTTCAAACTGACAGTTCTTTCTCCATTATGGTAACTGGAATTTTCTCTCGAATGAGCCCTCACATGTTACTCAAAGTAAATCAATCAAGTTTTATACAAATAAGACACTTTATCAAGCTGCCATGCTGGCTGTAACTTGTCAAATGAAGGGGCATTTCTTCATTTGCATTAAGAATTCTTCACATATTATATATACTTACAAATCATATTCTGTATATACTTTTACTCAGAGCTGTAATAAAAAAATGTCTTTTTTTGTTTTTTCTTTCTTTTACTCACAGTCTTTGTGTATTCCAGTTACTTACTGTTCCTCTATAAGCCGCAAGAAAAAGCTGTCAAACCAGTTATATTACTCCACCATCTGAACATGTCATGATAAATAAAGTTTACACAGGTAAGCAACTGGAAAACTGAAAAAAAAGCTTAGGCAATCAATGGGCACTCCAGCTCTTTTCAGTAAATCAAATCATTTAGCACAGCTTATGAGCAAAACTCAGATATGTTGGCTTGTTATTCAGTTTAAGTAAGTACCACTTTTATACTTCAATAAAATTTTCCAATATTATGATCTACTGTATGATTGCTGAACTTATATTGTTTATGTCACAAATAGCATTTTTTAAACTGCTACATCTTTTGCAATAGTCACTCTATCATTTTATATTCTACTTAACTTATTCTCCACCCTGCTCTTTTATGTTTCTTTTTGGAATCTGCTAGTTAGTGTCAGTCTCTTGGTAAGTGGAAGTCTGGGTTATATGGTAATTTAAATGTTCCAGTAGGCTATCAAGTCTAATAAACATATGCTCTTTGTTTCTGTTGTATTGAATTGTACAATACAAAACAACACCAATGCAAAATATGGCCTTGTATTGTGTATTGCGTGACATTACTGTGTGACCAAAATGAAAACCAAAAGCAAATGAAAACAACTTTCTTCCAAAGCAAGGAATTACCAGTGCCCATCATAGTGGCCACTGACTTAATAAAAAACTGGTGCTTCTTTAATTTTATAGCAGTACACATATTCTCAAGCAAAAATTAATCATTCTTTGATGGCTCCCCCAAATACTGTAGAAGTCAAACCATAATAATGGGACTCTGTACTGATTTCTGTCAACCTGGGTGATTCCTAATATTTAAGAGAAGTTTTATTTGTTATAGAACCTCATAAGACTTCTTGCTCTTGTTGTATGCAGCCTGTTGTTAATAACTGGTTACTACATTCCTTTCATTTATAATGCATTCTTCCATAAATTTAATGTATATGTAACACATAATTTTAACAAAGATGAGTCAGTGGATTTTTAGTAACCACTGTTGTCTCACAGCTCTTAAGTTCACTGATCAAATTCCAGCCTGAGTGCACTCTGTGTGATTGGTACCCTTGTGTCTGTGTCAGTTTTAGCCACATTCTAAATGTGCAAGTTAAAAGGTAACACAAAATTTGCCACATATGAGTCAGTATAAGACTGCCTTGAGAAGGACAAATACTAAATTCAGTTTTGGTTATTTTTGCCCAATGCTGTTGAAATAAGATCTAGTCCAAATGACCTCCAGCTGGGTTAGGCAGTTTGCTAATGGATAGATGGATGAATGAATACAATTTCCATTCATTACTTAAAATTCTGGCTTTCTGTTTTATATTTGTATTTTTGTACAGTAACATTACTCCTCAATTATTCTTAGAGAGGTAAGAGGGTCACAGGTGGGCTGGGGTCAACATACTTTATAATAAATGAACAACAATAATTCAAATGGAATAATTACAGTTGAGCTATATAACTGAAATATCACAGTAAGGAGTACATCAATTAAGCAAATTTTTGTTTTTACTCAATAAAGTTATGTATTTTAATATTCTTTTTTATCATTGTGCTGGATTGAGGCAATCTGTTATACAGTATGCTGGTTGGACAAGCAAGTAATAATTTCACTGTACTCTGTAAACGTGATGTTATCTACTACTACTACTACCGCTACATTATTTAAATTTAAACTGCTGGAACTGATTGTTGCCTGACATCTCAAGAACTCATTTGTGAAGTCATTAGCACATCACCTTCTTTGCAGTCATACTTCAAGTGGTTGACTTTTCAATCTATTTTTAACTGTAGAGGGAACATGGAATTCTTAATTGATTTTATTATTATAATGACACATGTATACATCTACAATTATACTAGAACATTATTAGCTTTAAAGAAATATGCATCACACACACATGCAGAATATTCACTGAGGGACATCATGAAAAGATCCCTTCAAGTCCTTTTTTAAGAGTATACTCGGACAACTAAAGGGGGAAAAAATTCTAAAGCATAAGCATTATGATGGCCTCTTGCATTTGTGGAATTGTTTCATGATAAAGAAGTCAGAACACAGAAATAAGTACTTATTTTTCTTATTTTTATTTTATTTCTTATTTTTAAGCAGACATTGGCAGAATGTACAGTAAATTTCAAAGATGAATTGACAATGCTATAAACAAAAATACTATAAATGTAATGTTGAAAATAATTTTGAAAGTATGCAAACACACAATTATTTAGTAAACATCATTTGCAAATTGTGCTAATTGTAGAAATTGAAGCTGCCAGTGCAGTTTGGTCATGAATAAGCATTTCAATTTTTTAATTAAAACAAACATTGTTAACTACAAATGACAGATCAATGGGTAAAAAAGAAAAATAACAATGACTTTATACAATATTCCTTTTGTTACTTAAATTAATTTAGGTGTACACATACTGTAGCTTACACTGCACAACAAAGTTCTTTAACTTCTTGAACACTGTTGGGTGTTTCTTATAGATTTTTGGGTGCTGATCACAAATATCACATCAAAATTTACCCATCACATACCATTTCAGTTTTGCCATGATTTTTTCTTATATTTGTATCCAAACATTTTTGCTATCGTAAGTGACTTATCAACAATGGTTTGTGCAGCCTGGGCATGTCCAGGCATGGAATCAGGCCAGGTTGGAAGCTGTTCTGTGGAAGTTGACATCCTGGGCATGCCTGGGCAGGTTTGAACGAGCTTGACGCTGTCTCAGCATGCTATAAAGGTGGCTTGCATACACCGATCATGCTCATATGGTTAATATAGATAGTCAGTGTGTATGTATAGTATCAGTATAGTAAAGTATAGTATCTGTAACAATATAACAGTAAGTAAGCTTGATGCTATAGATGTTTTGGTGTTGGCCGATATGTCTCGTCAATGTCGTAACAGCCGCAATACATTCTGCTATATTTGTGGCGAATATACACTTGCGCGTCGGAGACGTTGGATGACTGCTCTTGTGAAGAAAGCTTACCATCTGTTTTTCGGCTGCAAAACTGGTGATCAAGACAAGGAATGGGTGCCTCACATTTGCTGTGCGATATGTGCTGTCAGTCTGAGAGCCTGGCTCAGAGACACTCGGAAGACAATGCTGTTTGCTGTTCTGATGATATGGGGAGAACAGAAACACCATGTGACGGACTGTTACTTCTGTCTGACTAATGTGTCTGGTTTCTCTGCCCAAAACAAGAAGTCAATTGAATATCCTAATCTGCCTTCAGCAATGAGACCCGTGCCACATGACGACAGTCTTCCAATTCCGAAACCACCAGAGGATTGGACCTTAGATGAACCAGATGAAGAAACTGCAATGCAGGGTACTGACAGTGACATTGACCCGGATTTTGAACCGTGCTCATCAGGCGATCCACATCTGATAACACAGTCCGAATTGAACAATTTGGTCAGAGATTTGGGTCTGTCAAAAGCAAAAGTTGAGCTACTGGGTTTGAGACTGCAGGAATGGTGTTTGCTATCACCAGGTATGAAAATTTCTGTGTTTCGAGGCCGACATCATGATATAACCACATTTTTTTGCACAAGTCGACAGTCTCTGTTTCTGTTGTGACATTGAAGGTGTGATATGTGGCCGGCTTTTCATTCCGGCCAATACCCCCAGGCCACCAGGTGGAGCTTTCCCTGCAGCATGGACGTGCCCCGAGTTCCAGCAGGGACTCATGGACTATGTAGTTTTTATGCACAGCCCTGCTGGATGCCTTGGGGACCACCAGGAGTCACTGTAGGGAAGCCCGTAGACTCTTACATGCCCTATAACCCGGAAGTACGTCATAATCCCAGGACAGGAGGAAACGGTGTGCTTCCGGGTTGAAGAAAAGGACTGTTTACCCTGACCCGGGAGGAATAAGGACTTGTGGGTTGTGGAACAGGAACCACTTCCGGGTCAGGGAGTATAAAGGACCATGGGAAAGCCCAGTACGCTGAGCTGAGCTGGGTGGAAGGGTGGCAACGCGTCTGGGAGTGTGGAGGATTGAGTATTGTGTATTGATTTATTAATTATTGATTTATGTATATGAGTGTTGTGGAGTATAGGGTGCTTGGTGCACATATTTGTCTGAATAAAAGCAATATTTGGACTTTTATATGGTGTAAGACGTCTGATCCGAGGGTTCAAGGGGTCACGGAGACCTTAATCTTTCACAAAGGATTATTCTCAGCCTTGGGTTGTGATCACAACCTGGAAGAGTGCCGTCTCTTCATTGATTCGTCAATGTTAAGCCTGAAAGCTGTTCTGCTACACAATGGCAACATTTATCCTTCAGTACCTGTTGGCTATGCAGCATACATGAAAGAAACGTATGAGAATATGGAACTGTTGCTGAAGCACGTCCAGTATAGCAGGTACAACTGGAATATCTGTGGAGATCTTAAAGTCGTTGCTCTGTTACTAGGACTGCTGCTCAGCTACACAAAGTACTGTTATTTCATCTGTCAATGGGACAGCCGTGCCAAAGAGTCGCACTATTCTCGACAGAACTGGCCACTCCGTAAAAAGTTAGTCCCAGGACAGAAAAATGTAGCACATGAATCACTTGTCGACCCGGCAAAGATATTTTTGCCTCCTCTTCAAATAAAACTGGGACTCATGAAGAATTTCGTGAAAGCACTGAACAAGGAAGGCAATGGATTTCGCTATTTAACACTAGAATTACCAGAGCCTACAAAAAAACTCGTAGATCCGTCCCACCTTAAATTGCTTCTCACTTCTCCGTCAGCCTCTTTTGTCCTGTAAATGTGTGGATAAGCAGCAAACAGCAAGCAGCCTGCTATCACATCCCCCCACCCTGCACAGTTTTATCAGCTCAAGTCTGTTTACCTGCGTTTCAGTTGCTTAGAGGTGTATAGAGTGAGAAGTCAAGCAAAATGACACCTTTCATAAATGCTATATCGTTATTTGGAACACTTGCATTTCATGTGTGTTCCATGTCTACAACGATCTATGTAAACACATCTTTAAAACAGAAACGTTTTTCATGTTTTAGTAATAATTGACAAAATGTAGACATTAAGTGTATAATGTGTGAAGCCTGAATTCCAAATAACAAAGAAACACTTTCACAAAAGGTACAAATATAACAGAACAAGTGCGCTTTTATTCAAAAATAAAACTGCACAAAAAGAACCCATGTTAGGGTGTAACATTGACACGCACTTACTACGACTGCTTCGCTGGCGCAATGGTCCATTTTGAGAAGTGAGCTGCTTTTATTCTTACTATTTCAGAATAAAAACATACATTTGATTTCAGTCTGTAACAGCCGGAGTAAATGTATGATACTTGTACAGGTTAGCTTTGTTTTTTTTTTTTTATTCAGTTTCATTGTCTCAGTTGCGTTCACAATACTACCCTTCCTCCCCCCCCCCCCCCCCCCCCCCCCCCCCCCCCCATCTGA
The DNA here is from genome assembly GCF_900747795.2 of Erpetoichthys calabaricus. Taxonomy (NCBI): domain Eukaryota; kingdom Metazoa; phylum Chordata; class Cladistia; order Polypteriformes; family Polypteridae; genus Erpetoichthys; species Erpetoichthys calabaricus. The sequence goes on from NC_041401.2 coordinate 76,074,659, forward strand.
CACTGCTGTTTTCACATAAAGACGCGCTATAGCTCTGCAATGTACTTGTGACTTTACGCTGTAGGAAGTAAATAAATAAACCAAGATAAATAAGTAAATAACATTCAATCTGGCTCTTATATACAAAGTACTGCGATGGCAGCTTCCACCTGCAGCTATAGACTCTTCAGTACACAAGCGACTCTCCAGGCTAGTGTTTAGATCTGGATGGTTTCTTTTTGGGCACATACACTGTCAGCATGGCACTGGGAGATCTAAACACCAGCATGGAGAATTGTTCGTGTACTGAACTGACTTTAGCTGCAGGCAGAAGTTCCCGTCACATTTTATTCATGGTGCCAAGCAGAGTTGTGTTGCGGTGCAACAGTCTATTAGCCAGCGAAAGTGACGTGAAGAAGTTGTCTGTTGTTACGGTTCTGCCTTTGTCCAGAAACGGCTCCATAAGCTTTATGACCACAGACTCGGAAAGTCTTTCTCCCGTGGGACGACTGGGATCTTTTCCTAAATAAGGAGTGGCATTGCACATGTACTTTGTCTCCAAATCTGCCGCAATCCAAATTTTTATGCCAAATTTGTCAGGCTTGGTCGCGATGTATTGTAAGAAAGGACAACGCACCTTGGTTGGAAACAGTTGCTCATCAACTGTAATATGTTGCCCTGGTTGTAACTCAGAACACAGTTCTCAACAAAACATTGCCAGATGTCCGAAATTGCAGCAAATCTGTTGTTTTTCACACGTTCTGCACGGGTGTCCTTTGTTGTCAAAGCGCAAATGCCGCATGATAGTTTGATAGCGATGACGGGGCGTCGTATCTTTAATTGCCGGTACAACAAATAGTTCTGACCAGGCATCAGCCACAGCACCAACTGTAGTCATCGCTACTTTTGTCAAAAGAATGGAGATAAATGCAATCAATTCTGAGAGTGCTCAAAAAATACACGTGTAATGCCACGAAAAGTGCATGCAGACACTTCAGTTCGCAAGCATTGGTACAAGAATGCAGTCAGACTTCTTTTTAGGGCACATACACCGTCCAGATCTAAACACTAGCCTGGAGAGTCGCTTGCGTCCTGAAGAGTCTATAGCTGCAGGTAGAAGCTGCTGTTGCTGTACTTTGTATATAAGAGACAGATCGAATGTTATTTACTTATTTACCTTGGTTTATTTACTCATTTCCTACAGTGTAAAGTCACAAGTACACTGCAGAGCTATAGTGCGTCTTTATGTGAAAACAGCAGTGTCAGATGGAGGGGAGGGTAGGATAGGATCGTGAACACGACTGAGAGAATGAAACTGAATAAAAAAAAAAAAGCTAACCTTTACAAGTATCATACATTTACACCGGCTGTTACATACTGAAATCAAATGTATATTTTTATTCTAAAATAGTAAGAATAAAAGCAGCTCACTTCTCAAAACGGACTCATCGGGGATTGAACCCATGAAGTTACGATTACCAGTCAACAGTTGATACCATTGCGCCACCGAAGCAGTCGTAGTAAATGTGTGTCAATGTCGCATCCTAACGTGGGTTCTTTTTGTGCAATTATATTTTTGAATAAAAGCACACTTGTTCTGTTATATTTGTACCTTTTGTGAAAATGTTTCTTTGATATTTGGAATTCAGGCTTCACACATTATACACTTCATGTCTACATTTTGTCAATTATTTTCTGTTTTAACGATGTGTTTACATAGATCATTGTACGGAATACACATGAAATGCAAGTGTTCCAAATAACGATATAGTATTTAGAAAAACGTGTCATTTTGCTTGACTTCTCACTCTATACAACTCTAAGCAACTGACATGCAGGTAAACAGACTTGAGCTGAGAAAACTGTGCAGGGTGGGGGGATGTGATAGTAGGCTGCTTACTGTTTGCTGCTTATCCATATATTTACAGGACAGAAGAGGCTGGCGGAGAGGTGAGAAGCGATTTAAGGTGAGACGGATCTACGAGTTTTTTTGTAGGCTCTGGTATTTCTAGTTTTAAGACAGATGTTCCCAAGAATAACTGACGCCAAGATCAAAGAGGGCATTTTTGTTGGCTTCCAGATCAGACATGTTATGAGTGACAAGTGGTTTGAAGATCTGTTAGTTGGGCCAGAAAAAATTGCCTGGAAAGCCTTCAAAGATGTTGTTGACAATTTTCTGGCCAATTACAGAGCCCCAAACTACATTCAGCTGGTAGACAAACTTCTCAAAGCATACAAGACAATGAAGTGCAACATGACATTCAAGATTCATTTCCTCCAATCACACTTAGACTTCTTCCCCGCAAATCACGGTGCTGTCAGTGACAAACACGGTGAAAAGTTTCACCAGGACATTGCTACGATGGAGAAATGATACCAGGGCAACTGGAATCCAAACTGGAAACGTGATGCACCAGACATTGAATACAAAAGAAAATCAGGAGCAAAACACTTTTAATTCTGTTGTATTTAATAGCTTATGCGAAACATAAATGTGACTAAATACGTTATTGTCAGTACAGTGATCCCTCGCTATATCGCGCTTCGCCATTCGCGACTTCACTCTATCGCGGATTTTTATATGTAAGCATATTTAAATATATATCGCGGATTTTTTGCTGGTTCGCGGATTTCTGAGGACAATGGGTCTTTTAATTTCTGGTACATGCTTCCTCAGTTGGTTTGCCCAGTGATTTCATACAAGGGACACTATTGGCAGATGGCTGAGAAGCTACCCAACTTACTTTTCTCTTTCTCTCTCTTGCGCTTCTCTCTGATCCTGACGTAGGGGGTGTGAGCAGGGGGGCTGTTCGCACACCTAGACGATACGGACACTCGTCTAAAAATGCTGAACGATTATCTTCACGTTGCTACCTTCTGTGCAACTGCTTAGTGAAGCGACATGCTGCACGGTGCTTCGCATACTTAAAAGCTCAAAGGGCACGTATTGATTTTTGCATGTTGTTTTTCTCTGTCTCACTCTATCTCTCTCTCTCTCTCTCCCTGCTCCTGACGGAGGGGGGTGTGAGCTGCCGCCTTCAACAGCTTTGTGCCGCGGTGCTTCGCATACTTAAAAGCCAAACAGCCCTATTGATTTGTTTGCGTTCTCTGTCTTTATGACAGTCTCTGCTCCTGACACACACTCCCTTGAAGAGGAAGATATGTTTGCATTCTTTTAATTGTGAGACGGAACTGTCATCTCTGTCTTGTCATGGAGCACAGTTTAAACTTTTGAAAAGAGGACAAATGTTTGTTTGCAGTGTTTGAATAACATTCCTGTCTCTCTACAACCTCCTGTGTTTCTGCGCAAATCTGTGACCCAAGCATGACAATATAAAAATAACCATATAAACATATGTTTCTACTTCGCGGATTTCCTTATTTCGCGGGTAGCTCTGGAACGCAACCCCCGCGATGGAGGAGGGATTACTGTAAACATATAAATGTCTATTTCTCAGAGTTCCTACATGATGCAGTAAAACTATATTTGTACATACCCTGTAGGTACCTGTCACAATCAGCAAAAACTTTTCAGGAAGCAAGACTTTTCAAAAAAATTGTCATGCAGTGTTATTGACCTGATATTATTCTGTAGAAAATAATTCTTCTACTTTATAATAAATGATTGCTTATTTTCTTATATGTTTAGAGTAATGTTTATTTTTTCATTGTCTTCATTTTAGTCATTCCAGATTTTCAGGAGATCTATTAAGGGTATTGTCAAATGCTTTACTTAAATGAAATACAGCATGTTACACTACATGTACATAAATAAATACAAAGAATTATTTTCTTTAGTTACTGACTACACATATGGTTAATTGAGTGCCTTAATGGTAAAGTGTTCATTTCTTTAGGGATTACCAGGATAATCTAAATGAACCTCTTCAAGTAATAGGAGTCTAATGAATGCTGAAATGTATTCATGTGCACAGAGTATGTTGCTGCCCTCATTTCTCTTTTTATTCAGGGCCAAACTTTACTAAACAGTGGTATTCAGGAACAATTAAATTTGTATCATGGATTCATTTTATTAGCCCACTTTTTTCACTATAGGCTTAAATGTTGTGTAAACGTGAAGATTCATTTACTATCTCTCTATTATATTAAAAAAAGTTTTCCATCACATCCACGTTATTCAGCCTTGAGCACTCCCCTAATCATTACTCCTACTGCAAACATCCTCTCTCTGTACAACCCCGTGACACTCTCAGTGGTAATTTGTCCTTCAACGCAATCAGTTATAATGACAAATCAGAAAAGCAAACTACCTATTCAAGAATACTGAATTTTTTTTTTTTTTGCATTTTATTGATTTTATTAAAATCAAATAACATTCCATACAAGCAAGTCAAGTTTAACAAAACTAGTTTTGAAATAAATCAACCCCCACCAATAAGAAAGAGAGCTAGGCCAGCAGAGTAAAACTTTAAACTAGTAAAAATAAGTAAATAGATAAATTAATAAATGAATACAAATAAACAGAAAGGGGAGAGAATCCGCTTCCTCAATTTAAATGCTTATTTTAAAATGTTACTAATTAGATCCTGCCAGGATATGAAAAAGAATGCAGAATTTTGCATTGCGATAGAAAAAGAACGGCAACAGCTGATAATGAATGTCGAAAAAAAGAACATTAACAAAAAAGAACTGCATATAATAAAAATCAAGAACAAAGAGAAATGTACAATAAACAAGAAAAAGAAAAACATACAAAAACAATATGTGAACAGAAATGCAAAAAAGCAATGTTTATAGAATATAAGTTAGATGATAAAGTAATTCATAATATTGTTTTGATGAGGTGTTAATGTAATTTACTTTTATGTTTTATTATTTATTGGTATTTAAAATAGACAGTTGTAGTGAAACACTCAAGTAACTGTTTTTCTATCTATAATAACTAAGGACCCAAACCTTCTTCCTCCCATGCCTCGTATACTCTTCTACATACCATCTCTTTAAATACAATAGCTTTCTCTAATGAGATAGCAGCTGTCCAGTGCTTGCCCCCCGGGGGTTGGCGGCGGAGCCCTCTAGTCTTCTAAAATAAATATTTTTTTACTTTTAAATTGTGTAATGAGTAACAGAGATTAACTGAGGTATTTCTTTTTAGGGCAAACCAGGAGAAGTGTAGTAATTAGTGAGCAGAAGTCATTTTGAATAGAGATGTAAACAGTAGATTGATTGTAAACACAGCCCAGAACATAAGACAAAAAAACATAAATAGAGGATCATAGCAAGAAAATCAGAAGCCAGAATAGTGAAAAAAGTCAAAACATTAGTCATAAATCTTAGTCAAGGGGCAGAGAGAGTGTTCAAAGCTAGATATTCTCTTAATTGTTCAAAAAATAATTCTACGAGTAGTTATTAGGTTGTATCCACAAAACTGTACGAGGAACACTCCGTGGTGCTGACATGACTTATGGCATGCTAATGACATCACCCAGTGCAAATTCCCCAAGCAATCACTTGGCAACCCTATTGAACACGTCCCCTAACTAGAGGTCCTCAAAACAGCACCTATAACGAAAACAAGATGTTGCTGCTACCAGCAAATGTTTTTACTTTTTAACACCTTTAAATACAGTATGTATCTGATTTAAAAAAAAAAACAATGTGATGACCAATTTCCTTGACTTCTAAAACCTCCCAAAACAATATCTTCATTATTTTTACAGGCATGCCAGATCATGGCAGCATGAATCAAAAAATCACTACAGATGCTAAAAGCATCCACACTTCAGTGTAAACTAGAGATGTAATGGTAAGTATATTTGTACTGTCATGATATGGGTGTGATGGTTTGGTACAATGCAGTTGCATGGAGAATATGCGGTGAAAGTGAAAAGATTGATTACAGTAATGTGGAACCACATTTACAAGTGCTAGTTCCACATGGAAACCTTAAACTGTAAGCCTTTAACAAGTTTAGCCACATGCTGATAGGCGCCTCACGAAATCAGTCATACTATGGCAAGTGTAAATACCATAGATGAGCTGGAAGACCTGCCTGCTTTTGTAAATCAGCTGTGTGTAAACATTTTGGGTTTCCAGAGAATTAAACAGCAATGGAGAGCTAGCGATAGATCAGACAAGGACGGTGTGCTAACACATATTCGACGGCATCACCCAGATGTTCCAATCACTGGAGCCAGGCAAAAAAAAAAAAAACTCAAAACTACTGATCCCTCTAGACTGCATACAGATCCAAAAAAATTACAGGAGCAATTGGCATTTACATTTCATCAGCTACACGGCCATATGCAGTGGTAGAAGACCCTGGCATCAAGTATTTATTAAAAGTGCTCGAGCCTCATTTCAACATTTCGTCCCATGTGTACATAACCCAATCTGTTGTCCCTGCAATTTATGCGAGCATACACAAATAGTGGTTGAACACAAGTTGCCTACTGCACCTGCTGTAGCATTAACAACTAATGGATGGACTTCTCATGCTACTGAAAGCTATCTCACAGTGACCACCCAGTTTATTAGCTCTGAGTGGGAAATGAAAAATCCAGTTCTTCAAACCTTAAAACATTTTACTTCCTTGTTATTATAAAGAAGTAACCAAAGTTACCAGTTGGGAAAATGATGCCTGACTATACCTGCTATCTCAATCACTCTCTACTTCTTTTAAAAACACAAGGGATGTTTCAGTTTATATGTTATTGCCTTTGGTTTTTTATCAGCCACATATAAAAAATACATGCAAGCGTCTGTATGATAAATTTACTGCTTACAGGTAATATACTACAGGCTGTAGGCTATCAGCTAGACTACCTCAGGGTTTGACGGATGGTAAATTTTAATGTTGTTGGTTCAAAATAAATGAAAAGAAACCTAGCCTAGGTTTTGAAATTTTTGAATTTTAAATTTCATTGTACCAAATCCGCACCAAACTGTGATGTCCAGTGTGAACCGAACCATGCCCTTTCTGTATAGTTACACCACTAGTATAAAGTGTCCAAATAACAGCTTTATACATGATGTACATCTGGCCATTTTTAAGTAACAATTAAAACCAAACAAATTTGAAGAATTAATTATTCTGATTTTTATATTTACAAATTGTATAGTTCCTGTCTTGACACTGTGTCTGGTGGACAACCACATTCACAATCAAATATCAGTTTCCTGTCTTTGTGCTTTGTTAATGTTTCAACATTAATTTCAATTCTCAAAGATGATCAGATATTTCTTGAAAACGTTTCTGTAGATCCATTCTTCTTTTGAGTTTTTATGTTATTTTTGTACTCAAGCATTGTTCTAGAATATGTTTTAAAGAAATTTCTTTCTACAGAATTTCTCATTGTTAGTTCATCATTTAACTTGGTCCTGTAACTAATGAGAGCTGGATATTCCTGTACCTTTTTTAACCTTGTGGCTAACTTTAATGACATTGAATGTTTTATGCTGGAATTTGCAATCATCCTAAACCTTCACACTGAATGAAAAAGTGCTGTCTAAGTTAGATGTCTATCTTATTAATTAAAAATTGTAAGGCTCCTGTGCTGTCCGTTTAACAGAAAACTCAGGTGACACTGATCTGACATGCATTATTTGAAGAATAGTTAAAACCAGAGTGGGTTGCTGGATTCAGCACTTATTTGGGGCTTAGCCTCCCTCTGTTAATGCTGTTACTTCAGTATATCTGTTGTATGTTGGGGAGGTGGTGGTTTCCGTGGATTTTTCACCTTGTTGATAATTGGCTTGGGGGATCCAGGTCCCCCATAGAGTTTTCATGCTGTTTAACGTGCACAGTTAGAAAGCAGAACAGGAGGAAGAAGGGCTGGGCTATCAAAGATCTGGGTCTGGAAGCCTACGTTTTTTGGATATACTAGGGGGAGGTATCTCAAAATTTTTATATTTGAAAATCAGCTTTTTGTTTCTTTGTGAGCACATATAATATTGGAACAAATATAATTTCTGGTATAAGAAGTTTATATAATCTGATATCTCATGATAATCAAAAATAAAATAACATGCACAACACTTACACCCCTTAATCTGCTAAAAAGAAATGCATATCTTTTTTCTTTGATGTTAAGACCAAGGTTATTGTTTAGATTAATATTTTATGTACATGATCAATAGCCAGTTCCTGAACATTTTAGCATTTCTCTCCAAACTCACAAAGCTTTCCTTAACAAGACAAAATAAAAAATTACAAGTGACTCAAAATAATTATGATCTGACCTTAAAGCAAATTATTAAGGCATAATTCACATTCTCTCATTTTAATCTGCTGAATGTTTAATCAACAGTCCAGTACCATCTCACCTGATCCAATCTCTATCCATCCATTATCCAACCCGCTACATCCTAACTACAGGGTCATGGGAGCCAATCCCAGCCAACACAGGGCGCAAGGTAGGAAACAAACCCCGGGCAGGGCGTAAGCCCACCACAGGACACACACACACAGCACACACACTGGGGACAATTCCGGATCGCCAATGCACCGAACATGCATGTCTTTGGACTGTGGGAGGAAACCGGAGCACCCGGAGGAAACCCACGCAGACACAGGGAGAACATGCAAACTCCACACAGGTAGGACCTGGGAAGCGAACCCAGGTCTCCTTACTGCAAGGCAGCAGCGCTAACACTAAACCACCGTGCTGCCTGATCCACTCTCTACCAAGACAAACTCCTACTTACAGTAAGAATGTTGCTACCCTGCTAGTAATAAATACTTTTCATCATTCATAAAGATAGCAAGTCAATATTTTACTATCCTTTGTTCTACAAACATAAAACCTTGAGCACATTTTTTATGTTCTCTCCTGACTGATACACACACATATTGTAGTCAATATTAGTTAGAGACTGGAAACAAGATCATGAGATAAAAAAATGACAGCAAAAAATGGTTTTATAATTTCAGCACACTGAACAAAAGCCTTACAGTTCTGATAGATAGACTTACAAATATCCCTCAAGACTTCACAATCACGTTCAAAGCAGACATAATACTGTAATAAAGATTCATCCTAACCAGTGTGACTCCTTGTTAGTAGAATGACACCTCAACAATATTTGAAGTTAAATCTCAAGAGATGAACTACAATATTAGTTTCTGGTCTGACTGGCAATTCCACCATGTAGACTGGCATCTAGATGTTCTTCACTGAAAGAAATCTCTAGTCTGTACAAACTACAAATGCCATACTCATTTGTGACAAAAACACACTGAAGGACAGTCAATAATCATTCCTAGTGAAACTTTTACTATGTTAAATCACTTATGAATACACTTGGAAGTGCCTGTCTCTGGAATTAATAACAAAGTCCTCTAAAAATTAAATAATCTACACCATATTTTTCTTTTTTGTGTGATTCAGTGATGCGATGACAGCTTTGCTGTTACTTTCTTTAGTTAATGTTGACTGGACACTTCACCAGTGTTCTCCAGTTGATTGATCCAAGGTGACAGAAGAAATTAACTTGGGTTCAAAAACAATTAGCACATTTTGAAAATTTTCCTGGAGCAATCCCAATCCATAAAGTGATTAGTTGCATAAAACAAAGCAATGATGCAGGCTAGTTTACTGAAAGAATAAAGCATGGTAGCTCACACTAGGTCAACTTGTGCAATCAAGACAGGTGAGACGGTGTGTCCCGGAATGTCAGATCTTCAATTGCTTTTAAGTGATAGATTGCTTATATTTTTATTACATTTTGTTCACACAAACAAGATTAACTAAATTTACAGGAAACTTGCAGGGGCAATTAACATCAAAGCATCTTCTCTTTTTGAATTGTAGTAGTAATCAATCACTTTAAAACATCTGTTTTGTCGGTTTGCCTCAGGCCATGCTGATTATTTTATCACTGATCAGAAACTTTGAGCAAACTCATCCATCAGACAGACAGACAGCTTATCAATTGGAAACAGATGTATAAAAATATCAGAATCTTTGACAGTCACCCAGTTAAATGTGTGTAATATCACATGTCATGAAGCGACATGTCACATGTCATAAAGTCCATCCATCCATCCATTTTCTAACCCGCTGAATCCGAACACAGGGTCACGGGGGTCTGCTGGAGCCAATCCCAGCCAACACAGGGGCACAAGGCAGGAACCAATCGCAGGCAGGGTGCCAACCCACCACAGATGTCATAAAGTCCCACATGGAATTTCAACATAAATAAGGCTTGTCCAGCAGACCAAAAAAGAAAAACAACAATGATGACAAAAGGACAATAGGAGTGGGCGAAGGCACCATCAGAAAAGGAGACTGAGACACATGTGACTGTTTCAACTGAACGTCAGTGAAAGCATCTTATGAATTACATACTGTATATGATATTTTCCCTAAGCTTTTTTCTAAAGACTATATCCAGACTCTTATTATCAGTTATATTTTCTATCATCTATTGTTATATTTGGTATTTATGATATTTTCCCTAAGCTTTTTCTGAAGACTATATCCAGACACTTATTATCAGTTTTATTTTCTATCATCTCTTGTTCTATTTGATATTATTATTTGTTAATAAAGAGTTGTGCTCTTAATTTTATCAGACAAGTCACCTGCATGTTTGTCATTGCTGATGATAGTAAGTTCTTAAGTAGAGATCCTATAGAAATATTATGTGATGTATTTAGGCATTACCATTGTCTAAATTTAATACAGTATATCTGTGTATGAATGTGAAGGAGTTCTAAGTAGTATATTGAGGGGTGACTGACAATTAGTCATTCACCATAGACTTTGTCTATAGGATCTCTATGTGTATGTGTATCTGCATGTGTGTGTTAATCTTTAGTTGAGAGAGTAGACCCACCTACTAATGGACATGGGAGGTCCCATAAAACCCACAATAATACAGATGGTTATAAGATGAGATGGAATAGACTCTTCTAAATGGTTCCTCTGATAGGGACTGATGTAAAACTTAGCACACACTGAAGTTCCTGTGTTTTGGAAGTTGGTATAATTTGAATTATGTAAAACATTGAGTTTTACTTATTAAAATAAAGTCATTCATGTGTCACCACTGCAGACAAAAATAAATAAATAAAACTGAGCATCAATAACATTGTAGCCCCAAAATATTTAAGATGGATAATCCCTTTCACCCCAATAAACACCACAGTATTTTAGAAGAGATTTTGATTACTGACAACTTGAAGCAATCAGTCAGTAACAAATCTGGAACAACTGCTAATTTATACTTACCATCCATATCCAGTCTCTGCATGATGATTGCCAGCTCCACCTCACTGGGCATGTACCCCAGAGAGCGCATGGCCATGCCAAGTTCCTGTTTAGAAATGAACCCATTGCCATCACGATCAAGAACACGGAAGGCTTCCCGGATTTCTACAGAAAGAAAAAAAGGAAAGTAATGAAAAATTAAATGAGCCCTTAACTGTTATTGCAAATATTCATAAAGATTTTATTGGTTTGGAATTGTAAAATGTAGATACTTCAATGCAGGCCATGTTGAATTACACATTTACTCAAGTTTGAGTCACTTTTGAGCAAATGGATCTTGATCACTGAGACTCAAAGACAAATGGGCTAAAGAATACTATGGCAAATCTCTAGCCAACAACAAATATTTTGCGCATTTAAAAACCTGACAGGTCAAGTACCTGAATGTGCATGGTCACAATGGATAGAGCTACAAATGTTTTAGTCCCTAAAAGTCCACACACACAAGCCAGAATGATGTCAACATAAGTGAATCTCAATCAGGCACATGAATTTCCAGTGCTCAAACCATCTTTAAAACTGAAGAGGTTGATCAGTTGTGCTCAAAAACATATATTACATGTTGATTAATAAAGAAAAAGCAAGTTTTAAACTAATCCAAAGACTCCACACAAAGCTATTTTTAATTGTCATCTGCTTCGGTATTACTACATTAAGCTTTTAGAGTAATATTGCCAAGAAAAGAATACCATTGCCAGGTTTTGCTAGTAGATAATCAAAATCCACACTTGAAATTCTCCATGAGATGTTTGGATAAAAATAGACAGCATCAAGATCTTTTCAGGTCAAAAGCAAAGCAAGTAAAAGGTGCATTAATTTGAAAAACTTGCCCGAGTTATTAAAGATGCATTCTGCATACCCAACTTTAGAAAAAAAAAAACATTTCTGCCATTGTGTATTATTCAGTCATTTCAGCAAGAGCACTTCATCTAAATTTTGTTAGGTCTACCACAAAAACAAGCAGAATGAAAGACTACTCAAAGAACTAAGTCATTCTAGCTAATGGTAGTGTGCCTTTAAACTCCAAATACAAACGTAGAGTACCCAGAGAAATTTGGAAATAAGCATCCATCCCATCCTCCAACCCGCTATATCCTAACACAGGGTCACAGGAGCCAATCCCAGCCAACACAGGGCACAAGGCAGGAACAAACCCCGGGCAGGGTGGCAGCCCACCACAGGGTACACTCACCAAGGATAATTTAGGATTGCCAATGCACTGCCTTTGGACTGTGGGAGGAAACCGGAGCACCTGGAGGAATCCCACACAGACATGGGGAGAACATGCAAATTCCACATATGGAGGACCCGGGAAGCGAACCCAGGTCTCCTTACGGAGAGGCAGCAGCGCTACCACTGCGCCACCATGCCACCCTAGAAATAAGCAGTCACCACATATTGTATATAGCAGTAAAATGGGAGGTAAATGCAGGGCTTAATTTGCAAGCAATGGCTGAAATGAGGAGTAACAGGTGATGAATAATTTACTTTGACATATACTTTAAGTGACTGTGCAGGCATATGTATATGTTTACATTTACAAACACTTGTACTAGAAAAAAATATTGGTAAATAGTACACAATATATGTGAATCATTTTTAAGATGTTAAGACAAGTTTTTTTAATTATCAGCATCTGTATACAAATATAAAACAAGATATAGCCAAGAATTTTTTTATTTATTTAATTAAAAAAAATAATTTATTTAATTATTAATTAAGACTATAAAGGTAAAATAAAAAGAAAAGAGGATAACGTAAGATATGAGAAACCAAAGGGAGAAAAAAAATGGCAGGCAGTGCTTGTGGAAAAAAAGTACCATTGATACCAAGGGGATGTAACTGGCAACGAGGATTAGGAGTAGTATTGGAAAGGTACTAAAATTTTGACTTTGGCATCAATGACAGCTTTGGTACCCCAGTACCAGTACCAAAAACAATACTGAAGCAAATAACAAATAACAAACAAATCTGTCCCCACCCAACCCCCTTGTCTCAAAGCTCCTTCACTCCTCAGCCCACAAACACGTGTACACCTTTGCAGCAATAAAAAGAGGAAGAAGTTCCCATTTGAGTCTCTGGGGTATTTACATCAATATATACATAAGAACATAAGAGATCTGACAAATGACAGGAAACCATTTACTCCCATCAAGCTTGCGTGTTTAATAATAGCTAAGCTGTCCCAATAGCTGATCCTCATACTTCTTAAATGTTGTCAAGGTTTTTGCTATATAACTCAGTAGTTTGTTTCAGAATCCTACAACTCTTTTCATAAAAAGTGCTTTCTGGCTATCAGAGAATTAAGACAAACGACTGGTGAGGTCAGGAAAGATCAAGTGGTTATATAGGGTAAAACCATATACAAAGACAAAAAGTTAAAAGTTGACTTAAGTAGCTGCTATTGCAACTAATTAAATCAACTCAGTTTGTCACTGCCTGATTGTAAGCCCTTAATTTGTAGGCTAAGTCAAATAAGAATAGGAATGACACAGTTTTAGAATGAGCATTGAAGAAGAAGCAACCCGAAATGTTATTGCAACAGTGGATATCAGCAGCAAGATGATGTGACTGATGTGATGTTCTGCCACAAAACATAACAATACACAAAAAATGCAAAAATTAGACATAAAACTCCAAATGGAACCTCAGGCTTTACTAACTTTCGGTTCCAAACTCAAACTGCCAAAATGACGTGTCGCCTTTTAAATCTAGCCTCAGGCTTCTCTATGGCCTAATCTCCAAAGTAGGAATTTACTCAAACCCAAACACACAAAAAATATGGGGAAAACCCTATTCCAACAACCCTTTATATTACAATTGACATTGTCCTTTAAAATTTTAATTACTTCATCTGTGTGAATGTCACACTCCTGTCCTTCCTTGATTTTACTAAACTGCTGCACTTTAAATGCCCATTTTTCACATGTGTGAAATTCTATTCAGAAAACGTGATTGACAGTATTTTTTTTTTAATGAAAGGCTACCCAAGTATGAATCACTGTCTCTCTCCTCCAGTTCACACTTAACTGCTTTGACATTTCCTTTTTCCCTCAATAAATTCTGTCCTGCCGCTGTTATTGACATTACTGAACATTGTTTTCACAGGCATGAATTGTTGTCTGTCTTCATCATTCGACTATAAAACAACCAATGAAAAAATGTCACACTTATAATTCCTCACACTGTTTCATTAAGCATGAAGAATATAAAACTGAATACAGTCTGCAGTCCAGTTATTTCAGTTACATAAATAATAAACTTACTTGAAATGGCACCACAATGTTTTTCACACACTATGGAATACAAATTACACAGCAGCATAAATTAATGCAGAGAAGGGAGAACATGCAAAGTGGCACATAGTGGACAGCAGCAATCAAGCCATTAGTTAAGAGCTGCAATGGATGAGAGCTCACTCGCAAAGTTTTCATAGACACATCAGGCATGAAAATAAACGGTGGACTTTCTTTGTGAGAATGGAAAGACGGATGAAATATGGTTCCAGACAGTAAATTAGGCACCTTTTAGGAGGAAAAAATGAGCACAGCTATACTGAAATGCTGGTGAATATACTGAATTACATACTGTATATACACCATTGCACATACTAAATCACACACATGTATTTGACCCAGCTTGAAATGCAAAGAAAACCAACTGTTTATTCTTGTATTTGCATACATTTTTGGATCTGCTGTGTAAAAACATTGCAAGTATTTGTATTTGTATTTACTCAATGATCACTTCATCTATAATGTGCCATCTCTTGTGTTCTTATTTCCCCAAATGAAACTGATTCTGGATGTCCACTTTGTATACTGACAGCTATACTGCTATATTAGACACTTGTGCAGGACTGCATTATGCATTATAAGTAAAGGCAGACATAAGCATTGACATGCAGTTGTTCCTCATGAAATGTTGATGCACTTTCACACAGTGGAAGTCAAGCAAACCTGAAAGTCTACAATAAAATTTTGGATAGCTGCTGATGTAAGTAACAAATATATATACGAGATACTATTCCCTATTTGGAGAATAATCACACTTGATTGCCAGGGAAAGTCAGTGTGACTTGGGAGTCTTTCACAGGCAATGGAAGAAAATCACTGCTGTCTATTGCTTGAAGTGGGCACTAAGGAGTACTGGCATGTAATAAATGCATACTGGTGCCAATGAGCTGTCCGGAAAACAGATTACTATATCATTTTGCTTGGATCTCCAAGAGGGATACCCCGCCCCACCTTTTGTACAGAGTATCATGAAGATGGCAAAAAAAGCAGATACAACAGGGAGTACTGGCAGTTATTTTGTTCAATTCCTAGAACTGCTGCTGACAATATTTTCACATCACTTTGCACAGTAAGTAATCTGCTTGTCCAAAAGACAACCTTGGTCCTTATTTTAAACAAAATGAGAGAGGAGCTGCCAGACCACTGTGAAAGGACACAAAAGATAGTCAAGGAGACAGACATTGATAAAGTACAGAGGCAGTGAGAGAAAACACATGAAACAAAGCAAAAGTAAGTATGGTGCTCACTTTTTTGGTGCTCAGACTGCAAAAATGATATAGTGCTCTGGTGAGGTGGACCAAATTGTACTCAATCCTTCATGCTGCCTGTCATTTACCTGCATAATCTGTAAAATATGTAACTAATGTTGAAATTTTATATACTATTTACTGTAGAAAAATATCATTTTGACTTAAATATAATATTTTATCCTCCCAGCTGATTGAGAAGTGTTGTTTTGCTTTTTACAATTAAACACTGAGGTGGTTTTATGCAGAGTCAAAGTAACTTTGGAAAATTGTTCATGTCACATGCAGTTCAAAATAAGACAATACACAAAAAATAAAACAAAAAGAAAAATATGTGAATTGTCACCATAAAAATTCTGGGAACTCTGCTTCATGTAATATTTTATGTGGCCCAGCTGACTGAATTATGTTAATATGCTTTTTGCTAACATACAGGTATACTGAAGCAGTTTTCTGAGCCTCTGTGCAGATTTTTTTTTTTAAAACGTTTGATAACATTTAAAGTGAAAATTTATACAAACAATATATGCTGTGCGCCAAGAAATAATTTTGTTTTATGTTTACTCAAGCCATATTAGGCTATCTGTGGCTTTTGGGGGGTAGGGCAGTAGGAACATGCTATCAGGAGGCCAACCTGACAAGTCATTAGTAAGAACAAAAGGATTCAGACAGCATTTTGCATAGCCTTCGCTGTTATAGTACTGACAAAATATGTAGTGGTGAAATATTGACTTCATTCTTGAAATTTCGACTTAAATTTGTTTATTTTGAAATTAAAGTAGAACATCGTAAACTTCTTAAAATCTAAATTTAATTTACTAGAGGTTTTCAAACCCCATCGGTAAATAAAGTAGCGTGTTAAATGCTTCATATTCTATGTGTTCCCCAACCCACTCTTTAATTGCAATGTGCTTCTTAAATGGGCTTTCTCTTACACCAACAAGAGCTTGCAGGCAGCAATCACCAAACATACATTGCATTCACAATATTACAGCTCTCTGAACCAAGGTTATTATAGTTAACGAAAACTAAAATCAAAACTGAAACTATTATTAAAAAAACATTTTCGTAAACTGAAATAAAATAATTAACAAAACCAAAATGAAAAAACTAAAACTAAACAAAACTATTAAAGTAGCTGGAAAGACTAACTGAAATAAAATAATAATTTACTAAAATATTTTTAGTTTTCGTTTTTGAATTAATATTCTTGCCGTTAGTCTTTAACCCTTGTAAGTTTTAACTCTAAAACAGAAAGTCATCCACCACGTGCCGCCCTCATATATTCATCCAGTGAACGGCGGCTGGTGACTGAGGGCCGGCTGTTCACACAGCATTTGCGGTGACAGAGCAAGCTGAGTGCGGGGTGCGTAAAGCGTGAGAAATAGAAAGCGATTTCCATGCCGCCTTTCTTTGTGCTTGTTGTATCATCAAGATGTAATTCAAATGGCTGAAATCAGAATGTGCTGGTCAACAAAACGTTTACCATATGGACAGAAAAATCACGAGTGAGTAATGTTTCAGTTTATTTCTCAGGTGTCTGCTTTTTGTTAACAGCAATTCACCTGCCACTTTGCACAGGAGAAATCGTTTTTACTTTCTCATATACGGAAGTATAGTAATCATGAAAAAATTCGACTTCGATATTTTGATGAGTCTTGAGGTTATAGACTAACCAGTGTCCAACAATACTGTTTTTTGGAATTGTGTGTGTACGCGCACGCATGTATGTCTGTGTCTGCCTGTGTGTATAAACACAATAACTCAAAAACTCAACTAGATAGATGAATGAAATTCGGCATGTGGATGTTACACCACAATTATAGATCTGTATTAACTTTTGGGCCAAATCCATCACCCGGAAGTGGTACTTTACCTGAACACAGACTCTGCAGCTGTATGGAAAAAAAAAACGAGTATGATTTTTTCAACTTTACTTTTATAATAATTGTTCAATATATAATTAATTTGATTTGTTGTTGATGGTTCCTTAATGTACATAATATAAAAAATAATCATTGTCTTTACTCCTCAAATATCCATCCCCATATCTGAGCATACACGAAAGTTGAGGGGAGTCCACTCCCGGGTTTTTGATAATAAAACGACACTGATCGAGAGACTGACTAGGTCATCGTACAAGATCAGCACATTGTTGCTGACCAATTACTTTTGCTTTAAAAACATTGTTTAACAACGAAGCGATACAAACAAAGGTAGAGAGTCTGACAAGTGATGAAAAACTAAACATACTAATGGGTTTTTGTATTTATTCCATATTTATTAATTTATCTTTTTTAGTTCATATTCACAACTCAAAATACCTGATATTGTGAATCTAATCCATTAGCAGAATTATATTTTAAAAAATTTGTCTCCTTTTTTCAATGTTTTTTCTCTCTCAAAATAGATAGTTGAAATATCATATTCTTTTTGTTCTTAACATCAGCCATATCATACATATTGCATACCAGGGATTTATCCTGCCTTCAATCCAAACCTGCTGCGGTAGGCTCCAGATTTCCTGCAATCCTACTCTGGATAAACAGGTTTAGGTAATGTATATGTTGTTCTTAATCTCAGACGCTGTCTCTGTTGCTTTATGCCTGTCCGTACTCCTATTACCTGCTCTTACTCTGCTCATTATCAGTTTACTGTCCTTTATGGTGGTCTGTTCAAGACTCACTGCCCCTAACCTTGACACTAATGCTTGTTGTTCTTTGTTTCCCTCAATACAGCTAGGTGGGGTCTGAACACTCATTCAAGTCTAAGAGCCCTGTTCTTCCTAAGCCCCTGTGATTTTCATGAGAAAATATTTTAAAAATTATAAAATTGTGTAAAATTGTTCATATTCAGTGTCTAGTTTGATTATGCTTGTTTTTATCAGACAAAAACAAAACCAGATAGTAAACCAGGCAGTGTAGTAAGCTTCCACTAGCATTAAACTCGTATCCAAATCTGTTAAGTGTACAGTTCTATCTGATTGTGACACAAAACTAACTCCGTAGGCGCTCCATGCCATAATTACTAAAACTAAAACTGAAACTAATATATATAAAAATAAAATAGAAATGTCTTTGTGAAATAAAAACTAAACTAAACTAAAAATACACGACGAAGGAAAACTAAAACTAAACTGAATTTCCAAGTAAGGTCAGAAAAAATATAGAAATAAAAACTAATATAAAAAGGCAAAACTATAATAACCTTGCTCTGAACATTTTAGAATACTATGGTGTATGCTTAATATCACTTTCATGTGGAAATGCATTAAAGCATGTATTAAACACTTGGGGACACAGTGGTGCAGCGGTAGCGTTGCTGCTTTGAACCAAGGTGGTCACATCCTGGATGTTCCCTGCCTGGAGTTTTGTATGTTTTCCTGGTGGGTTTACTCAGCATGCTTTGGTTTCCTTCCAAAGGCATGCAGGTTTATGCATTTGGTGAGGCTAAATTGATGCTACTAGCGTATTCACCTTGCGATGAGCTGGTCACCCCGTCCAGAGATTGTCCCTGCCTCATGCACAATGTCTTCTAGGATGAATGGATGGATAGATGGGATGGGTGAATTTAGTATCACCAAATTCCCTAACCTGCATTCGTTTGGAAGAAAACCAAAGCATGTGGAGGAAGCCCACTAAGAAAACATACAAACTCCACACAGGGAACACCAGAGACACTGTGCACTGTGAGGCAATAGTGCTAACACCGCACCACCGTGCTTCCACATGTTTATTTACTAACAGTACAGGGCTCCAGATGGGCGACTAAAATGGCCGCCAATGCGACTTGATTTTCTATTTTGCGACTAGTTTTTTCATTCCAGTCGCCGGTGGCGACTCTGTCTCTCAATCTAAGAAAAGTTTTAAATTTAAAGTAGCAGAAATGGCTTTTAATTATGTGCGGACACTCTCAGCCCGCGTCTGCCTTTCTTATTACACTATCACGTGATTAAAGCCAAACCGAAGCGAGGCATCATCTGACACTCCCACTCTGCTTCAAAACGTCATCTCGCTAACTGCTGCAGATGGGGATCTGAAATAGAAGAGAATCGGGCCACGACTACTCCTCAAATTCTGTCCTAACTTTCCACGTAACACGCAAAATGTTCTAAGTTTCCATGTAACACGTAAAATGGCCCAAACGAAAAATTTCCGACTTTTTCTCAATGCCCACACGTCCAAATCCTGCCTTGTCTACTTCTGAACGAACCGAAGATAATTCACTCAGTGGGTTATCTTAGGTACAGCCACCGGCGTCCGGAAATGTAGTTATTAAAGGATGACAACTCCGTCCCGTTAGCAAAGTCTTCTGCGCCCACGGCCCTGACACCTGGAAGACAGTTTAAAGCGGCTTGGTTACAGGAGTTCGCTTGGTTACGGTATGACAAGGGAAAAATGTATTACAGCTTTTGTGCACAAGCCGGACAAGAAATTGCTGGTAAAACAGAATTCATTTGTGGTACGAGCCATTTTAAAAAGAAAACTGTTAAAAAGCATAGTGAGAGTAAGAAACACAAGAATACCAGAGACTGCGTGATCGCTAGGTCTGCTCCTCGTGACACCCCCCATAGCAAAGGCAGTGCAACGTGCTTGTGAGAAAGTGACAGAAAATGAGAGGAAAGAATTAAAAATAAAATTCAATGCAGCATATATGATTGCACTGGAAGAAATACCGTTCACAAAGTTTAAATCACAAATTCTGCTGATGAAGAAGAATGGCATGGATGTCTCAAAAACATATGATAATGATACAGCATGTGCAGAGTTTGTAGGTTGCATTGCAGATGAATTAAATAGTAATGTGCTGGAAGAGGTTTTAAAGGTAAACTCCATCTCTGTTATAACTGATTGTGAAACAGATGTCTCAGGGAAAGACAATGTCATCACATACTGTAGGTATGTATCTGATGGAACACCTAAGACTCATCTAGTAGGTTTGGCTGAGATTGATTATGGTCATGCAGAAGGGATTCAAAACACCATTAAATCACTGCTTCAGAATGCTGACCCAACCAACCCAAATTGGTGGGTACATAAAATGAGTGATTTTGGAGCAGATGGTGCAAGCGTGAACATGGGTGCAACAGGGGGAATAGGGGCACTTTTCAGAAAAGAAATAGGTGAACATACTCTGTCTTTCCACAGTCTACCCCATCGGCTGGAACTGGCAATGCTAAACACACAAAGGTCAGTCCCAATGATTGAAAAAGTTTATGACCTTCTGCAACTAGTGTGGAAAACATATCATTTCAGTCCCAAAAGCAAGCAGGAGCTGAAGGCTATAGGAGCAGAGTTATGCACAGTACGAAACCCACCAGCAGTAAAAATTCAGTGCTGGTTGCCACACATTTATCGGGCACTCTCAGTTTTTCTCTATTCAAACTATGCAACAGGTCAGGGGCAGTACACTGCTGTGCATCATCATATGTAGCACCTTGCAGTCATGTTCAAAAACATAGACATAAAGGGAAGAGCCAAACACATTGTTCAGCAAATGGAAAGCCTGTCTTTCGTTGCCTTTTGTCACTTTTTACATGACCTTTTTTCAGAGGTCTCAAAGCTGAGCCTTACACTTCAAAAAAATTCTCTTATACTTCCTCAGGTAGTTGCTGCAATTGTGGGCTGTGTGGTAACAATTAAAGGATTGAAGGAAAATACTTTGAGAGAAGGGACGCTGCAGGAATTCTTACAGCACATAGGTTCTCAGCCTGAAGGTTCAGTGCAACAGGAAGGGCCATCAACAAGCAGGAGGGAGAGGGCTGCAAGTAGCCACACAGTCATAACCTTACAAAATGTTAAATTGAAAGGCCCCCAAAATCAGGCCACATTCAGAAGTGATCTAAAGGCCGCAATTGAAAAAACAGTTGACACTACTGTTAAAGAATTGGAGGTCAGGTTTGCAAACATGATGTCAAGTGTTACACAGCACGGACATTCAAAGGGATCAGAAATCATCAAGTCATTTTCAGTGTTTTGTCATGATGCATGGCCAGAGGACATTGATAGCTATGGCAAGTGTGAGATAGACACACTTGTTAAATGGTACAGGGAGCTCTTATCAAACAATGGCTGTGATGTCACAGCTGTGCAGAAGGAATGGCTAATGTTGAAAATATTAGTGAAGGGTCAGTTTATGGATAAGACTTACGGTGACCTATGGACAGTGATGCTGAGCAAGGAGCCGTTCTGTACAGATTTTAAAAATCTGCTTCACTTAGTCGAAATAATGCTGGTGCTTCCGATATCTGCAGCTCAGTGCGAGCGAGGATTTTCAGCACAAAACAGAATAAAATCAAAAGTGAGCAACTCCCTAAGTGTAGAAACACTGGAAGACTTGGTAAGGATCAGTACAGAGGGCCCTACACTTGAACTTTTTGACCCAGAGCCCAGTGTAAAGCGCTGCTTGTCAGCCAGCAAAAAAAAAAGCGCAGATCAAAGTATACTGGCTAGCCTAATGATGCTGACATTGTAATGGTTAGTGACAGTGAACTTGAAGAGTAATTAATTTCTTTATATTTGTACACTCATTGCGAAATGATTATTTGAGAAATGATTATTTATAATGTTTGTTATTGTGTTAATTCTTGTGTTATTATGTGTAAGACATTTTCAGTGTTTGTATTTGTAGTGTTCCTTAAACAAGTTGTGTATAAGACTCTGGACTTGAAGTATTGGTTATTAGTAAACATTTGCACTGTTCACATTTATGTGTCATTTATTCTTCTGTTATTATTATCTATAAGACCTTGCAGAGGACACTAGTAGGCAGGTCAAATAACTCAGATAGGAGAAAGGAAAGGCAGTGTGAAGTAGACCGAAGAAACAAATAAACAATACAAGTAAATATTATTTGTTTATTTCACATTTGGCATGCGGTAGAGATTATGGCTCCCAAAAAAAGCTTTTGGCTCCTAAATATTTTGGGTTTAGGAGCCAATGGCTCCCAAATTTTTTTTCTGTCTGGAGCTCTGCAGTATATATTATTTAAATAAAGTTAACAAATTTATTTGTAAAATACAATATACATAATTTAATGCATTTCATCATAAAAATTATATCAAGTATATTTCCTAGTATTCTAACAGTACACTGCTCCAAGAGGGTAGCTCTTGGATATCGTAGAAGTCAGTCATCATCATGAGACAAAAAATCAGTATGATCTCTAAATAGGCACTCTCTTCTAATTTTTCTGTTTGCAATGTCTTCTAAGGGCTCGTTTATACTTCACACTCAGAACGCGTACGCGTACGCGCCCGCATCATGACTGCCACGCGTTCTCAGCGTTCATTTGATGCATCCTCTGAGCAGGTCCTCAGAAATTAATGCGACGCGTGCGCGAGTTGCAGTACCAGCAAAAAGTCGGGGGCGCAGTGTGCTAAAAGTTGGAATGGGACGTCATTGTCTCTGTTTACTATCTACATATGACAGAAAGCTGCTTTGCGGATCCTACGAGATCGGTGTGCGCGCTTCGGTGTTATTAATTAATGATTAATTAATTAATGAAATTAATGATATTAGAAATAACATAGTATATCTCCCCAACACTAAGGATCCTCCTAAACCCCAGTACTCCATAATAAACAAATTAAAGTCTTTCACTAGGATAGATTTACCTGATTTACATAAAATAATTTCTCAAATGAAACCTCCACCTGTGCCCTTGACCCAATACCAACAAATTTTTTCAAAGTAGTATCGGGCGTGCTTATTGATAATGTTCTTGACATAGTAAATTCGTCATTAGATACGGGGGTCTTCCCAGACTGTCTTAAGACTGCGGTAGTTAAACCCCTACTTAAGAAAAATAATCTCGATCCCTCTGCTCTTGAAAATTATAGACCCATCTCTAACCTGCCTTTCTTAAGTAAAATTCTAGAGAAGGCAGTCATTATACAGTTAAATGAGCACCTCAATAAACATGCTATTCTTGATAAATTTCAGTCAGGTTTTAGAACAAATCACAGCACAGAAACTGCACTCGTTAAAGTAGTAAATGACTTGCGGGTAAATGCAGACAGAGGCCATTTATCTGTTCTCATCCTCTTAGATCTGAGTGCCGCATTTGACACCATTGATCATAATATTCTTAAGAATCACCTTAGTCAATGGGTGGGCCTCTCTGGCAGTGTCTTAAATTGGTTTGAATCCTACCTGGCAGGGAGAAAATTCTTTGTTAGTTGTGGTAATTATAACTCAAAGACACATGATATCCTATATGGTGTTCCACAAGGCTCTATCCTGGGTCCGCTGCTCTTCTCAATCTACATGCTTCCATTAGGTCAGATTATCTCAGGGCACAACGTGAGCTACCACAGCTATGCTGATGACACACAGCTGTATTTATCAATAGCACCTGATTACCCCGAATCTCTTGATTCACTAACACAATGTCTAACCTGTATCTCAGAATGGATGAATAGTAACTTTCTCAAATTAAATAAAGAAAAAACCGAAATCTTAGTGATTAGCAATAATGGATACAATGAGGCTATTAGAAATAAACTGAATGCATTAAGATTAAAAGTCAAATCGGAGGTAAAAAGCTTAGGGGTAACCGTTAATTGTAATCTGAATTTTAAATCGCATACTAATCAGATCACTAGGACAGCATTTTTTCACCTAAGAAACATAGCAAAAGTTAGACCTCTTATATCATCGAAAGATGCAGAGAAATTAGTTCATGCGTTTGTTTTCAGTCGGCTAGATTACTGTAACGCACTCCTCTCAGGACTACCCAAAAAAGACATCAATCGTTTGCAATTAGTGCAGAATGCAGCTGCTAGAATCCTTACCAGGAAAAGAAAATCCGAACACATTTCTCAGTTTTGATGTCACTACACTGGTTACCTGTGTCATTTAGAATTGACTTTAAAATTCTGCTTATGGTTTATAAAGCTTTAAATAATCTCACCCCGGCTTATATATCGGAATGTCTGACACCTTATATTCCAAATCGTAACCTCAGATCCTCAACTGAGTGTCTCCTTAGAACTCCAAGAGCGAAACTTAAAGAAGTGGTGAGGCGGCCTTCTGCTGTTATGCACCTAAACTCTGGAATAGCCTGCCAGTAGGAATTCGCCAGGCTAATACAGTGGAGCACTTTAAAAAACTACTGAAAACACATTACTTTAACATGGCCTTCTCATAACTTCACTGTAATTTAATCCTGATACTCTGTATATCCAATTCATTATAATAACTATTCATTCAAAATCTGTACTAACCCCTACTCTCTCTTCTGTTTCCTTTTCCGGTGTCCTGTTGGTGGTGGCGTGCGCCACCACCATCTACCCCAAAGCACCATGATGTTCCAACAATGATGGATGGATTAAAAGCCAGAAGTCTGTACGACCATCAGCATCAAGTGACTCCGTGAAAAACCCGAACTACAAAGAGGACTATTTCATTTATGTTAGGTAGAATGCCCAGAGGGGACTGGGCAGTCTCGTGGCCTGGAACCCCTACAGATTTTAATTTTTTTTCTCCAGCCTTCTGGAGTTTTTTTTTTGTTTTTTCTGTCCACCCTGGCCATCGGACCTTACTCCTTTCTATGTTAACTAATGTTGTCTTATTTTAATTTCTTATTTTGTCTTTTATTTTTCTTCTCTTCATTATGTAAAGCACTTTGAGCTACTTTTTGTATGAAAATGTGCTATATAAATAAATGTTGTTGTTGTTGTTGATGTTTGATAAATGGTTCGATGTGGTGAAGCAAAATGCCGACATACAGATGTATTCGTGGTGCTTTTATATTCAAGTGTCGCATATTCTCGATCGTAATGACACGATACACTTTAAAAGTCTCACATACCGTCTTCTGTGCCGTCTTTTTTTCTAGGGCTTCCTCTGGTCCTGACAGCAGCGGATCGCCAGCAATAGATCGTCACACTGAGCACATTAAATGTATGATATTCCAACTCTTTGCACATTTAGAATCCTTAGATTTATACTTGATATGAGTTTCATGATGAAAAGCATTAAAGTATGTATATTACATTTTACAGATAAATCTGTAATTTCGTTTAAATAATGAATACTGTTAATAATTACACACATGGGGGTGACACAGTGGCGAAGCGTTAGTGCTGCTGTCTTGCAGGGAGTCATGTCGCTGATATTCCCTGCTTGGAGTTTCCATGTTTTCCTGCTGGGTTTCCTCAGCGTGCTCCAGGTTTCCTTCCAAAGATATGCAGATTTGGGGATTTGGTGGCGCTAAAATGACGCAAGTGTATGTGTGTGCTTGTATTCACCTTGCAATGAGCTGAGGCTTCATCCAGGGATTGTTTCTCACTCATGCCCAATGCTTGCTGGAATGGACACATCCCTGGATTTAATCAACAATCATCCTTTTCAGAGATATTGCGGTAAGGTGTCATCGGAATTTAATGGGTGTTCTAGGCAATTCACAACACAGAGAAGCCGAACATGTTCTCACCGTGATAATATCTCGCACTGCCACCTGGTGGATTCCTCCAGATTTACGTAAAGTATGCACGCAAGTATAAAACACTACAACGCTTGCGTAGCAGGAGCGTCCACTGCAGCATGCGTCGCGTCGTGTGAAGTATAAATCCGGGCCTTACAGTGCTAAAGCATAAAGCAGCCATGACAGTTGGAACAGATTGGCTATTTTGTGCACCATTATATTGTTACAGAATGACTACGATCAAGTGCTTTAAACTTGTAAATGATTTGCAATTAATTTCAATGTATTTTTTGTGACAATAAACACCCAAACATTCAGTGTTTATACCTGCTTTTATGATCAGATCACAGGACGCTCACTAGTAACACATTCAAGCTAGCTATGTAAGCATACAATGAAACAGACACATACCAGAATACTTTAGGAGTCACCTATGAAGACAGCTGAAGGAAATAAAGTTTCTTGGACAAACATACATGCCTAAAGACAAAACATACAGACTTAACGCAGATACAGGCACAGTATTAACATTACTTTCACAATTAAAAAATATTAAAATGTTATTTTATTCAATTGTACATAATAAAAAAACATTCAAAAAAATAACAAAACATAAAATCAGTATCAAGATGATCATAGTCGGAACAACTAAACCTTTCCCACCCATACAAGTAAAGGAACATGAAAAAATAGGGCAATAACTATACTGTACCCTCTCATTTCACAGTTTTCACCAATACAGTTATACTAACAAGAAAACCATTAATCATTACTTTGTTTTAACAGAGACAAAAGGGATCAATTCACTGACCTAAAACTCATTCCTACTAAAAAAAATTCCATGTCTTTCTAACAAAATGATTGTAATAATGTATTTGCTGTAAATTATTGTTTCTCAAAAGAGCAAATTCTAGACCAGTCAATTAAATCTTTACTGCAATGTAACCCTTACTCATACTCTATCTCAAATAAAAAAAATAAATAAGAAAATGCATAAATTCAGATCCCAATAGTAACATGGCTCACAGCAATTTCTTTTACAGTGAACTTCTGACACTTGTTTATTGATAGTAGATGAATTTGAGTTAGGTATCTGAAATGAGTAAAATGGTAGGCTTCAGTTTGAAAATGAAGTGTTGTAATCAACTTAAAAACGTATCAATCATTTCCAGTGATGTGTCATACTAGATCTTTACTTAGTCTGAGTAAGTTGCATGTTTGTTGAAGGATTTGAAAAAAGAGAATTTTATATTATGGACATGACAAAAAATACTAATAAATATGGGGATGAATGGATTTAATTAATTTTCCTCTCTCATGAAGTAACCTAACCCCCAAATATACCAACGAGTTTTCATTTTACAAATGGAAATATAATATAACACACTAAACACAACAGATACATTTTACTCTATCTATGACTAAGATCCCTTTTTAGAGGGATTTCTGAGAGAAAATGCTAGTTTTCCCACAGTGTTTAAAATCACAGCAATACTAAATTACCTTGGTGTGTAAGGGTGGTTTTCTGTGACACAGAGGGGGAGAGAGTGCCAAGTAATTTCTCTGCATCCCCAAAACCCAGAAAAGAAAAGGGTGTCTTACATATTTTTGCCCTAACTGCAATACCCACTGGGACTTGGTGAAAACATTTAATAGACAATCAAAAATTGTTAAATTATATTCAACAATTAGATTTTTCATTATTCTATAACATTCAATAATATGAAACAAACTCAAATCGTTCACATTATAGTAAAACTGAAAAATGCACTAGAAAAATAAATTTCTTCCCAAAGTAGACAGTAGATACAGCTAAAATAATTTTCTGGGGAAAATTTCATAAATGATCAAAGAAAGAATATTTACTTAATATTTTATCTGAAATAAACGCTCAACTTATTTTTAAGTTGTCTTTATTTCTAAAATATATGCATTGTAGTGAAGAAATGTCATCATATTGACATCATCTTAGCTCAGTTTAACCATGTTTACTGCCAAAAGGAGCAGGAACAATGAGGGAAGTCACATTGTCGATATGCGGTATTCTATGCCTTTGCAGGAATGTGTGCTTGTTTGCCTGCTACCTATCACTAAAACTGACTACCCTAAATGATATTGCCTAATATCTAAAATACTGGAAAACTCATTGTTCACCTAGTTAAATAAAGCAATACATATTAAAATAGACTTTAAATTATATATGAGTATAAAATTAATTAAAAATGAAAAGTTAAGCATTTTAATTAAAGCTGCATACCACAATAAAATAAGCATGCACTTAACACTAGAAGATGGGAATGGTGTTATGTAAATGAAATGCATTATTATTAGTAGTAGTGGTATTACTCTTCTTTGTCTTATTATTATTATTATTAATGTATCTATCTATCGATCTATTTGTTTATTTATTTTTATTATTGAAAAAAGCATTGCCAACTTTAATGGTGAATATGTGATATACAATGTGTGAAACCAAGAAATGTGCAAATCCTTTTTCAGTTAAATAACTCTTTTGATCAGTCCTTTGGTAATTGCTATTAATATTATTTTTGGAAATAGACAACCCAGCTTAAAGTGTGGAGATTCAGCATTAAGCATGACACATTCCTATATATGGTGCCAGCCCATCACAGAGAAGTGGTCCAACTAAGAGTCACCAATAAACCTAACAGTAAAGCTTACTTAATTTGGTATTAATCATAAAAGTAATTGTAGGCAGCAATGTAAATTCAGTCAATATTTATGTATCTGTGGTCCATTTATTTAATAAACTTTGCACTCAACAATTTCCCTCTTGGATAATTTAGTCTACCTAACCGAAGTCATGAATATAAACTGATTATGAAATATTATTCTTTCCTATACAGATGTGCTTTTATTTTTGTAAACTGTTCTGAGGAAACATGCAAGTAAGAATTTCATTTGTACTGTACTATATACAATGACTATATACAGTACTTGACTTGATGTATATAAATTTAATTGCTAAGATTACCTCGGTTTTCATTTTTATATATATATATATTTTGTTTTTTACTTTGACTATATGCTTTGTCAGTCTATGAGAAAAGTATTTGTTAGGCTCTGCCGTGTTCCCAGAGATTTCCAGCAAAAGGGGGCATTGTTCCCTGTTAAACATTGATCAGTTCAAAACATTATCTTAAAGATAATGAATATTACCACAATTTGGAACATATTATCTCCACAACTGCTTAACCCCGGTCAGCTGGAGCACCACAACTTCCTTTTCAATTTTGAAATGTGGCCCTTTGTAACTTGAAAGAGAGAGAAAGCAAGCATCCTAGCAGCTACAGCAGCATTCACCATGCCAATATTCAATGGGATTCTACCTGCTGAGTTTACATGGTTTGCACACTGAATGATAAACTAAGTATAAATTTACTATTTGTGCTGTGCTTATTTTTTGCTATTGTTGTAGTTATTTCAGCATCTTTTTATTTTGAGGTGTTACTGTAAGCACAACTGCCCTTCCACGTTGAATTTCCCAGCATTGAACGTTGTCCATTCATGGAGCTAACACTCCACACTCCTTGCTGGAGACAATAATGTCATCCATTAAGTAACTACAAAAGCCATATGGTGTTGAAGAAAAACTTGCTGAGGGAGATCACTTTCCTCAATGGACTTTGTTCCTCAGCAGCCGCCATCTTTCCATTACTGGGTCTGAGTCGAACAGTCTAACCTGTCACACTGTTCAATCGAACCTCCATTTAAGTTCCTTCAGCACACATGGCTCTACCCCTCTCACTGCAGACTTTCACCTGCCTGTTCTCTTACAGGTTAAGTCACTACAATAACAATGCAAAATCCAGATTTTAACAAATTAACATTAATGAAAACACAAGTAGCTGGTGCAATATTGCCACTTGATTATGTTGTCCAGGCACATTATTATTATAGCAGGTGTGACGGATGGCCGGGGCCCATGCCCGGCCGAGACGCCCCTTTGGCAATGAATCTGGGGAAGCTGACATGGGAGGCTCATTATGTTCCCCGGAACACTTGGTGGCAGCCCCCCTGGGCAGTATCGGGGCCACAATCATGGAACACCAGAGCCTCATGCCTTCTGGGCTCTGTGACCACCGCCAGGGGGGAGCTTAACGAGCCTGTTTGGGCTGTGATGCAGCCACACCCGAAGATGCAGCCTAATTAGGCTAATTACCACCTGAAGCACTTCCGGGTGGGCTATAAGAGGAGCCTGCAGCCACCACTCAAGGAGCCAGAGTCCTTGAGCCGGAGGAGGAGGACGAGGTTGCCTGAGAGGAGGAGGAGGAGGAGGAGGAGGAGGAGTGGTGGTGGTGGTGGTGGTGGAAAAGAAGAGTGTGGTGTGCTTTATTTTGGTATTTGGAGGGCTTTTGGGACTGTGCTGTGCCTGTGGGACACAGGGAAGACGTGCCCCACAGGTGAAGAAAAATAAATCTTTGTTTTATTTTTACGTGTGCCTCTGGGCACCTATATAGCACCTTTTCACACAGGATAGCATGTCTTTTCAGCAATGCACATGTTTATATATATATTCATTCACTGAAACAAACACACTAACAGTTTCAGAACATGTAGGCTATATGCTACTCAAATGAGCTTTAGTAATTTGAAGCCTTTTTCGAAATTCTACAGTTACCGGCACATGCTATACTGAGTCAGGGGGACAAGTAACAAAGGCAGCTTCTTAATGTGCTCAGCCACAGTAAAAATGATACATGAAAATTTCTACCAGTTGACAAATATCTATCAGTGTCTCACTTTTACCTGTGTATCACATACTCCTATAATGAAGTAACTGGATTTTACAAGTTAAAACCACTAAATATGATGTTTAATGGATAATACTACAGTGCGTATATGTCACAAGAAACTGGCATGAATTAGCGCCCGCTAATAGTGTAACCGGATGGCGTTCAAGATGACCCAAAACACAAATGAAACCACAAGGTAGTTATAACCCAAAGTCATAGATGTTTATTGTATGAGCAGTCACAATACAGTATTTGTTGGTGAGAAAAAAATTGATCAACATGAAAAGATGCAATTAAAAAGGTAACCATCTGTAAAAATAATGTGCTACAATCCAGCAAAAAAACAAAACAGTCGTCTCAGAAAGAGAAGAATTAATTAATTAAAACTTTCAATGTCTGTAGTTACGGGCAAGAACTCCATAAAAGCATATACTCCAATGCTGCTAAATAAGAAAAACATAATAATAATGAAAAATAAATTTTGATAATTGATCAAATGGCTCTGTAGCAGCCAAAAATATATAATTCAAACCAGTGCTTAAGCTCACCCACTAACTCGGAGGCACCCTGGCTTTATAAGGCTGAAATACTCCTTTTAAACAGCCAAAACCATGGAAAAAAACTTCACAATGCACACAACAGCAACACCTATACTCACCACAGACAGTCTTCAACTAATGGCACATGGGCTTTTTTAACTAAACCGCCCTGCTTGCCATAAGGCAATGGAACCATACCTGAAAAAAGGGGGAATCCACTCCTGTATGATCACTTTACTACTACACAGAAACTAACTTAAACCACATTTCACACAACCCCAGTATTATACTTAAACCTCAAAACAAAAAAAACTAACAAAATCCAAGAACAACTAATTTAAAACTTCTACAACCTCCTGCACTGTGACTGCTCTCCACCTTTTCAGTTTGACCACTCTTCCATGTGCAAATTCAACTGTTTGATGGCTTTTTGTAGCATATAGGGAGTAAGAAGATGCTCTTATGCAAGATGAACAACTTCCCACCAACTGATTGCAAACCAACTAGCCCACTGAAGGAGAAGGCTCCGCCAAGCAGGTAAGTGCATTTTCATCAAATCTAAAAAAAACTGGGTCTCGCTGCAGACAAGCATTAATGGAAAAGTGTTTCATAGATGTAGAGTAAATTTTATTTCTTTTAGCAATGCACCTTTCTAAGAGCACACTATATTTATTTAGCTAATTAGTGGACACTACTGGCCCTACTGGCTTACTGGAGCTGGCCAAGGGCCCAGTGATGGTTATACTACCATCACACTATATTATATATAAATATAACGGTAGGGGGCGCATGGACAGCTCCAGAACGGTGGTCGACAGCACTTCCGCCACACCCGGAAGTGCGGCCGGATGCTAATCAAGAAGCACCTGGAGCACTTCCGGATGCTGTATAAAGGAGGCCACCGCACTAAACTCGGGGCTAGTGTCGGGAGGGAGAAGACAGGAGCCTGAGGAGGAGAAGGTGGCTGAAGAGTTAGAGAGAGAGAGAGAGAGAGAGAGAGAGAGAGAGAGAGAGAGAGAGAGAGAGAAAGATAGAAAGAGACTGAGTTGCCCAGTTGTGACACTGTGTAGTGTTGTGTTAATAAAAGCGTGTGTATTCGGAACATTCGGTGTCTGTCTGTCTGTGGCCAGGCGGGTTTCTCACAATATATATCTATCTATTATATAAAAAAATCTTGGGTTGAGACGTGATCATTTCGGAGAGAAACTTTGAAGTCCCGCAAGACTTCTTGCATGTCATGCCCTACTTACAAACAATTTCTCGGAGACACTTTAATATCCCACGAGACAAGGAAGTGAGACAAAAGGACAGCTGCACAGAGCGACATGCAGATCACACAGCATGGCAGCAGCAGCTGCTGTACAGGCTTTTAAATGATCGACGCGCAGCGCAACACGCAGATAACGCAGCTTGTTTGCAGCTAGCAGCAAGACAGCAGCTGATCTGTCCTTACTGTGTCATTCAGGTCCCCTTCCCAACACGAGTGGCAGAGACGCAGAGATGCTGTATATCTATACTGGTATGGACTGGGTAATGTGTTAGGAACGAAAGGATGCCACATCATTTGATGGAAATGAAAATTATCAACCTACAGAGGGCTGAATTCAAAGACACCCCGAAAATCAAAGTGATAAAATGATGCGGCAGGCTAGTCCATTTTGCAGAAATTTCTTCCTGACAGCTAATGGCAGTCAAGGTGTCATTGTCTAGCCTGTAGAGGTCTGTGCATCCCTTCATGGATATGCTTCCCCAGACCATCACTGATCCACCACTAAACCAGTCATGCTGAACAATGTTACAGGCAGCATAATGTTTTCTATGGCTTCTCCATTTAATTTCACATCTGTCACATGTGCTCAGGGTGAACCTGCTGTCGTCTGTGAAAAGCACAGGGTGCCAGTGGTAGACCTGCCAATTCTGGTATTCTATGGCAAATGCCAATTGAGCTCCACGGTGTGCCTGACAGTGAGCACAGGGCCCACTAGAGGACGTCAGGCCCTCAGGCCACCCTCATGAAGTCTGTTTCTGATTGTTTGGTCAGAGACATTCATACCAGTGGCCTGCTGGAGGTCATTTTGTAGGGCTCTGGCAGTGATCATCCTGTTCCTCCTTGCCCAAAGGAGCATATATCGGTCCTGCTGATGGGTTAGGGACCTTCTACGATTCTGTCCAGTTCTCCTAGAGTAACTGCCTGTCTCCTGGAATATCCGCCATGCCCTTGAGACTGTGCTGGTAGACACAGCAAACCTTCTGGCAATGGCACGTATTGATGTGCCATCCTGGAGAAGTTGAACTACCTGTGCAACCTCTGTAGGGTCTAGGTATTGCCTCATGCTACCAATAGTGACACTGACCACAGCCAAATACAAAACTAGAGAAAAAACAGCCAGAAAAGATGAGGAGGGAAAAATGTCAGTGGCCTCCACCTGTTAAACCATTCCTGTTTTGGGGGGCCCCTCTAGTGCACTTGTTGTTAATTTCATTAACACCAAAGCAGTTGAAACTGATTAACAACCCCCTCTGCTACTTAACTGTCCAAATCAATATCCCAGAAGATTCATTGACTTGATGCTATACTCTGATTAAAAAAATGTTCCATTAATTTTTTGAGCAGTATATATATATATATATATATATATATATATATATATATATATATATATATATATATATATATATATATATATATATATATATATATATATATATATATATATTATGAGAGACAGCTGGCAGCTCAATCTGGCTGGGACATCCCAGGATGGGAATGGAGAAAGGCAGCCTTTCCAGGACACTGCCTCCCCCAGGACGCTAGGTGGCAGCTCCCCTAGTCGGTAAATGTACCCCGGATTCCCACAGGGCATCATGGGGCGTGGAGTCCATTTACTCATCCCTGTTGGGTGACGTGGGTGCCGCCAGGGAGAGCTAATAAAGGACCTGGGGACTCATACTTTTCTTACAACGTGGAAGTACTTCGGAGTCACAAGGACGGAAGCCCACAGTACTTCCGGGATGCTTGAGGAGGATGATGTGGCGTTTGACCTGGAAGAAGAGGAGAAACATTTCTGGGTCATGGAATATATAAAAGACTGTTGGAGACCCAGCAAGCTGAGCCGGAGTTGGGAGGTTGGGGGCTGGGAGTGGAGGATTAGTATTGATTATTGTTATTGATTATTGTTATTGTGTAATTGTGGAGAGTGTGGTGCTTTGTGCATTTTATTGAAGAAAAATATTAAAATTCTTCTTGGTGCTTTTACACGTGTGTCCTGTATGCCTGTCTGTTGGATCTCACGGGGCAACTGCACCCTTAGTGTCCACAATATATAAAGCTAGACAGTTTTTAAAGCTATCAAAGGTAATTTATAAGTCATACAGTATTGATATACCTCATGTCAACAATTTTGATAGATTTGTATTGTGTTTTTATTTCTATTAATGCTTAAAACTCAGCAAAGCATATGCATTCATTGATTGTTTCAATATGAGGTGAACTAAGCTAGGACCAGCTGGAAACAGACGAAAGAAATAAAACTCTAACTGTTAAAGATGCTAAAGAAAATAAAGTTCTGAAGGCCGCCAATTGTTGTGACATGAAAAAGTCAGACTTACCATCCAGTTCTTCCACTGAAATGTTAGCCAACTGCTCACTATCACTTCCATCAGACAGGGAGCGGCTCAGGTAATTACCCTTGTACAGAAGGCCAGCAGTGACATGATGGAATGGCATTTTCTCCCTTAAATAAATAAAACACAATTAATGTACACTCAACTCACATTCCTTTGTAAAATCTTCAAAAATCTCTCGAGATAAACATTACATCTACACCAGAGTGGGAAAATCTCCTTAACCAGCTTTAAGTTTCTGTTGTGAGATGTATTCACCCCACAATGTACTTTCACAAGGAAGTAAAAAAATGTTATAATATTACCTTTGCATTATCTGAGAATCTCTAAAGCAGTCATTTAATCTATTACTGGACTGTTCATGTTGTAGATAACAGAAACTTACAGAAATTTCATTTCATTTCTCAAAATATCTAATTCTAAAACTACTACTATTAGAATATGTATCTTTGTAATATTCTGTAAAACTAATTGCATTTAGAGAATTACAGTATTTGAAACCAATTGGGAAAATTCAGTTTTTGAGATATTAAAAAAAAAATGATGCTTATTATCAGATTTTTTCAGGTAAGGAAGACAAAAATATCAAGGCAGTTATTTAAGGTAGTTATTTAGGGCAAGGGCAACAAAAGATTCAAGGTAAGGTAGTTAAACTCATTATTCATGGTACTGAAAAGTGGCAACATATTGCACGTTGATAAGCACATCGGAAAGGATAGCGTGCATGGGCAGGCCAGCAATTTGAAAGCACAAGAAGAAACACAGAAGATGGCAGAAGATGCCAGTTTCGAACTGGGTACACTGGTGTCTCGACAGGGTTGGATTGAGGAACAATACCCGGGTGGGAGGCCAGTGCAATAGAAGGACCAGGGGAGACAACGGGTCAGGGCTACATGCTTCCCCGACACGTTAGGTGGCAACATCCTTGGGTGGTGCTACCAGTATGGACAAGGGTTGATGGGAACTGTAGTCTGGTTTCTGAGGGTATTTCTGAGCCCTGCTTTCAAGGCCTTCCACTCGACCCATAAGTGCTTCCATCACGCTGTGCTCTAGCACCGGAAGTATTCCTGGGTCTAAGATAAAAAGAAGCTGCTCAGCCTCATCTAAGTAAGTTGGAATCAGGAGAAGAGCTGGACAACACTTGCCTCAGAGAACTGGTAGAATAAGAGATAGAGAGAAAAGAAAATTTCTGGGTACACAATGTGTAAGACATTTTTGTAAAGTATTTGTGAAAGTAAACCTTTTTTTATTGTACCAGGACCATGTGTCACTGTGTTTGTGTTTGGGGTTTAGGGTGCTGCAATGCCCCATACTGGTCACAAAATGTAAATACAAATTGTACATTGGACAGAAATGACCGAATAAATCTATAAAAGCTATATTGCAATTTTCATAGAGAAAGAGATCACAATAAAACATTTATATAATCTTGGGGTTTTGTCTTGCTCAAAGGTCAGTAATGGATTTTGAAGGTCACCTATCTTCGAGCGATATTTTTATTTTTACTTAATTTTCTTTGGATATTCTGTATTCAAAACATATAATTCCTAATACAAAACACCAAAACTGAACAAAGGAATGAACAGACCAGGTTATCCAGATTCAGCAGTACAGTTGGGGATGAGGAGTAAACTTTCATGAGTCTTAAAATAAAAAAGCAGAAGAACAATATGTGTTACAATCAGATAAAGCCTAACTTAACACTAGAATTACCAGAGCTTACGAAAAAACTCGTAGATCCGGTCCACCTTAAATCCGTTTGCACCTCTCCCTCAGCGTCTTTTGTCCTGTAAATGTGCCGATTAAGACAAGCAGCAAGCAGCCTGCTATTCCATCCACCATCACCGCAGAACATGCACAAAGTTCTCCCAGCTCATGCCTTGATTGATTATCTGGGAGTGAAGTGCTGGAGTTTTAGAGTGGAAATAATAGATTGTTATTTGGAACACATGCATTTCATGTGTGTTCCGTTTCTACAGCAATCTGTGTAAACACATTGTTAAAACAGAAATGTTTTTCGTATTTTAGTAGTAAATGACAAAATGTTGGCATAAACTATATAATGTGTGAAGCCTTAAGTCCAAAGATCAAATAAACACTTTCACTAAAGGTTCAAGGACGATACAACAGCTTCCGTGGCATAGCGGTAAGATTTGCTGACTTGTAATCAAGAGTCCCTGATTTGATCCCGACTGCCTCCTATATCTGCCGTTTTCAGTAGTGAGCTGCTCTTATTGTTAATATTATACAGTACACACATACATTTGGTTTGCGTCTGTAACAGACGGTGTACATTTATAGGACTTGCAAAATTTACTGGTTTTTTTTTCACTTTTATTCTCTCAGTCACGATCACGATACATACTACCGCCCCAGGGATCTGATGCTGTTAGTTTTTATTTGAAACTGGGAGTAACTGTAGACGTGAGTAGTGTTTTGAGGCATTGGAACTGGACATTCTCTGACCAGGGGGGATAGATGCTGACACACAAACGCTGGTGAATCTGCCTTCTTCATATATCACCGTAAACTTGATTTTTTTTTATTCAGTTTTATTGAGTGTTCCTGCTCACGCTGAATTAGTATGCGCCTTATGGTCTATGATGTAAAAAAAAAAAAAAAAGAAAAACAGAGACATAGTTATATATGATATTTGGAATTATTCATTTTATGACCTGTATAGTACATTTCGGAAAACATTGTGGCACAGATACAACATTATTCATATTCATTCACATAACACCATGTGTTTTTTTCCCCCAATCCTGCCAGTCCCCACATGTTGCTGTTTCTTTTGTACTCCAGGACATGCAGAGGCAACAATAGTACAGAGAGATCAGTTCAGCGCTAAATGCAATCATCACATTCAAATGTTAATAGTTCACACACACGCAAGGACGGTCCTTCCTACATTTACGACATGTGTACCTGTTGCAATGCGCACACTTCTCTCTATACTGTGGTTTCTATTACACACCTGAAAGAGAGACAATATATGTAACATTTTGAAGAAATCATTTTATGACCTGAATAGTACCAATCAGAAAACATCATCGCAATAATGCAATTTTATTTGAAAACGAACAGTGTCAGATCGGGTGTGAATTTATGCTGGCACTGTTACTTAAGAGTCAGATCAGGAGGGGCGGGGTAGGCGGGGGTACAGTGTGATCGTGATTCAGAGAATAAAACTGAAAAAAAGCTAACTTTTACAAGTACAATACATTTATACCCAATGTCCCATATACAGTATTTGTCTCTTTCTTTTTTTTTCCATGCTGTGTTGACATTGTGCACCAGAAGGCGTGAGCTTATTCACATTTGAATGTGATGATTGCATATAGTGCTGAACTGACCTCTCTGTACTATTGTTGCCTCTGCTTGTCCTGGAGTACAAAAGAAACAGTAACATGTGGGGACTGGAATGATCGGGGAAAAAAAACACGCAGTGTTATGCGAATGAATATGAATAATACGAATAATGTTGCATCCATGCCACAATGTTTTCCGAACTGTTCTATACAGGTCATAAAATGAATAATTCCAAATATCATATATAACTCTCTCTGTCTCTGGTTTTTTTTTTTGACATCATAGACTATAAGGCGCATACTAATTCAGCATGAGCAGGAACACTCAATAAAACTGAATAAAAAAAAAAATCAAGTGACAGCGAGATACGAAGAAGGCAGATTTACCAGCGTTTGTGTATCAGCTTTTATCCCTCCAGATCAGAGAATGTCCAGTTCCATTGCCCCCAAACACCACTCACATCTATAGTTACTCCCAGTTTCAAATAAAAACTAACAGCGTCAGATCCCTGGGGCGGTAGTATCCATCGTGATCGTGACTGAGAGAATAAAAGTGAAAAAAACGGTAACTTTTACAAGTGTATGTGTGTACTGTATAATATTAACAATAAGAGCAGCTCACTACTGAAAACGGCAAATATAGGAGGCAGTCGGGATCGAACTGGGGACTCTTGATCGCAAGTCAGCAAATCTTACCGCTATGCCATGGAAGTTGTTGTATCGTCCTTGAACCTTTTGTGAAAGTGTTTATTTGATCTTTGGACTTCAGGCTTCACACATTATATAGTTTATGCCTACATTTTATTATTTACTACTAAAATATGAAAAACATTTCTGTTTTAACAATGTGTTTACACATATTGTTGTAGAAACGGAACACACATGAAATGCATGTGTTCCAAATAACGATATATTATTTCCACTCTAAAACTCCAGCACTTCATTCCCAGATAATCAATCAAGGCATGTGCTGGGAGACCTTTGTGCACGTTCTGCGGCAGTGGGGGGATGGAATAACAGGCTGCTTGCTGCTTGTCTTAATCAGCACATTTACAGGACAAAAGACGCTGAGGGAGAGGTGCGAACAGATATAAGGTGGGCCAGATCTACGAGTTTTTTCGTAAGCTCTGGTAATTCTAGGTTTAATCGCTGACAACTATCCTTCTCCCATTTTGAGTATCAATGGTTCATCTGTCTTCCTCATCTTTGACTTCCTCAGATTACACTCTCAGAAAATAATATCAAAGGTAGTGCAAAATCTATATATATAATTCACAAAGTGGCAGCCAGAGGGGAAGACACCCATGAAAGCACGCACACGAAAACAAGACACCCATGAAAGCACGCAGGAAGGGGCGTGGATTCACTAAGCCGCCGACAAGTAGGAAGGAGCCATGCCCACCAACTCTATGACCATTGGATACGACGACAACTCGCAGAGCCACGCCCACCACCTCGGACGCGAGGCCTCAGAAAAAACGGCGTCATTTATGTTCATCTGTGCAACAGTACACGTGGACCTCTGAGCCACGTTGACTTTTCATTAGTCAACCTCAGTGGAACCTTGGTTCACACAGAGGCAGCGCCAGAGAGAGACAGAGGCACACACAGGCAGCCCGAGAGAGAGAGAGCCACACACACACAGGCAGCCCGAGAGAGAGAGCCACGCACACACAGGCAGCGCAACAGGGAGACAGAGGGACACACACAGGCAGAGCGACAGAGAGAGCCACGCAATCCTTTAAAACTGAGGTTAAAACACAATGAAGGAAGCAGTCTTTAAAAACCAATAAGCCCTGTGCCTCTTTTTCATTAGCGTCTCACCTGCTTCACCACCCTGCAACAGTCGAGACGCTTTCTCAGCAGCTGACCTTCTCTGTGCCTGACTCCACTACTGTCAGTCGCCTGATTAAAAATGGTGAACTCCTGCAATGTTACTATCTTGGTTGGCTTTTAAATAAAGTTCGGATTTGTTGAAATGTTCCTTTTTTCCCCCTGTGCTTAAACTCATTTAAAAAAAAAGTGTTTATACAACTACTGCAATGTTACAGAGAGAGAGAGGGCTCGCGTGCTTCTGAGAGACAAAGGGGGAGGGGGCTCGTGTGCTGCTGAGAGAGAGAGGGGGAGGGAGCTCCCGTGCTGCTGAGAGAGAGAGGGGGAGTGGGCTCCCGTGCTGCTGAGAGAGAAAGAGAGGGGGGGGGGGGCTGGGAGGCTCGCATGCTGCTGAGAGAGAGGGGGGGGGGCTGGGGAGGCTTGTGTGCTGCTGAGGGAGAGAGAGAGAGATGGGGGGGGCTGGGGAGGCTCGTGTGCTGCTGAGAGAGAGAGAGCACTATTACACTGTGCATTCTATGGTGTAATAATTAACTATATTTGTGCTTAAAAATCTTTAAAAAAATATATTTACATACAGTTCGTACGGTCTGGAATGGATTAATTGTATTTACATACAATCCTATGGGGGAAATTGCTTCGGTTCACGACCAAATCGGTTTACGACCAGAGGTTTGGAACGAATTATGGTCGTGAACTGAGGTTCCACTGTATATTGAGTCTAGAAAACATGATCAGCAAGTCTTTGATAGGCTGCAACAAAATGATGAAAGAACGGGCACATTTTTTTCTCACAAGCTGGGTGGGTGGGTGTTAGTTAGTTAATTAGTTACTCGAAGGATTTCAAGATTTAATATGCACAAGCGGTAACACTGCAAAAGCAGCCCAAACCAGAAAAGACGGCTGGCAAAAAGTGGCTGACAAATTAAACGCGTGTGCATTGTACTTACTGAAAGCGGTGTTACAGATTTTGCAAATGTTCATTTTTTCCCTCTGCTTAAAAAACATTAAAAAAAGCGCGTGATTATGCGGTGTATACTACGCCGCAGGTTGGTATGCAGCGTGTAAAACAGTTTGTTTGTCGCAGATAATTTGCCTTTTACTTTAACACGAAGACATTTTCCTGTTAGATTTGCCTTTGCAATGACAATTGATAAGGCACAGGGCCAAACTTTCAAAAAGATGTGCATGTATCTGCCAAAACCAGTTTTCAGTCACGGACAGTTGTATGTTGCTCTCTCCAGAGTTCCATCTTTTCATTCACTTACTGGTATGCCTGCAGGAACACGTGCAGCGAGCGAGAGAGAGCGAGCAACACACACGCATACAGGCGCGCGAGAGAAAGAGCGCTGGACGCATAAGAATAATAATACTTCATTACATTGATATACCGGTGTTTTCAGTATTCAAAGTGCTATCCACACAGGAAGAAACCGGGAAGCGAACCCAAAATCTTCCACAGTCTCCTTACTGCAAAACAGCAGCACTACCATTGCGCTACAAGGCAGTTAAAGAATGCACCGGCCTCAATTTTGTTTTCACTTCTGTTTACAGCGATCGGATCGTAGCGTGCATTGTTGCAATGTTACTTTTCTTGGTGGCTTATTACATTACGGACGTTTCACATGTTAATTTTTTTCCCTGTGCTTAAAAGACATTAAAAAAAGTGTTTCTCAACTGTGACTCCAGAACAACTCAGTACGCAAGCTATGTTAAGCGTCAACAACGAAGACTCGCTACACCTTAATGAACAAGTGCTGAAACTTATCCCTACCGACGAAGTAACTTTCACCAGCGTGGCCTCCATCGTCACAGACGATCCCGCTTTCAGTCACGGACAATTGTATGTTGCTCTCTCCAGAGGTCCATCTTTTCATTCACACACAGTGGTATCCACAAACCCACCCCATTTGGACAACTGTGTCGTTCAGCAAGTGTTCACACCCATCAATACATAATTATGCGGCGTATGTTACGCCGCGGGTTGGCTAGTACAGTATAAAGTATGACATGAAACTATTACTGGGTAGCTTCCATAGTTTAAAAAAAGAATTCAGGCAAGATCTCAAAGTGCTGAGAGATAGTTCATTGTGTAAAATACACACTGTTTTTCCTGATCTGAAAGATGTAAAAAATATGTTAACCCTTATCAAAAAACAAAGAGCAAAAAGAAAGCTAGAAAGTTCACTAGATTGTTTGAGATAAATATAGAGAATAGAGCTCATAGGGAAACAAAATTCTGAATTATCAACATCTCAGGCACAATAGATTTCATGTTAAAGTGGATTAACAGAATTCTTGAAAATGCTAAGGAACACTTACAATTTGAAAGAGTACACTACTAACCTGGACAATGCTTCATTTAAACTGTCCTTTTAAGAAAGGAAACTTCAATATAAAGAAAATGTGACAGAATCACAGGCTTTATTAAACCTTGA
Source organism: Erpetoichthys calabaricus (assembly GCF_900747795.2). Lineage (NCBI taxonomy): Eukaryota > Metazoa > Chordata > Cladistia > Polypteriformes > Polypteridae > Erpetoichthys > Erpetoichthys calabaricus. The sequence goes on from NC_041401.2 coordinate 76,117,342, forward strand.
AGAAAGACACTCATTTGTATGAAGGCAATGGGGTCACGATTTGTCTGACTTCAGCACTACAATTACCGACTAAACACAAACTTAAAATTACATTAGAAAGTGTTCCAGCTAAACTGAAACTAACAATTCAATAACAAAGCTAAAAACACCATGAAAACCCATCTCAAATACTGAATAGCAACCAGCCATATGTTGACAAGTGGCAGACATTCTTTTTGTAGTACAGAGATAAATTAACTTTTTTTTGGCAAGAAATGACACTACCGTAGTTAGCACCACAGACTTAATTTGTAATATATTCATGTTTATTAAATATAAAGTCTAACAAATATTCTTAACAATATTTTTATAGTACAGTTGTTTTTTTTGTTTTTCACAACTTGTAAAATATAACTATTGTTATACTCCACTAAGCAATGACACTGTTTCAGTTAGCAACAGATTGTATTAATACACTAAGAAATTGCTACTGTTGTCATAACTTAATAATATTAATGATACCAAACAATACATCATATTTTCTATGTTTTATGAAAAATAGAGTCAAACAATGTGCTTCATGTCATCATGTTTCACATAACTACAATAAAAGAAACATATCACTTTTACTAGAAAAGAACTTCTTAATATTTAAACAGGTAAATATACACATGTTAATTTCTTCATGGAAGTATGTGAAGAGGCAGGTGAGCTACTTCCCTATGCAATATAGAAGAGGCAGAGTTTGAGCAGCTGTTCTTGGTCTTTTCTCTCTAATGTTAATTTTCTTAGCAATAAATTCAACAAGTTTAACTTCTTATTAAATGAATTTGGAAAATTTCCTCATATTGGCTTTTTGCTTCACAGAAGCATGGTTAAACACATTTGTGCCTGATTCATTACTTGATTTACTAGGGTACTGTCGATGAGAGAGACCACAAACTGATTTTAAGCATTAAATACAAATTTGGTGGCTTTTGATTATATTGTGTAAATAATAACTGGTGAAATGATTACACAGATCTCTTCAAATCGAGTTCTTCCAAATGGGAAACCCTGTTTATACTGTAATCCCATTTATTAATTTATGGGATTCTCTTCCATCTATCTGGCTGAAGTTTACATTCCACCTTAAACAAATACACACTCAGTGCCAGAGATTTTTGACAGACTTTAGCTGCAGGTCGAAGCTCCACGCAGTTTGTTGTTACGGTTCTGCCTTTGTCCAGAAACAGTTTCATAAGCTTTATGAGCCTTAGTCTTGGAAAGTCTTCTCCCGTGGGGTGACTGGATCTTTTCCTGAATAAGATCGAACCACAGCTGCATAGGGTGCAACAGGAGCTTCCACCTGCAGCTAAAGTCACTTCAGTACACATGTACTTTGTGAGCATGCCTGTGTCGATCAAACAGAGGAAGCTCTGCAGTTTACTTGTGACTTTACGCTGTAGGAAGATAAGTATAAGTAACATATACATGGTTTTCATATAAAGACCATCACAAAACATAGTCGCAAACAGAACTTTGTATGATACATTGGCGAGCTCTGTAAGACGTGCTGTTTCGTTGGACAGGTACAGGGCAGACTGACTGTCAGGATAACGCCCAACCTGTGGCTGCATCCAAACGTTGCCATCTTTAGCCTTTATGTCTGGTGCAGCTGCATTGTTCTTATATTGAGTGGACGTTTCTTTCAGGAAGGGCTTATGTTCTCTTCCTCTTATGTAGAATCCTCATCCTCACCTCTGCTGTAGAACGTCTTTATTTGAAAGCAGAAATGTTACATTGGGGCGAGCATGAATGCGACTGAGAAAATAAAACTGAATACAAAAAAAAAAACGCCAATCTTTAAAAGTACCTTAAATTTATACCGATCTGTTACAGACTCAAATCAAATGTATGTTTTTATTCTATAATAGTAAGAATAACAGCAGTTCACTACTCAAAACGGAGGCATCCAGTATAAAACCACAAACACCTTCATTATAAGTCAGCAGTTATTACCCGCTGTGTCCACCAATGCGGTCCGTATTAAAGCGTGTGAATGTCGCACCCTAACACAAGTTCTTTTTCTGCAGTTATATTCTTGAATAAAAGCGCACTTGTTTTGTTATATTTGTACCTTTTGTGAAAGTGTTGATTTGATACTTGGATTTCGGGATTCACACATTATACACTTCATGTCTACATTTTTTTCAATTAATACTAAAACATGAAAAATGTTTTCTGTTTTAACAATGTGTTTAACATAGATTATTGTAGACACGGAACACATACGAAATGCATGTATTCCAAATAATGATATATTATTTACCCTATACAACTCCCAGCAACTGACAACGCAGGTAAACAGACTTGAGCTGAGAGAACTTTCTGCCCTTTCTGCATTGGTGGGGGGATGGGATAGCAGGCTGCTTTCTGCTTGTGCTTATCGACACATTTACAACACAAAAGATGCTGATGGAAAGGTGCGAACGGATGGCTGAAGGTGGCTGAAATTACAAATGTTTTGTAGGCTTTGGTAATTCCTAGTGTTAAGATGCCAATCAGCCACAAGCGGCTCTAACAGCACACAAAAAGGTAAGAAATTAAGTAGCGTCAAAAATTCACTAAGCAGGTTTTTCTAGATTAATACAATTCTTAGTGGACAGGTAAGTACATCAGTTAAGAGGGCAACAGCATAAGGGTTCATTAATACAAAGGAATACAAATGGTGCAAGTGAAAAGCTTTCAAGTAAAGAATAAGAGGGAATGCAAAGTTAGGACAGCAGACAGAGAAAAGTAAAGTTAACCTCAGTAGAAAGACAATAAGCAAGCAGTCAATGGGGAGAATATTATAGGAGCTTAAGAGGCCGAAAGGTATTAAATATGTGTAGCAGTTCTTTAATCTACTTTCTTTGCCTTCATTTTTTTTAGTTTTAACCATTTAAGTTAAAATATTTAATAAAATAAATTATTTATTTATAAATAATAAAATATTTTCATTAAAAAAAACTAAGGCAGTTTTAGTAATCCTAAATCAAATTTTAATAATGAGGCCAGTGCAATGCAAGTCCTATTGGATGTTGGACTTTTTAGATGATGGCTTGGAGGGTCTGGTCTTCTATGAGGGCTACATCTGCAGGAAATGCTAGCTGATGCAGCACCTCGAGCTCAGGGTTGCTGACCTTAAGGAGGAGTTGACCATCCTGCATTGAAGTAGAAAATTGGTGGACCTGGTCCATGTTTCCTTATTGAGATAGTGTGGCACCCTAAGATGGAACGGGAGGAGATTCCACAACAGAAAGGTAGAGATAGATGGGTCACAGTCACAAAGCATAAATGGTGCACATTTTTTGGAGGCATAAACCCCACAATTGAAGTGTGAAACTATTTTTCAGGCCCTTGTGGAGCTGGAAGGTGTCTCTGAAGATTCTGATGTTGTTGGCTGGGACGAGGAGCCCCATACAGGTTCACCTCAAAACCAGTTCCCAGAAAGAGAGAGGTAGTAATAGTTGGGGACTCAATCATTAGGGGTACTGAAGCACAGGTTTGCTCCAGAGACAGAGAATCTCACACATTGTGTTGCCTTCTGGGTGCACAGGTGGGAAGACCTCCCTGGAAGGGTGGGTTGGCTCTTGGCCAGTGCGTGAATGGATCCAGTTGTCATTGTCCATGTTGGAACAAATGACATACATAAGGGTAGTCTGTCAGTTCTGCGATCCAAATTCAAAGAGTTACGCGCTAGGCTAAGCAGTAGAACTGACAAGGAAGTCTTCTCGGAAGTTCAGAATGTGCCACTTGCCAGTCCAGGCAAGACTGAGGAGATTAGAAAGCTTAATGTGTGGGCTCAAATCTTGGTGCAGGGTAGAAGGGTATATAGGTTTATGGGGCATTGGGACTCCTATTGGAACAGATGGGACTTGTTCTGCCTCAACGGGTTACATCTGAACCAGATGAGCACCAATGTGTTCGAGAGGTGTATGAGTAGGTTAGACAAGGATTGCTTAAGCTAGGGAATGGGGGGCATGAGGTTAAGGACAGGCCAGGCTTAGAATTGTATATGGAGAAACAAACAATAGTGTAAAAATAAAATGCATAGTAATGTAAATTCTAGACCAATGTTTAAATGTAAAAGTATAACAAGTAACACATAGCTTGCCTTAATGCTATAAGTATCAAAAATAAAACAAGTGAGTTGGAGTTGTATATAGAGAAGCATAATTATGATATTACAGCAATAACAAAAACTTGGCTAAATAACAAAGATTGGGATGAGTACATAGAGGGGATACACATTTTAGGAAGGAAAGACTAAACAGAAAAAGGAGGTGGGGTTGCTGCTTATGTCAAACAAAATTTAAACGCAAGTCCTCTTCAGTTGAACTATGAGCCCAATCTTAGTGATGACATGTGGCTTCGCCTGGAAAGCATTAGGGAAAGAGGTCTTATTTTAAGAGTATGTTATAGACCATCCAATTCAGACATTACTATTGAACAGGCAACTTTACCAGGGGATATTATAGTCACCGGGGGACTTTCACTACCCAAATATTAACAAGGATAACCTTGCAAAGAGTTTTTAAGAAGTGACGTTTTTTTAAACTCAGTATATTAAAGCACCAATGAGGGGTGAAGCTTGTATAAATTTAGTCTTTTGTATAGAATAGAATTGTGGGTGTAGAGGTAATTGAACCAGTAGGGTCAAGTGACCATAATATAATACAATTCTCAGTGTTTTAGAAGAGTGTGAATGCGAAGACTTTAACTTTGGTAGAGCAAAGTTTCAGCAGATATGGCAAAGTCTAAAGAGGGTAGGCTGAGATAAGCTTTTAAGTGTGGAGACAGCTGAGGAGCAGTGGAAATGGTTTCAAATGTTTTACATGTAATGCAGCACAGGTACATAACTAAATTTAGAATCAGTAGGACATTAAAAAAAAGCCCACAGTGGGTTAATAAAGATTAAAAGTAGCTTAATAAAAAAAAACAGTTTATAAGGTGTATGAGACTAATGGTGTATGGTGTATGAAAACATGAGGGCAACAATTAAGAAAAATATTAGGGAGGCTAAAAGACCGAGAAGAATATAACAGAGGTGAAATACAACCCAAACAGATTGTTTCAGTGTTTTAGTAGGTAAAAGAAACAGTCAAGGAGGAGTTGAAGTTCATCAGGAACAATAAAGGAGAATTAAAAACGCAGACAGTGAAATACCAAATGCTCTTAACTCACATTTTTCTGACATCTTCACAAAGATAACCTCTCCACCGGTAAAAGGGCCTATTAAGGAGGTACTGAGGTATTTAGATGGAGAAGTAATGCTTAGATTATATAGGCCGAAATCAAACAAATTTCCAGGGCCAGATAATATTTACCCTCAAGTCATAAGGAGGTGATTGAGTACATATATAAACCATTGATGCATATTTTTGGAAGCCACTGTGCACTGAGGAAATTCTGAAGGACTGGAAAATGGTAAATATTATCCTGTTATACAGTATATAAAAAAAAGTGACTGGACAGATCCAAATAACTATAGGCCAGTAAGCTTAACGTGCATCACAGGAACAATAATGGAAGGAATTATTAAGGATAAGACAGAGCAACACATGATAAGAACAGGAGTTTTACTGAGCAGCTCAGCATTGGTTCAGAAGAGGGATGCCATGTTTTACTAACATGTTGGAATTCTATGAGGAAGCAACAAAAGGGTATGATTAAAAGTAGCATATGATATTATTTACCTTGACTGTCATTTGAGTTAAAAGTAATGTTTGTAGATGGGGTGCAAAATTGGCTCAGACACAGAAAGCAGAGGGTTATGGTGCATAGAACCATATCAGAACTGGCTGACGTTAAGAGTGGTGTTTCACGGGGATCAGTGCTCACGGGGATCAGTGCTGAGACTGCTGGTATTGTTAATATTGTATATACAGTAGAGTCTCACTTATCCTACCTTCGCTTATCCAACATCCATATTATCCGACGTCCCACCACAAAAAAAAAAACAAATGTATCAATCGGCAACAAGAACTGCAGTTGCGAGCGTGTTGCGTAGTCTATTTTTTGTTGCTCCTGACTCTACCGCAGCTAATTGCAGTGGAACCCAGTTTGCGAGCATAATTCGTTCCGGAAACGTGCTCGCAGTCCAAATATCGTATATCAAAGCAAATTTCCCCATAAAAAAATACATTAATGGAAACTCAGATGATTGGTTCCACAACCCAAAACTATTCATATAAAAATGATTAATACAAAATATAAAGTAAAAAATACATAAAACAAATTAACCTGCACTTTTACCATTGAAAAGAATCATGGCTTGTGTGAGTGAGTTTCTAAACTCTTTGTGGGATTCCACCCAACGGGACGACTCGTGGAAGAGCGTCCCAAAGCAATCGCAGTCTCCCAGCGCTGTAGCAGTTCGCCATAAAAGTGAATCCGAAAAGATCACGGACATGCTATAAGCGCCTGCCAGTCGATGGGTGATACAAGGAACAAGGAACATTATAAATGCGCAGGGCACAGTACTACTTGGCCACGACCCTGCCTGACTGCTGTGTCTGTGTATAGGGGAGCAGCAGATCCCACTACAATAAATAACCGCACTGTTGCTGTTTCAAGCTGAATAAAGCTGGTGTTGCTAAAGTACTGAGACTCAGCTTCGTGTTTTCGGGTGCAAGACGGGGACTCTCACGTCACAGCACACACGCGCATTTACAATGCTGTAGTAAACAGTATACGCTCATACGGATGTTGACTATATGAGTGACGGAGTTAAGGCTCTAGAAACTGCATGTAAATACATTGAGCAACAAGAAGAAGCTACAGGAATTGACATGATGATGCTGCAAAGATGGCGAGACTTGTCAGCGAAGAAACTGCACTTGTCAGGAAAGCAGACTATGATCAAAAATTTCTTTAAATCATCACAGGACTGAACTTTTTAAGTACAGTACATACTGTATTTAACTTCAGACAATTCTGTAACTGTAAGTTCATTTTTTCAGTTAATTTTTTCTGTTGTTTTGTTGTAAAACATGATTATTAGGTTCGTAATGTGTAAAATTATAACATAGTTTGACGTTTAATAGGCTTTTTCTTAACACCTCCCATTATCCAACATTTTCGCTTATCCGACGTTCTGCCAGCCCATTTATGTCGGATAAGCGAGACTCTACTGTATAAATGATTTAGATAGAACTATAAGTAACAAGCTTGATTAAGTTTGCAGATGATACCAAACTAGGTGGATTGGCAGATACTCTGGAATCCGTTGAATCATTTCAGAAGGACTGGGACAGAATACAGGCTTGGGCAGATTTGTGGCAGATGAAGTTAAATGTCAGTAAATGTAAAATATTATATGTAGGAAGAAACAATTTTGGGTCTGAATATACAATGGGAGGTCTGAAAATCAAAAATATACCTTATGAGAAAGATTTAGGATTCGTAGTGGACTCTACACTATCAATGTTCAGACAATTTTCAGATGCCATTAAGAAGGCTAACAGAATGTTAGGTTATATAGCACGATGTGTAGAGAACAAGTCCAAGGAGGCTATGCTCAAGCTTTACAGGACACTGGTGAGGTCTCATCTGGAGTACTATGTGCAATTTTGGTCTCCAGGCTACAAAAAGGACATAGCAGTGCTAGAAAAAGTCCACAGCAGGGTGACAAGGCTGATTCTAAGGCAAACAGAGGATGAATTATGAAGAAAGATTAAAAGAGCTGAGCCTTTTCAGTTTAAGCAAAAGAAGATTAAGAGAAGACATGATTACATTTATGAAGGGAATTACTACAGTGGATCGAGACTGTTATTTTAAAATAACTTCATCTACAGCACGGGGACACATTTGGAAACTTGTTAAGGGTAAAATTTTGCACAAACATTAGGAAGTTTTTCTTTACAAAGAGAACCATAGACACTTGAAATAAGCTACCAAGTAGTGTGGCAGACAGTAGGAGTTTTGAGACTTTCAAAATCAAACTTGATATGTTTTTAGAAGAATTAAGTGGATTAACTGGCAAGCTTTGTTGGGCTGAATGGCCAGTCCTCATCTAGATTATTCTAATATTCCAGTGTTCTAAATATTGCCTCCTCTGTTTGTCAGGGGATCTCAACTCTCTTAGCAAACAGTAAGCATTACACAATATATACAGATAAGCCTCTAGGACTCCTGCACCATAAGCACCAGTGTTGCACAGAGCTGGGTGCTGTCCCTTCTGTTGTTTTCCATTTGTACCAATGACTGCACTTCTACATACCCAATTGGTCAATAGTCAACCTTTGCTGATGATATGTCCATAGGCACCAACTTGTCTTAAATGTGAGTAGAGGACAAGAATTTTAGACTACACCATAAATAATTCAATTTGGCCTACAATTAACATAATTTAATCCTTGAGTTTATTGATTCATCACTGGTATTGAAAGATGCAACAGCAGAGGACTGCAGTAATGCACTAAAAATTGCAATGTGTTTGAGGAGCCTGGTCTACTATATAAAGCAAAGCAGAGATTTTTGATACTTGTGGAAAGGCATAGTAGGCTGCTTTGGAGTTTTAATTCATCTTTTATTTTTGAAATTTGGAATCACAAAAGTCCAATTTAAATTTCTTTGATTGAAACTTGTATTTGTAGTGCTAATTTTTCATAAAACAACAAGAAGTCAAGTCAAGGAGCATGCACTGGTAAAGTGCGTTGCCGCACCCCCATCACACGATGAAACAGCTCAGGATCCTGGTTGGCAACCCCCCCAGACAGACAAGTGGTTCAGTCCCAACCTCCAGAAATTACCTTCTATCTGCCGCAGCCAGGTGTTACGTGGGTGACCCCCTTGGCCTGGTCCAGCCACTCGGATCCTCAACAATGAGGATCCTGTGAGCTGGATCACCCTCTGGGAATCGCGCCACATGGCCATAGTGCCGTAACTGACGCTCCCTCACAATGCAGGTAATGTACCTCATTCGGGACTCCATGAGCAACCGCTCATTTGACACAAAGTCAAACCAGCTGTACCCAAGGATTCTCCGAAGAGACACAGTGCCAAAGGAGTCCAGTCTTCGCCTCAGGTCACTGGATAGCGTCCAAGTCTCACAACCATATAGCAGGACAGGAAGCACCAGGACTCTAAAGACTTGGACCTTTATCCTTTTGCATAGATATCAAGAGCGCCACACACCCCTTTCCAGCGACCTCATGACCCCTCCCATGCTCTCCCCAATCCGTCTACCAACTTCAGTCAGAAGACTGAATGCCACTTCACCAGAGACGTGAATGTCACTGTCAAGGTAAGTAAACCTCTCGACAAGGTTGACACCTCCGCAAACAGACACACTGCTGATGGCTGTGCCTAAGAGGTCATTAAAGGCCTGGATCTTGGTTTTCATTCAGGACACTCGCAAGGTCAGTCTCTCGAAAGCTCTGATCAGAGCCTCCATTGACTCCGCGAAGATCACAGCAACCGTCAGCAAAGTCAAGATCAGTGAATCTTTCTTCACCAACAGATGCCCCACAGCTACTGGACCGCATGACCTTGCTAAACACCCAGTCCATACAAGCATTGAACAGAGTAAGAGCAAGAACACACCCCTGATGAACCCCAGAATCAAATAGGAAAAACACAGATGTTCTGCCTCCTCTCTGCACAGCACTCACAGTACCAGTGTACAGGCCGGTCATGATATCCAGCAAATTTAAAGGGATCCCATGAACCCTCAGGATGTCCCACAGGGCACCTCGATCAACTGAGTCGAACACTTTACAAAAATTGACAAGAGCGGCAAAAAAACTCTGCCGATATTTGCGTTTGTGCTCCATGAGATCCCTCAGTGCCAGGATGCAGTCTATGGTAGACTTCTTAGGCATAAAACCAGACTGCTCCGGTCGCTGGTAGGTGAGTAAGTGATCACAGATCCTATTGAGGACGACCCTAGCAAAGACCTTACCGAGAGCAGTTTTATTCCCCTGTAGTTGTCTTAATCCAGGCAATCACCCTTCCCTTTCCAGACAGGGACGACAAGTACCATTTTCCAGTCAGTTGGGATGACGCCAGTCTCCCAAATGGAAGCAAAGATTGCTTGCAATGCCAGGAGGACAGCCTTACCACCAACCTGTAGAAGTTCACCCTGGATACCACAGATCCCTGCAGCCTTGCCTCCTCTCAACTGGTTCACCACCTGTGCAATCTCAGTGAGATTGGGTGGTTCACAGCTATTTGGAGGATCAGCCTCGAGAACCATGGTCCCAGAGATATCCAACGTCCTAACCAGAGGATCAGTTTTGAACAATTGCTCAAAGTAACCAGCCCAGCATGTCACAACTACAGTTTCATCCGTAAGAACCGTTCCATCAGCCACCCTGACTGCGACTCTCCAAGGAACAGATTCGGATGTGCATAATGCTTCATTTCCCCTGTAAGCAGAATTTGGGTCGCTAGACCACAGATGGTGTGTCACTTGCTCACAGATTCCTCTAACAAACACATCTTTATCTGCCCTCAGAGCCCTCGCAGCCATCCTTCTCAGTTCCCGGAACAGACAAGAGTTGCCATCAAGCCGTGCGCTGTGACTCTTCTCAATGATATACAGGGTGCCCTGTGAGATGAAACACCGGTAACACCAACACAACCCTCAGCAACCTTCAGGGTCTTGTCACGCAAGGTCTCCCACATCATCGGATCGGCAGTCTCACCCAAATCCGCAAGTTCCTCACACAAACTGCATGCAAACTCAATAGAAACAGCCTGGTCTCGGAGTCTGGCAAAGTCCAGGCTAATCTTTCTACCACCAGTAGGTGGTAACCTACTGGGCCTAAGCTGGATCTTCAGAGTAGCAACAAGTCTGTAGACCCTGCAGTTTTGCAAGAGCCTCCACCGTCTGCCCACAAGGATGTGATCTCCTTCACCTCACCACAAGTACCAAGTCCAATGATGCGGCTCAGGGCACTGGAACCAGGATCTAGCGATTCACAGCCCCTGGACTTTTGCAAAATCAAGGAACATGGAGCCACTTTCACCACCTACACCAGACCCATGGGGACCAAGACAATCCTCATAGCCAGCCCTGTCAGTGCCAGTGGTTGCATTGAAGTCACTCATAACCATAGGAGTGTCACCTCACGGGCACCCATCAACCACCGTGCAAAGTTGCAAATAAAATGTCTCCCTCATTGAGATATCACTCACCACGTTCGAAGCATACACTGACACAACAGACAAGGCACCCAGGGAGTGCCGTAATCCAAGTCTCATAATACGCTTGTTGAAAGAAGTCACATCAGACACCATAGGAAGAAGCCAATCTGCTACAGCAACAGCTACTTCCTGAGTATGACAGCCATCAGAGTGACCAGACCAATAAAAGCTGTATCCAGCAAAAGAGATATGGCCAGTCCCAGGTCTGTGCACCTCAGAGAGTGCCGCCACTGAAATCCAGAGTTTACGCTGCTCCTCCTACAACAGAGGAAGATGATCATCATGCCAGAGAGACAAGATGTTCCACGAATCTACCCGGATGGGCTGCCTCAAATTGGGACCCGGGTATTGCTGTGCAGCAGGTGACGCCTCAACACCACACCAGTTCTGAACCCCAACAGGCCTGACCCCATTGGTTCTCTGACGGTTTCGACTCTTCCGGGGATGGGGCTCCCGAGGGCTTTCCCTCATCCCCTTCATAATGCGAACAGCCTTCCTGTGGGCAGCTGCAGCAGAGCTACTCCCGCAGAGAGCAAAAAGGAGTCGTTTCTGTCATCTCACAGTTGTGTGAACTTTTTTATGGTGGCTGGAGTGCCAATCCTGCCACCAACCCCCATGATTTTCCTGCAAGTTGGAGGACCGCTTGCAGGGCTGGATGCAGTTTAACGTCATACTCAGGACCAAACAAACAACAATAAGCACAAAAACATCAATAATAATCTTTCAACCATAAGAGTAAAGAGTAACAGGCATAGCAAAATAAAATCAAGCAATCAAAACTAACACCTGGCTTTGAATTTCATTGCATTCCCACAGTTGTTCAATCATATTGAGATCTGGGAAATTTGGAGGCCAAATCAGCACCTTGAACTATTTGTCTTGTTCATCAAACTATTCCTAAACAGTTTTTGCAGTGTAACAAGTGGCATTATCCTGCTGAAAGAGGCTACTGCCATCAGATAATACAGTTGCCATGAACGGGTGTATGTTGCCTGAAAGAGTTTTTAGGTAAATGGTTTGAGTCAAAGTAATATCCAGATGAATGCCAGGACCCAAAGTATCCCAGTAGAACATTGCCCAAAGCATCACACTGCCTCTGCTGGCTTGCCTTATTTCCATAGTGCATGATGCTACCACTACTTCTCTGGGTAAATGACGCATACGCACGCATTCATCCACATGATCTAAAATGTGATTTATCAGACCAGGCCACCTTCTTTCATTGCTCCAAGGTCCAGTTGTAATGCTCACATGGCAATTGTAGAAGCTTTCGGTAGTGGATAGGGGTCAGCATGAGTACACTACTCTGACCAGTGCACAGCTATACAGCCCCATACACAGCAAGCTGCATGGTCATGCAGCAGGAAGACACCAGATAGTCTATACTCCCAAAACAGGAGACGATCCAGGACAAAACAAGAATCCACAAGTATCAAACAGGAAGGCAAACAGACAGACAACTCCAGACACAAAACATAAAAGGCTTTTTCTCTGCATAACTGGCCCTGTTTTAAATGTCGCACCGGTCTCCTTGTGTCCAGCAGCCCCTGCACCCTCAGCAGATGACAAATCAGAGCCATCGCAGGGACTGCTGGGAGTTGAAGTTTCATTCCCCAGTAACACTGCTACAAGTTCTTCTGTAGGATCAGACCAGACAGGCTAGCATTTGCTCCCCACATGTATTAATGAGACTTGGGCACCCATGACCCTGTCTCTGTTTCACCAGTTGTCCTTCAATGGACCACTTTTGGTGAGTACTAACCACTGCATACAGGGAACACCTCACAAGACCTGCCTTTTTGGAGATGCTCTGACCCAGTCATCTAGACATTACAAATTGGCCCTTTTCAAAGTCACTCACATACTTAAGCATACCCATTTTTCCTGCTTCCAACACATAACCTTCAACAACAGACTGTTCACTTGCTGCCTAATATATCTTATCCCATCAAAGGTGCCATTGTAACGAGATAATCAATTACTCACTTCATCTGTCAGTGGTTTTAATGTGGTTGATCAATGTATATAATTTATTCCTTTAATATGGCATACTCGGTTATGCTCTGTTTAACAATATCTGGTTGATTTTGTATTTAGTACACTTACATTTATTAGAAATGATCATAGCATTATTTAATGATAATAATCCAAGTGAATGTAGTATATCTTTGTTTTTGGTTAATCTGTTGAAAGCACCTTAAGTTGCATGTAAATGTATGATTAGGTGCTATATAGTTATTACTATTATTATCTGACTAGACAAAGAGCCCGTTTCGACAACGTAAGATGAAATGGGCACGAGTTTGTGTCAGCAGTGTATGAAGAACAAATGATAAGTAACGAAGAAGTTGTTTTGTAATTATTGTAGTCTGCTTTACTCATTACTGTACAGGTTTGTACTGTTAGTTGATGAATTTTCCAGGCCTATAGTACTGTATAATATTGAATGATGAATGTTCCAGTACAATATGGAATAGTAATAAGTATAAGCACCACAAACCTGATATAGGTGTATTGAATTAATGCGTAATTGAATCAGAATGCATAATTAGGCCTCGAGCTGTAGTCGAAATCGCCTTTCAGGCCTCTAGAGCTTTAATCGAAGTCGCCTTTCTCTTTGAATTTTTGCGGCCATAAATCCACCGCCTGCTGCGATGTTGGGGATGGATGTCGGTCTCGTAAGGTTTTTCGGGTAGCTGCGCAGAAGGCGACTGCGCATTCGGCTTCGGACAGACGTGAGTGAGTGAGTGAGGAGGCAGGCGAATTATGTATTAAGATTAGATGCTGAATTGAACACTTGCTCTCAAATGGGGAAAAAAAATGAATTTATACTGAACTCTTTTCCTTCAGTTGTTAGCATTTTCTCATATCATCTTTATCCTGAATAAGAATTTTCATTGCATTCTTACAGATCACAGATCCTGTTTGTCTGCTTTAGCAATCAAATGGTATCACTGACACAGCATGAAGAATTTTTCATCTGTGGTAGTATTTCACTTCTCTCAAGTGTATAACAATTGCACACACATTCATTACTGCTTTATTGATAATCATTCACTCTCCTCTGCACAGTTATGTAATTATAAAGCTATCATAATCTAACATCATTCTCTATTTTTTTAATGGAAATGACAATAACAGACCAATCTTTTCAAAGTGTAAGATTGGTGTCTTAATTGCTTCCCACTAGGAAATGACAACTTTGTTAAATACATATCCTTTAAGATTAACTTTTTTAAAATCAGATTAACACTATTCCAATTATTACATGCACATATCTGTGGGAATCTTTCAAGGTGTGTCTGAAAGCATCACACAAGGCAATTGAAGAAATGGCATATCCTTTATCAGGACTTGATACCTCCTCCAATCTTTACATAATTGCCAGACCAATCCATAGGCTAACCTGGGCTATAGCCATGGGCCCTGTGGGCTACAGGGGCCCCAAAATTAATTAACTATGGAAATAATTGTTTTTTAAAGAAATATTCTTGCTGTTAGATGAACTGATTGAGTACTCTTTAACCCCTTTATTGTTATCACTGAGATAAATTATCCACCACTCGTCTCATCCAACATCATTCTTTAGTTTCCTAGTTTCTGATGAATTCCAGCCAGTGATGCAGGGTGGCTGTTGGAACAGCATCTGCAGCAGCAGGATGAGCTGAATACAGAATTTGTAAATGTGAAGTATGTGTTATAATAATGGCAGTTCTTCAAAAATGGAAAGTGATAGTATGACAGATTATCTAGTTCTGGTGATAGTGAAGAATACAAGGTTGATGATTTTGCTCAAAAGATAAACTATGATGCTATTTCTGAATGTTCATGGTGTGACAAGTGTGCCAGTTAACTTGTATTTGATACATATGAATTTCAAACTGTTCATAAGTGATGGTATATACTTGTGACTGATCCAGCAGAGCAATCCCCCCACTTATCACCATCCAAAAATTGATGTTTCCAAGAGGTCCCTATAGGATTGAAAGTTACTGATGCCTGTATATACAGCTGAGAGTAGCCCAACAGAAACAATGAGCTCAAGAGAGAAGAGAACTGAAAAACAGTAAAAATTAGGAATTATATTAGTAGCATGATGTGGACACACAGCAACATAGCTTCCCTCAACAAACACAGAAGCTTTCCACTTCTCTTTATTGTAGCCAGATGATCCAATTATCCATGCCTCTGAAAGTTCAAGTAAGACTAAAGAAAAATGATTTCCAGAGGTTTAAAATGAGAGAGTCAGGAGATTCCCAGCAAGAGGCTAAGAATAGCTTTGTAGAGATGGCACTCAAACAGAATAACCTTTGCTGGATAAAGATCAGGATAAGAATACAGAGGTGCAGAAAGGGAAATATATACAGTATAAGGCAAATGGGAAGTATTAACATAAAAATCGAAGACAAGCAATTACAATGCAGAAATATCAGTCAAGAAAGCACAGACTGGAGAACGGATATCTCCAAAATATGCAAAGACAAATTCCAGGAACATATAAGGGACTCAAGTGACAGAGAGCTGCTCGCTTTCTTTGCAAACACTGTGTATCAAGATGTAATTAAAAGGCCTGAAATTGAAATGTGCTGGTCAACAAAACCTTTACTTGAAACACATTATGGACATTCAATCACAAATTACAAAAGGTTCAGACTCAGAACAATAAACTTTTATGGTGCTGCAGAAGTATCTTAAAAATCTGTTCTTATAACACATGATGACTGAAAAGAATAATAGCATGGGTGAAATATCTGTCCCAAACTGCATTGTGAAAGGGTGTATTTAAAAAGATAAAAGATGTCCATTTCATGATAGGTTAACTATTTAAAATTATGAAAGGCTGATTGTGGATGAGATGTAGTAGTAGTTGTAGCAGTAGTAGTATTGTCTCATGTACATTTTAACCTTGCATCTGGCATCTCAAGCCATACTGCTAGCTAAACATTTCATGTTCCATACAAATAATATTATAATATTTATGGAATGATAGATAGCAGGCAGAAGTAGTTTTAAAAGTTTGAATGAGTGGGACTGTGCAGAGTCAAAACTGAAAGCAGCTTTACTAATGAATGCAATATAGAAAGGCAGTGCATTAATAGCACTTTGGATTTTCCACAATTTTCTTTGCTTTTTTTAAAATATACACAGTTTGAAGATGACACTAACTGTAAAAAAACAGCTTGGAATTCTGGGTACACAGGACATTTTGTCTCTCCAAACTGTGGTGCTTCTGAATTGCTATAGACTATTAGCTGTGCCCTTATGATTAAGCAGCAGCCTTCACAAACCTTCAGTGCTCTTCTATTTGTCCTTCACTTTCACAGCTCCTGTGGTGTTTAAAACCACAAACTGACCTACTAACAACCAATCACATCCAAGTTCTCCTCATTTGCCAAGTGCAGCCAAAAATGACAGGATAGGCAGCATGATCCAGCTCCACCATTTGAGAAACTGGTGTTATTATGCAACTGAAAGTGCTCTGAATTAAATAAAAGTGCTTCAAGCAGTGTCTACCAAAACCTGGTCAGGGATAGAAAACATTACAATTTAATAACACAATTCAAACTTATTAAACCCAATTCAGGGTCAGGGTCAAGAGGGAATACAGTCCACTGCAATGGCATTGGATGTAAGCAAGAAACCAACCGTGGTCAAAGCATCTGTCCATGACTGCAACAACCTCACATCCAAACCTACAATTTCTAATTTAATAAAAACACTTCATGATACTCACGTTCTCCCTATATTTAAATACCACGTCAATTTAAAGACATTACAGTGATTAAATAAAAGCTGATATACGGTAATTTATTTAGGCATATCCCCAAAATTTTCATTCACATTCAATATTGCCATACTGCTTAAACAAGTAAATGAAGAAAAAAAAAACAATGGATTAAGCACATAAAACAACCAAATGCAGATAAATATTATGTTATATAATGAAATAACTACCCTCCCTCTGTCCCTAAAAGCCCTTTCCCCAGCCCTTCAAACTAATATATCTATTGCATACACCTAAAACAGCCCAAACTGGCAAGTGAGAGAGAAGCTTTTAGGCTTTACAGGCTCTTTAAATATTTTTTCCTGCAATCTCTAAAACTAACAGGTTTGCCATCATAGGGAACTAAGGTTCAGATAGCTTTTGACCACATTTTCAGGATAACCAAATGAAAGAAGAAATGTATCAAAGATAGCTGCTATGGAATAATTTATAATAAAAAGTATAATCCTTATACTGTAATTTATATAACCTGATGTTCCATGAGGCACAGCTTCACCACATGCCTTTGTTGCTGGGGTGTGGCGAAATTTAATTTTTTTTTATTTCACCTCATACAATTTCTTGTATTAGTAATTTGTTAGCTTTCACATACCCCTTGAGGTCAGGGCGCAGGGTCAGCCATTGTACAGCACCCCTGGAGCAATTGCAGGTTAAGGGCCTTGCTCAAGTGCCCAGCAGAGTAGGATCTCTTTTGGCAATAACAAGGATTCAAACTGGCAACCTTCCGGATACCAGCACAGATCCTTGGCCTCAGAGCCACTATAGTCTATAGTCATTTTAAATTGTTTACTATAGTCCAATGTCTAATTGTCTGCCGACTATAGTCGTTTTAAATTGTCATATTTTTTCGCTAGATTAACTAGAGATGGTCGTTGGCGTCAATAGTTAAAGGTCAGCCATTAGAGCATTGAGTTTCCAGTATTAACTCTGTGGCTTCCGTCCTGTCATTCACCCACAAGTATACAGCTAGTGAAGAGTTCAGTGATTTGAGTACCACAAATGAAAGTACAGATGAAAAGAAGAATCCTGAGGTGTGTATTTTTGTTTTATATTACAGCTTTTATGTGTATGTGTTTCACTCTACATATTAATTTTAAAAAGTAATTGTATTTGCTTATTTTCAGTTTTCAATACCTGAAAATTAAATATGAAAAGCAAGCAAATCCTCTGCAAGGAAATTCACAAGTGATATCCCCCACGGACTCTATGATGATGCATTCTTTGGCAGGTTGTAGGAGCTGGTGATCACAGGAATAAGAACCACCAAAAGAACTGTTAAATGTTGAACATGAAGAAAAAAATCATAGGTAGTGTCACTATACATTGATTTCTAAGCATTCAAATAAAAGATATAATAAACAGGTAATAACATGAGAAAGAAAAAATATATCATGTAGGTTTACAGCTTGGGCGGCACGGTGGCGCAGTGGGTAGCGCTGCTGCCTTGCAGTTGGGAGATCTGGGGACCTGGGTTCGCTTCCCGGGTCCTCCCTGCGTGGAGTTTGCATGTTCTCCCCGTGTCTGCGTGGGTTTCTTCCGGGCGCTCCGGTTTCCTCCCACAGTCCAAAGACATGCAGGTTAGGTGGATTGGCGATTCTAAATTGGCCCTAGTGTGTGCTTGGTGTATGGGTGTGTTTGTGTGTGTCCTGCGGTGGGTTGGCACCCTGCCCAGGATTGGTTCCCTGCCTTGTGCCCTGTGTTGGCTGGGATTGGCTCCAGCAGACCCCCGTGACCCTGTGTTCGGATTCAGCGGGTTGGAAACTGGATGGATGGATGGGTTTACAGCTTTGTGCCTTGCAATAGTGGGATCATAGTTCTTTTGCATTTGCTCATGTTTTTACACCAGCTAACCTAAAAATGTTAGTTCACCAATCTAATGGATATTATGAACAACAGAACCTGAAACATACTAAGATTTAAATTGCTGGTATTTTGTTTCTTGACATTTTTTTCTTTGGCTTTCAGTATCTACCACCGGCACCTTTCTAGTTCTTCATGTCTTTTATTTGTCAAAATCCTTAAATGACTCACTTTTGCATGCTTTCTATCATCCATATATTTAATTATGTTATTGTTTTTGAAAGAATAAAATATAATTAATAGAATGACACCAGTTTTGAAATGTAGATCTTTTATTCAGTAAACTATGTTCCAACAATCAGCTTACTGCCAGTGCACTTTATTATTATTTTATTTCTCTAAGCAGTGCCAGGTGAACTTCTGAATTCTCACAGAGAATCAATGCAATGGCTGGCAACATTTGGAGTAAAAAGATGAAATAGCCACATGTTCGAAGTGTCATTGGAATGCACCACCTATCTAATTCTGAATATGCATACTCTGAAATGAGCCTTATTTGGAATATGTTATATTATTGTCATTGCTTATTATTCATTTTTTTTTACTATTTTCTTTGTATGAACATTAGTAAACTTTCCTTTAAGAAATGTACCACTAATGGTGTTTGACTAGTAAATAATGAGATTTGTACAACCTTCAAAAGATGTTGAATAATGGATGCCACATGTTTGAGTAGAATTTAACTTTCAATTAGTATTTGTTAATTACATACTTTTTTCCACTAACATAACCTGTTTTGTACTGGAGACTACATAACAGACGTTATAGAAATGTAAACAACTTTATAAAACAAAATTTTGAAAATATTTTTGACAGTCCATATCATTGAAAAGATATTTTGGATATACAATAAATATTTGTTTTCTTTTGAAAGATGTGTTTTTCTCTACCCTTAAAACCTGGTGCAACATTTACTAGATTAGTAATATTAGTATTTGAATGATAAACCAATAGTGGTGATTTTAGTTGTATAGACAGAACAATGGTAAAGGTTCTAAATGAAACTGGTAACCATTATTTGTGTGCCATGGTCGAGATTAGGGACTACACCATATTATCAGTACAGATGGTACCGTGAAATATTTACCTTTGGTACTTGTTCAAAATCTCATGATATAAGGATACCATAGTAAAATTACATATCTGTGTCATGTTAGAAGATCTGAAGACATTTTTCCTTTCAGTTTATTTTAATCAAATCTCTCTAACTAATTATAGAATTATTGTTGCTCATTCTTATTTAAGTCTAATTGACTATTATGATATAATTTGTTTTCTGAATTATGTTTCTGTGTGAGGATGCTAATGCAGCAGTAAGTACATAAAGTGAAATACAGTAGTGCCTTTATTAAATACAAAGTCAAAAACGAAAGTGTCCAATAATGCAGTGCACCAAAAGTTCAATAAATAAATAATCCATAAAGGTGAGTGAATATGTGGAGGTTAAAATCAAATCAAATAAATAATCCATAAAACAAGGTTAATACCTGGCAGGAATCTTCTATTTAACATCACAGTCCCCAGTGCTTCCTTTTAAACCTGACGCCTCTCTGGCTTATCCTATGCAGATCTCGCAGTGCAGCGAGACGTCTTCCAACAGGCACAGACAACATTCAGTCCTGCTCGTGTCCCCGCTGCCCATCCCATGACAATCCACGAGGTGCAGCCGAACATCCACTTCCTGCTGCCCTCGCCAGCCTTACGGAGGAGTCCTCTGGAGTAATGCATTGTTCCTGCTCCCATGCTCAACAGGAGCAACCCTCATCCTCCTCGAGCACTAGCCACATGCTCCTTTCCCTGGGGCTCCATTCCAGTCTGCCTGCTTCATCCCAGTGTGCCAGCTCTCGCTCACTCCTGCCCTTCTCTTCACTCCTTTAACCTCCACTCTCTTGATCATCTCCTTTCCTTTCATCCCCCTTCTGTCCTGTGCAGGCTCCTTATAACTCTGCTCATTATTTGGGTGCAAGTACTAGGAACAGTCTCCTCCATGCTCCATTGAGGTGCCAGGCTGATACGCCCTCCTATGCACGTGTATGCAGCATTTTGCCTTTACCTCAATTAACCACAGATTGAAATACACTTGCACACACCTGTAGCCAACTGGAGACCTGCACTTTTACGTGGACGTGATTACTTATTTAGAAAGTCACCCTGCACCACAGATCACTCATCACACAGTCTCTGTCTCAAACCCCCTTCACTGCCAGCCAGACCTGTGAGAAAATAAAGAAGAGCTATCCTACCAACACTTAAACCAACACTGCAGTGATCTCCACAATAAACCTATCAATGTCCCCAACCCAATGCCACACACCTGTTCAATGTAGGCACATGTATCCATACAATAATAAGATTTACATTTACATGGGCACTTAGACCCCCAAGACTGTGTAATGAAAAATAACACAGAAAAATATTTTATGAGAAATTAACAACCCCAAAGAAAGGCACTGGGCCATGTAGGAAAGTAATTTAACTTGGTTAATTAATTATCAGATTTTCCTTCGGCAAAGCTAGCAATTAACTAAATAATTTGGCAAGGCTTCAACTTTATTTTCCTTACCTCTCTCTGTAGAAGGAAGTCTCTGGTCATTACAATTATATTGAGGTAATTTAAGCACACTCATTTTAAGAACCAGAATATTAGATTTATTAATAAACACAAGGATTATAAAAATATGATAACTACATATATATAAGACAAAACACAAAGCAGACAAGACAGACACACATATAACAGAAGAGGCTGGCTGTTTACTGGCTATTTAAAATTCAAATTTATCTTGGCATATACAGTATAAACAATTTTATGATACTAAGTCTTTAAGGATGGTTTCTGATGTTGTGTGGGGTGTTCTCTCCTTTCCTCAGTAAGTTGCTGTGTCGTCTGCAACTTCATAGGACAAAGCATTACTCTTTCTGGCACAACAATTTAGATCCTTAAGTTCTTTCTTGAAGTCATGTCTGCTTCTCAGTCTTGTCAGACTGGGTTCAGTTACTGCCACTGAGATTATCAGCTTTCAGTTCCCTAAAGAAAGTGCAGCTCATCAGCTTATAGGTTTTAAGACAGAAGTGAGTGCAGCTAGTATTTTTAAGGAGGAGCGGCATTTGTATGCAGCACTTCTGCCACACCTGGAAGTGCTGCCAGAAGTTAATTGAGAGGCACTTGGAGCACTTCCGTTTGCAGTATAAAGGAGGCTGCCTCACTCCAGTAGATGAGCCGGAGTTGGATGGAAGAGGATGGAGCTTGCGAGGAGAGTAGTAGAGGCGGCAGAAGACTTGAGAGAAAGAGGAAAGTAAAGGACTGAGCAATTATTGTGGGCTTCTGCATTGTGTGTGCTAAAAGAAGAAGAATATACATGGGTGCTTTTGAACTTGTGAGTCTGTGTGTTTATCTGGGTGGGGCTGGTTTTCTACAGTATATATATATATATATATATATCAGTGGCGGACTGTCAGGGCCTGCAAGGACTTCTCTGCTGGCCTAAAAAAATATCTGAATCACAAACTGATGTTAATTATATTTTGTCCATGAATATTTATTAAATAATTCCAAATAGTCTGTCCGCTTCCTTTCATAGCTTTTTCGATGGTTGTGCTGCTTCCAGACATGTATTTTCGTATTAAAGCATTTAACCAATCACATTTCAGTCATCATTTGTTGCCAGGCAAGGTCAAAGTCAATTAAGTCTGCCCGGAGGCCTTCACAATCCGTTCTGCAGGCCCTCTAACACAAAATAAATGTCAATTAAACTGTTGCTTCAACCAATCAGATTTTGAGTTGGTGTTACTAGGGCCCTCTAGCAGGTGTACGGCAACGTCACCGTATTCAGACCTGTTGATTGGATAGGATGGTGTAACTATGCCATGGATGATTACGGCAATGTCACCGTATTCAGACCCGTTGATTTTATAGGATGGTGTAAGTATGCCATGGATGATTTTGCAGGAAAATCTCCCACTGATCTCCTTGACTTCCTTCATCAGAAAAATGGGGCATGGAGCATGGGGCAGCTGTACACATTGGTATGTTTGGCGGTGACCATTCCCGTGTCCACTGCTTCTGTCGAGCGGACATTTTCAGCCCTAAAGCGAATTAAAACTTATGCCAGAAATACGACAGGGTAGGTTCGACTTTCAGCATTAGCTTCGATGGCGATAGAAAGGGACTTCGTGATGGAACTGAAGCGCACGGATAATCTGCTAGTAATTGAACTGTTTTTGAGGAAAGACAGGAGGATGGATTTTGTTTACAAATAATCTGAATTTTTGGCGAGTAAAATGTTGCGATTTTCCTAAATAATATTGCAAGTTTATGAGTTATTATTGATGTTTATGTGTGTCGCGGCTGTAGCTGCAGTAGAAAGGAACTTGTTTACCCCTGGTTTGTCTATTCAATAAAGGCATTTATTGTGGCTACAGGAGTTATCTATCTGCGATGCAACGGCTCTTTATACTGTATTTCTGCATATTAAGATGGTTTTTATAACCATAAATTAGTTTTTGAGGGGCGGGTTGATTCAGACGGCGCACTACTGAAGGTCTAGGTGTGAAATGCACGGTCCACCACTGATATATATATGTAACTGACACAATTAATTGAAATTGGCAATTAAACACTGAAATGTAAATATTTCTATACTGAATAGGTTTTAATCATTTTAACCATTATTGCACTACAGCTTTTTTGCTGTTAAAATACACATTTACTACAATCTTAATACATAATTCGCCTGCCTCCTCACTCACTCACTCACTCACTCAAGTCCGTCCAAAGCCGAATGCGCAGTCGCCTTCTGCGCACGTCCAAAGCCGAAGGCGCACTCGCCTTCTGCGCAGCTGCCCAAAAAACCTTACGAGATCGACATCCAACCCCAACATCGCGGCAGGCGGCGGATTTACGGCCGCAATAATTCAAAGAGAAAGGTGACTTCGATTAAAGCTCTAGAGGCCTAATTACACATTCTGATTCAATTACGCATTAATTCAATACACCTATATCAGGTTTGTGGTGCTTATACTTATTACTATTCCATATTATACTGGAACATTCATCATTCAATATTATACTATAGGCCTGGAAAATTCATCAACTAACAGTACAAGCCTGTACAGTAATGAGTAAAGTGGACTACAATCATTACAAAACAACTTCTTTGTTACTTATCATTTGTTCTTCATACACTGCTGACACAAACTCGTGCCCGTTTCATCTTACGTTGTCGAAACGGGCTCTTTGTCTAGTATATTAATAAAGGTGTGTTTTTTTTCTTCAATGTATCAGCTAGTCATTCATAATTTTTGAGGTGTAATTATATATATGGATTACCATTTTAATTATGCAATACTTGCTTCTTACCAAAACACAGCAACAAATAACACAGTACAAATCTTTAAAATAGCAACAAAGAATAATAAAACCTACTGCAAGGTGCATTATATAACCAATTTCACTCCTGAAAAATGATGTTAACATGTTAGTTAAAGTCTTAGCTTTAAGGACTGAGAAAGTGCTTCCCTCAGTAATACAGTGATCCCTCGCTATATCGCGCTTCGCCTTTCGCGGCTTCACTCTATCGCGGATTTTATATGTAAGCATATTTAAATATATATCGCGGATTTTTTGCTGGTTCGCGGATTTCTGAGGACAATGGGTCTTTTAATTTCTGGTACATGCTTCCTCAGTTGGTTTGCCCAGTTGATTTCATACAAGGGACGCTATTGGCAGATGGCTGAGAAGCTACCCAACTTACTTTTCTTTCTCTCTCTCTTGCGCTGACTATCTGTGATCCTGACGTAGGGGGTGTGAGCAGGGGGGCTGTTCGCACACCTAGACGATACG
Source organism: Erpetoichthys calabaricus (assembly GCF_900747795.2). Classification (NCBI taxonomy): domain Eukaryota; kingdom Metazoa; phylum Chordata; class Cladistia; order Polypteriformes; family Polypteridae; genus Erpetoichthys; species Erpetoichthys calabaricus. The sequence goes on from NC_041401.2 coordinate 76,141,983, forward strand.
GACGCTCCTCTAAAAATGCTGAAAGATTATCTTCACGTTGCTACCTTCTGTGTGCAGCTTTTAAGTATGCTGCACGGTGCTTCACATACTTAAAAGCTCAAAGGGCACGTATTGATTTTTGACTTTGTTTCTCTCTCTCTCTCTCTCTCTGCTCCTGACGGAGGGTGTGTGAGCTGCCGCCTTCAACAGCTTTGTACCGGCGGTGCTTCGCATACTTAAGCCAAACAGCCCTGATTTGTTTGCTTTCCTCTCTGTTTCCTTTGAAGAGGAAGATATGTTTGCATTCTTTTAATTGTGAGACAGAACTGTCATCTCTGTCTTGTCATGGAGCACAGTTTAAACTTTTGAAAAAAAGAGACAAATGTTTGTTTGCAGTGTTTGAATAACGTTCCTGTCTCTCTACAACCTCCTGTGTTTCTGCGCAAATCTGTGACCCAAGCATGACAATATAAAAATAACCATATAAACATATGGTTTCTACTTCGCGGATTTTCTTATTTCGCGGGTGGCTCTGGAACACAACCCCCGCGATGGAGGAGGGATTACTGTATAATAAGACCAAACCGTATTTACAAAAGGCAGACACTCAGCCTCAAACATTCAGTGCCCGCTGAATTCTCACCAGCATGGTGTTCTTTGTATTCACTGCCCTATGCCCCAATCAATACTATTGTCAATTTACCGTCAATCTAGTTATAACCAACTACTTAAAATACAGAACCAATGTAGGATACTTTTTAAAGTAAAGAAGCTCTTACCTGTTGCTCCTACAAAAGACAATCACCTTCTTCCACCTTCTCAGACCTACTCAGTATTACTTTATGGAAAACACTAGGGATTAAGTCACCCCAGACAATGTTATTTGCATGTTATCAAAAATTATGCTCCAAATTTAACTTTCCAGCTACACACTTTTTTCCTACACACAATATTCTACAGCTCACACACTTATCTATCCTAAAGGCTAAACTGGTTTCCTTCATGCAGACTCAGGACAGAATTTCAACCATATAAAAAATATTTCAAAGAAACTACCCTTCAAAGTTCTTAGGGAACAACAGGGAAAGGAACCTTCCAATTAGCATCTCAGAAAAGGAGTGGAGTTCTAACTGCACCAAACACACCACAATTCAAGCAAAAGTCTTTCATCATTCACATTTATCTCATTTAAAAGTGTCTAAAATGTACCTAAGGCAAAATCCAATGTGAGAGTGTTGCCATCCAGCTCCAGCATCACTAGGCCATATACAGTATTGTATTTTGGGAATTAACTAAATTAACATAATTTTAGACCAAAATCCTTAAATATTTCTCAGCCCCTGTGTTACATTCATTCCTAATTCATTAATAGTAATATTTGGTCATCTCCCGGCTGGCATTAAACTGAGAAATCTATTGTAATAGCCTGTGCCATGCTACTAGCATGTAGACTTATCTTAAGAATCCCAACCTACCTTCTACAACTCAGTAGGTAAGCGACGTTTTATATTATCTCAGATTAGCTATATCTTGTTTTGCTTTTTCTTTGGCTCTGTATTTATAACTTTTATTTGTTTTCTCAGTATTGATTTTGAAGTAAATGGTATGTCTGTTACGTTACTAATATTGGTTTGATTAAGCAGCATGCCATTGTAATGTTCTTTTTGAAAAAAATAATTTAAAGTATTAATTTTATAAAAAGAAATGTTTCCCCAGATGGCTCACAAATACAGCCTATTAGGTACCAATATAAGTGTGAAAGAAAAGTTTTTAAATATTGAGTTTAAAGCCAAGAATATTACTGTATAGTGAGAGTATATCTGAAACACCTTCACTAAAACACAATTTATTACTGAGACTTCACCATCTTTGAAATAAGTCCTGTTACCCCCATCACTTTACTCCTTCATGACATCTGTATTAACCTTTCACCCCCAGGGACATGTTTACTTGAAGCTAGTGTGAAATGGTACGGCCCGGACACACACAGGCAGACACGTTTTCAACCATCACCACACGTTTATTTAACAACAACAACAACATTTATTTATATAGCACATTTTCATACAAAAAGTAGCTCAAAGTGCTTTACATAATGAAGAAAAGAAGAATAAAAGACAAATAAGAAATTAAAATAAGACAACCTTAGTTAACATAAAAAGGAGTAAGGTCCGATGGCCAGGGTGGACAGAAAAAACAAAAAAAAACTCCAGAAGGCTGGAGAAAAAAATAAAATCTGTAGGGGTTCCAGGCCACTAATTTACACTAATATAATACAAAGTCTTACGTGCACCGCCACCAACAAACCCCCACAGTCTCCCCAAAGTCCAGGCTTCAGTAAGCCACCTCTCTTTCTCTTTCTTCTCTCTTTCACACCCACGTCAGGCCTCTCCTCGACGCCTCCTCTCCGACCTCGTCCACCTCCTTACCCGACTCCAGCCTTGATTGCAGGGCGGTGGCCCCTTAAATAGGCAGGCGACTGATGACCACACCCGGCCACCTGCCACAATACTCCCCCGCATGCTGAGACCCCACGGGGCCAGCGGCCCATCCCGCAAGGACAGATTTTCCTCGGCGGCAGGTTGATACAACTCAGCCCAGGGCCCAGTCCTAAAGAATAAAAGGAAAAACAAGGGGCGGAGACATTGCCCTGATGCGGCGCCTCTGCACGCTTCCTCTGTGTTTGGGCCAACGCTCTCCGCTCCGCCCGGCACCCCAATGCTCTTTTCCTCGGCCTCCCCATCCGAGATCTCCGTGGTGCCCGCCACGGGACTGACAACTGGAGCACACTCATTTTCCGCCTCCCAGCCTGCGGTTTCTCCCTCTGCCTCGGCAGAGGGCGGCCCTTCGTGGGACGTGTGCACCCAGCAACACATCCTCCCATATCGGAGGAGCCAGCTTTCTTTCTCCGACTCCTCCTCTTACTTTCGGACGCCGCGGCGGTTCGAGCCTGCCTATTGTAAAAGGACAGACCCTGCCCCGCCGGCGTCCGTAGCTTTACGGGGGCGGTCCTACTCACTGTCCCCGCTGTGCTCCCCCGGTCAGAAGGTCCAGCACCGCGCCGTTCCTCTCTCGCTAGCGGCGCTTGTGCTGGCGCGCCCGCCGTCCCTCCTGATCCTTGTGTCTCCGCCCGGAGGGCACATCGCTTGGGTGGCGGCAATCTGATCAGCAGAAGGCATTCCTCCAGCTGCTGCAGGATCGCTGCCAAGGAGAGAAAGTCAGTCGACGGTGTGCTTACCTGATCAGCAGCGCCACTCGCCGACTGCTTTCTATGGGCCTTTTCCTCCAGCCCATTCGGGTTTCTGGCTGGCACGGGATGGACATTCCCTGGTCCCGCCTCCATCCAATCGCTGGCGGGCACACAGGACACGCTATCCAAGCCCGTGCCTGTCGCAAGGAGGAACTTCCGGTCGGCGGCCATCTCGTCCTCCTTCCACACACGGGGACGAGATCCCGGGCAACTCAGCGGCTGCTGCAGCTGTCTTCGTTGCAGCTTTTCCTTCTCGGCAGCTCCCCTAGCTGCCGCCGCATCTTTGAGCCGCCCCTGAAATACATAGTCCATGGGCGGACCGCTAATGGTCCGGGCAATAAACTGTCCCTGCGGGGTTGGGTGCACGCCACTCCTGCGGCACGTGGGTGAGTTCCCCTGTTGTGCCGGGCCTTTCACAGATATTTTTTCCAATACAGGTCCCCACCTTTACCCAGGTGGAGCATCCTGCCAACTGCGCTACTGTGAAATGGTACGGCCCGGACACACACAGGCAGACACATTTTCAACCATCACCACACGTTTATTTACACTAATATAATACAAAGTCTTACGTGCACCGCCACCAACAAACCCTCACAGTCTCCCCAAAGTCCAGGCTTCAGTAAGCCACCTCTCTTTCTCTTTCTTCTCTCTTTCACACGCACGTCAGGCCTCTCCTCGCCGCCTCCTCTCCGACCTTGTCCACCTCCTCACCCGACTCCAGCCTTGATTGCAGGGCGGCGGCCCCTTAAATAGGCAGGCGGCTGATGACCACACCCGGCCACCTGCCACACTAGTTAACATATGGTTTGAGTACTTAGCAAGCCAATAGCATCATGCATATATTTTGCTGATACTTTTATCTTCTAGGGGTAGATAGGAAAATCTAAACTTATTACTCAATATATATTATAACAAAGTATGTATAAAACAAAATACAGATGTATACATTAAAGAAACCTTAATTTTCATTATTTTAGTACAGATAATATTTTGAAATGGAGCAACAGTTTAGATCAGGTTTTGATTTCTGATTCTATTGAGGTTGTTTGGATTTTACGTTTCTGCCTGTGTGGGTTGATTGATATAAGAGCACGTACATAAGTGTGAATCATAAGAGACTGACATCCTGACCAGTGTTTTTTTTTTTGTCTTGCACTACATGCTGCCAAGATAAACATGTACTTCTATTCTATAGGGACAGGTAGAAAACTAAGATTCTGCACAGCAGCAGTATAGCACAAGTAATCCAGAATATTATTAATTACTTGACTGAATGATGTGAAATGCTGTTACCAGTTCAAATGTATATACTGTACTGAAGAATAAATGATGATTTAATAAATAAACCATACATATCACAGAAAAATATTAGTTTTATATGAGGGATCATCTAGTAAATGGATCATTCTTAAAAATGCACTCACTTTATTCTGAAACACATGCAAGCATGCACTTAGTACTGAAACATATAAATTGTTTATTATTTGTCATACTGTATGTCTGAAGGACACTTGAATTTTTACTCTTTCATAAGTTATATTGCACAATGAAACACACACACACACGCTCTATACTAAAATGCCTCATATAACACACATATATTTAATAGTAAGATTATATGAAACTTCACAGTTCTTGCACTAAATTGCACTATACCTGAAACTGACTTAATTTAAAAGGTATTTGAAATTAATCACCAACTGGAAAATTTAGGAAGATGCAACTTCATTGTATTGTCCTTTTATTATTTCTGAGGCAGCTTATATAGGCTGTATGAATTTGTATTTATGCCTGAGTACCGTACTCCTTCTGTGTTGTGCAGCAATAATCATTTACATCTCACAGTGTTTGCAACACTGCACCCAGAAAACTTACTGGGTATTTATTTATTACCTTTTGTCTTAATACAATAAACAATCCAACATCATTTTCAGAAGTATGATTAAGAATGGGTTTTAGGGAACTTAACTTAGACAGTTTATTTTTTACAGATGTCTTCTACAAAATACTCAAATGTATAAATATGGCTGAGTAATATGGCAAAATATCATTGTGATAAAGAATTATTTTGGAAAATAATCATACTCATACATAGTATACAGTAAATAAACCTGAAACATGACATCCAGGAAAAAGACAATGCAAGACACAAAAAACAAATTTGAAAGTTCCACCAACACATTATTTCCACTTCATGCAAATACATGAAAAAACGAGTTCCTTTTAATTTAATACTAGGGGGCTTTGCCCCCTGCTTGCTTCGCTCGCTAACCCCCCAACCTGCTCTACCCGCTATCCAGTTCACGTCTCTGCCACTCACATATGTGGATTTCACTTTCACCACACAACAAATCTTTTAATTCTCACGGGCACGTCTCTTCATTGGGAAAAAACACTACTTTTCGAATTTTAGTACTTTCATCATCTCCAACCTGCTCAGCATGTGTATCGCGCCATTGTTTTGGAACCTCTTTATAACGTTCTACTTTGCTATCTACTCTTTGTCTTTTATTTCTGGCCCCGGGTGTGGTTAAATATCTTGGCACAATTCTTGTCTCGCAGGAATTGAAAGTACAGTGGAACCTCGGTTCACGACCATAATTCGTTCCAAAACTCTGGTCGTAAACTGATTTGGTCGTGAATCGAAGCAATTTCCCCCTTAGGATTGTATGCAAATACAATTAATCCGTTCCAGACCATACGAACTGTATGTAAATATATATTTTCTTTAAGATTTTAAGCACAAATATAGTTAATTAAACCACAGAATGCACAGCGTAATACTAAACTAAAAATAGAAACATTGAATAACACTGAGAAAACCTTGAACAACAGAGAAAACTAACACTAACTAGCTATAGCGTTACCAACCGCTGGCTAAAAACACTTTTTTTTAATGAGTTTTAAGCACAGGGAAAAAAATAAACATTTGAAAAAATCCGTAACTTAATAAACCACCAAGAAAAGTAACATTGCAACAATGCACGCTACGAACCGATCGCTGTAAACAGAAGTGTTAAACAAAATCAAGCCCAGTGCGTTCTTTAACTGCCTTTCTACCTTATGCATCCAGCTCTCTCTCTTGCGCTGCCTGTGAGTGTGTCTCTCTCTCTCTCTCGAGCTGCCTGTGTGTGTGCGTCTCTCTCTCTCTTGCGCTGTCTGTGTGTGTGTGTCTCTCTCTCTTGTGTGTGTGTCGCGCTCTCTCGCTCGCTGCACAGGAAATGCACAGGGAGAGACTGAACATGTACAAACCAAAAGGGAAACTGGCTTGTTCGTATACAGAGTGTGTGGTCATGAACCGAAGCAAAAGTTTGGCAAACTTTTTGGTCATAAACCAATTTGTACGTGTACAGAGACGTTCGTGAACCGAGGTTCCACTGTATCTCTCTGAAAAAGTCAACCCAAAAGTTAGCCCAGGCTAAAAAGTCTCGTCTTGTCCCAGGATTTTTTTATATAATAGAGAGATTTCATCATGATATTCATCCATCAATCTTCCTAACCCGCTTATCTATGGCAGGGTCTCAGGGAAGCTGGAGCCTATCCCAGCAAGCATTAGGCACAAGGCAGGAACAATACCTGGACAGGGCACCAATTCATCACAGGGTGAAAACAACCTGGGCCAATTTAACAAACACCAGTTCATCCAACCTGCATGTCTTTGGATGGAGCACTCAGAGGAAACCCACATGAAAACAGGTAGAACCTGCAAGCTCCAGGATGTGAACCATTGTCTCCTTCTTGTAAGGCAGCAGCACTAACACTGCATCACCTCTTAATTGTGACAGTTTATGTTTAAAAAAAGGTTGAAGCAAGCAAACAGAGCCATAAAAGTAAATCCCCTGTAAAAGCAACAGACGTTAGGATTTTAATGTACGTCCTTACATATGTCTACTTTAATCATGAACAGTCTTAATTAAAACATTGGTTAAAGTCTATTTATTAGAACACTTTGTCATCTGATGGCAAATACTGTACTGCAAGCACAGCCAGTTTTTTTTCTGTTTCTTTCTGATGCCTCAAAGAGGACTGTCAACCCAGTACTCAACACAATGGATTCTTTGCCTCTATGCAGTACAGTTTAAAGATTAATTTACTAATGTCATATTCAGAGTGATGCTTTCAGTTTATTAATCCAAGGGTCTTTATCCAGACATCTTACCACCTAACAAGACTTTTCAGGAATTTTTAATTCATTATACCACTGTCCATTTTAAACAGAAATTGCTTTTAGGAAATATAATTTCCTTAAGTATGTGTGTGTGCATTGGAAAAAGATCAGCATTACAATTTATTTTAATAAAATAAAACCACAAAGGCACAAATTCAGCATAATTCAAGTATATGTAAACTGGCAAAAATGCTTCTTGATAATCTAAGAGAGATGGTTTGCTTGCAGGTTTCTTGTGTACAAATGTTTCCACTGCTTCTATCTCACCTCTTGTCAAAATGCTCCCAAATAAACTCCAAAGAGAAACATCACAAATCATCATTTGTTATTTCTGCCTTGGACCCTTACTACTGTACTGATTACCACGATAGAAATGCTTTCAACCAAACAAAGTCATGACTAATTTACTCTTTAACATCTTTCAGTCTTTATTGCAAGGAACCCATCTAAAAGTGTACATCTTTACAAACCACTTTATTAATCAATAATATCATCATTACACAAATCACTGAAAAATTTCAAAAATACATGGTCTCACTTGCAAAATGACCACATGCCCCAATGTATGAATTATCCCTACTTGTTTCCCTACTTCCACAAACACTTTGGCATTTACTAAAATAAAAATTAGTATACAGTAAAGTTAAGTTGAGGGTTTGCACATGCAGATTTAGGCTGGTGTAAAAAGAAAAACTACTGAACAGCAGTTTGGTACAGAATTATGATTGCAGTACCTTTGTCATTAAAGAGTTCATTGTAGCTATTTCTAGTACCAAACTGAAGAAGCAAAAGCTATATAAAAGGTTTGATGAACTGGTAAAACATGCAAAATACTTTCAAACAGTAGAGAAAATTTTATGAAAAATAAAGAAAATGAATATCTGGCAGTATGAATATTTTAGACTGAAATGTTACTGCAGGGCTTGCACATTGTATGCTGTGGTTTTGTCAGTGTCAACTTTGTTTAAATATTAACCATATACTGTAAATGTATTCAGACCTAGCTCCAAATCTGTAATCTAAATAATAAGACATCATTAGTTAAATTGATAAGAGCGTCTAGATCAGCTTCTGTCTGAAGAACACATGCACAGAGTTAAAGATGGAATGTTTTCAATATTTCTTATAAACAGTATAAAACAGCAGAACTTTGTTTTTTTCTTGCTATCTTAAAATGTGTGAGCCTGAGAAAATACTTTGTCATTTTATAATAATACAGTTTAATTTCACTTTATATGCATTGGTACCTGGTTAGTAGTTTTCAATTTTATTTCTCAAAAAATGCCCGTTGTGTCTAGTTTTTAATTTAACAACATAATTGGAATATTCATCAGATTCTGATATAATATCTGTAAATAGGTATTTATACATAAAAGCAGATGGCAAAGATACAAATAGCAAAACTATACATCACTCATTAGGATCCAGGAAAGATGACAGGTAGTTCTTCTGTGACTGTGTTTTAAACAGGCGTTACAAGTGCATATCAATTATTAAATGGAGAGACAAAATAAGTGGAATGGCAATTGAATTAGGTAAACCTGTATGATATGACAGTGTGATAACAAAGCAATCAAGTCCTCATGGAGTTCTATACAAACTAAATACTGACTGCTATACGTTTAATGTTTACAACTGTTCAGGAATCTACAGTCTTTTACATTACAGTACTTCAGTTAAAAATAATAATAATATTAAAAAATAAAACAGAAGTTCCACCAGTATTACATTTTTCAAATCATACCTAATATATCACTTGCATTGCTGTCATATAAAATGTGCTTCCTTTATAGGGATTTAATGCGCTGGCATACATTACATGTAACTTTGAAACTGTTTTTGCCATTTTGTACACCTGAATGTACACTCATGTTCATGATTGTATTAGTCAATAACTATTACAATCTCTGAAGGACCTCCAAAGGAAGAATATCAGACATCACATTTTGCATTACATCTTGAAGAACAATGAATCAACCTGGGTCAGTGTGTGTCTCTCATTCAATCAAAATGTATTCAATAGTAAGGATGCACAGTTAGATTAACATATTCAGAAAGTGATTTATTAAAGAAAAAACACCTTAGCACAAGAAAAAAAAACAATGTACTGCAGAGAGTTCTTTTTCTCCATACTTACAGAAGATTTATTACAATGATATTATATCAAACAGGCCTTTCAAAACCTCCTTGGAATGATTCTAAGGTGAACCTTACACAAATGCACGGCTACAAAGATTACTGTGGATTTTAATTTATTAAAGGGCCTCAAAATGTATTCTTTAGATTTTTTTATATTTTACTATGTTACAATAAGTAATCTTTACTTCATTTTGCATAAAGCAACACAAAAAATACAAATTGTGAAAGTAAAAACCAAACCTCACTGATTCTTAAAATTGGAGAGGTTAGTGCTATTTATAGGCACCACTACAGTGGTAACAGTCACACTTTTATGTCACAAAAGACCCTGACAGAATCATCCCAATAAGTTTTATGGGGATTCTCCTACCTACAACACTCTACCAGAGCATTAGCCTGCTAAGCTAAAGGAGTGCATTTCTAACTGAGGGAGCAAATAGGAACGATCTTTACACTACAGATTTCAGCAACAGTAAACAATGAGAAAATTCAGTCAACAAAGAAATTATAACAAATACCATTACTTTTTATTATATGTTTTCAGTTTACAATGGTTCTGTCCATGTTGGGTAAAACTTTCAGAAAACTGAGTGATTCCCATTTTTCACTGCCTGAGGAGTGTTATTATTTTATGCTCATCCATTCAATCATATATCTCCTAACCCACATAGTAATATAATTATCGGTAGCACTGTCTTCCCTATGATTTGTACAAAATAAGCTTACATTAACAGCATTCAGATCCCTATGCAAAGTAGCTGGAAGGGAGGATGTTTAAACCTTTAGAGGTTCCAAACAATCTGAGATTCTTTTTGTCAAGTTCCTTACAGAAGTGGCTCAAACAAACACTGACAAATCATTACCAAGTATCTTTAAAAAATACACTGCTAGGAAGAAAAACACCAATAATGGTGGTAAAACACTACAGTGAACAACAGCTGGTCTATGCTTTTTTACTAAGCAATCCTGGTTCACTTCAAAAGAATTCACTAAGTCATTGTTCCTTCATAGTAATTCAGATGCTAAGCCTTGCAATGTTATTCTACAAATCTTAAATTGCACAATGTTGCACTGCTGTCATTTACAGTATGCCATTTTACCACGACTGCATAAAACTTCCACAAAAACTCTAGAGCAGCACAATCAAGGAGGGTCAGTGGAGGTGTCTGAAAATGAAATACGACATAGCAAAAATCAAATAAAGAATAAACACTTTACAACATCTTTTCAATTTCTTGTTATCAATGTAAAGTCAACATATACAAGTGTATTACCCTCTATATTCATTAGAAAAAAAGAGAACATATTTCTAGGAATTTGTCAGATTCAGAATACATATGACACAGCTTGAGGAAAGACCTAATTAAGCAGTATTGTGAAAAAATAGCCCCTTAAGTGCTCTGCGAGGATTAATGTGGGGCTTTTGACCAAACTGATTAACCACATTAAACTGCCTTTCTGTTTTTGGCAGGATTCTAGTTTACAAACTTCTCAATTCTAAGCACACAGAGCAGCAACTCCAAATGCCTATCAGAATACAAACAACCTTTGCTCGTGGTCACCAATTCCTTCACATGGAAAAGACTTCATAACACAATGAGAAAGTGTAGGAAATTGATTTTTTTCATGCACTGAAAAAATAGGAGAATACAGCAACCATGCAAAGCATGACTTGCCAGGACATATTAACTGTAGTAAGGCTTTGTTCTGTTTGAACAAAAAGAAAACATTGACTGGAGTGATGTGGAAATGATACCATGTGCACTTTATCATTTTCATGTAAGAGTATACTGTATTCCACATTCAAAGACACACACACACAAGTGCACAACTTGTAAAGATTTATGTTTATTCAACTTGTTCAGCCTCATCAGCACACAGAGTATCTGAGACTTCAACTCATACTGAACCTAACATAAAAAAACTGAAAAGCTTTATTTTAACAATGAATATATATGAATAATGCATTGAAGAACAAGTTGACAATTTCAGTAAATTAAGTTTAAAGAACAAAATGTCTTTGTTTTGTTTTATCTTCTTATGTTCAGAATATATGTTAAAACTATCATTTTTTGTGTACATTACCTTGTGAAATCCCGTTACTGCCAAGGCAAAAAGTTATTATTGACTATAAGGTCACATCAAGCCTGAATAATGCTTGTTAGTACAGAAACTATTAAACATTCAGATTTTCAGATGCTTTGACTGACAACAATAAATACTACATAGTACATACAATACATACTTGTTCTATTGCACAACCCCCTTAATATTCCACAAACAGAAATATTTCTGAAAGCAAATTTTGTAAAACACCTAGGAAGTCAAAGATTACTAGCACTTAAAATAGTCTGATTCAAAACACCTAAGGCAGGACATGTTTGCTAGCAGAGTCCACCACTCCACTGTGTGAATGACCTGATCACTATCCTGAACAGGTCAATAATCTCATAGCACAAGAATAAATGAAAGAAATGCTTATAGTGAGATGTGGGGAAGACATCTCCCTGGGCTGTACATAGCACTCTCTACCGCTCATAAATCACTTTTTAAAATGCAGATCCCTGTATTATGGCTGCTTACAGCATGTTTTACTGTGACTTACCTGAGTCTATCATATACCAGTGGCACCCGAAGCACACCAGCCTCCCCATTCTGTATGCTGCTCACACAACAAAATGAGAGCGGAGAAGCTTGTTTCAAACCCTCTCTGCCTGTGGTACCCACAGCCTCCATCGTTCACAGCAGCCACTCCAAGTGTAACAGGCTGTCCCTGGATAGCTAAACCCTCCCGCCCCTAAGACTTGGGCTTCACCCAAAACACTGCTGCCACCGGAAATCCGCTTTTAATATTTCAAGGTGCACAATGACTACTATGTGCTTTGTCAAGCACAATACTGGACAAGACTTAGGCTTGTGGCACCTGCAAATGTGTACTACAACCAGATAAGATGTGCATTACTTTCAATCGTGGGACATGTACTAATATTACAACTTCATCAAACCTACACTGTAAACATGATCAATTATATACCAGTATGTATAATGTATATATAAAGTAAATAGTACTGGCTGATTTTAAAATTTGTCTATTAAATTTGTGTGTGTGGAACTCCAGTACCACTTCTAATGCATGGCCCTGACTAGCACACTCTGCAGAAAAGAACAAAGTGACCAAATGTTAAGAGATCAATAAATCTCCAATTTAATTCTACCTTTCATGAAATACGATGTTCTAAAATACTGAAATAACTATTCACAAGTAATTATTGCATTTTTTTTAATTTCTGTCCATACTCGGTTCTCATTGCCACACTAGGAAATGAAATAAAAAAAACATTCTGAACAATGCGTGTAACTCATAAAATGGCTGAGTTCTGTTAGTAATCACTTAAAATCAGACGACCATTGAATAATAAGCTCACACTATCTGGGTGCCTGTCTGTCTCACAGATGAAGCTACAGCAATTTACTATGTTTGTACACAGATGACAAACAGTTAGATATATACTCTCCTACTGAGGTTAAAGTTTATTATACACTATCACTCAAGGCTTCTGTGCTATAAATTCTGGCTTTGACATGAAAGAAATTAAATCCTAAATCTTAAAGTGTTCAAGACGTATATATGTTTAAACTGGCAATTTTTTTTTAGTTTCTGGGTATATATATATATATATATATACAGTATATATAAAATATTATACATCAACAATACAGGGAATAATTAAACAATATTAGTTTGCTATTTTTCATAAATCATTATTTTTTAAATACATTTATTTACATGATATACAGCTACATTTCATTTTATACTGTTATCCTTCTTTTTTCCAAATTAATGTATTCTTATACTTGCCAAAAATGGAATAGTTACATAATATACAGTACCACAGTAGATGCAATTACAGAGGCACACATTCCTAGTACTGCATATAAAAATAGGTGGGCTTTGAATTCCTTGCTGGATTGCAATTTTAAACCCTCCGTCCTATCTAAATGTGCTTTCTTATTTTGGCGCCTTGAACCATATTATTTTATGTATGTATGTTTGGGCTCAAGATAGATAGATAGATAGTACATATTGCATATATAAATCCATACACAAGAATAAATATATCTTCAATAAAACTGTCTTTCCCTCGTGGAAATGCTCGCTCTTCCCAAGGAAGGGACGCGGCACCCTGAATACGTGCGCCCCTTACAAAGTGCGCTGAGAACAGGTGCCCCCTCTTCCTTCTCAAGAAAGCGGTTATGTGACGCTGGACAAGGGGAAGCCGCGAAATCCGCCGTTCAACCCGTTACTGCCCTCCACTAGCAGTGTCCAGCAAGCGCACTGAATAACGCCTCTAACAGGTGCGATCCCGGCTGGAGAGAGTGGCCACTTACCTTTTTTTTTCACTGACAGATTCCCAAGGCACACGAGGAGGGCAGCCCGGCGGCGCGGGCGGTTAGGGGTGCGAGCTAGACTAGGCGACCCTGCGCTTATCAGCTCAGACTATTGTTCCATTCCTTAGGCGGATCTCCTGTCTAGATGGCAGCTGGTCAGTCCAGGTACGGAGGGCATGTTCAACGCCCCATGTCTAAGCGCACCAGCGGAACACGAGTTGCTCTGCTTTTGGACTCCATTAATCAGTGAAAGCATTCGTGCTGTCCACCAGCATCCTCAAAGCTTGGAAACTTGCACGGCTTACAGCTCTTTACCAATTCCTCGCGGCGTCAACGAAGCAGAACCAAGGACCCCTGTTTTAGGTCCGTTCCGGGAAGAGCCACTGTCATTGAAGAAGACCCACTCACTATGGCTCTCGATGGCCACGCTTCTGTCCTCTGCGCGCGTAACCCGTTCCGGCGCTATACAGCCGCGTGCCCCTTATTTTAGCGCGCGCACCAGTCCGCGCCCGATAACGCGAGGGCAGGTAGGTACCCGCTCACGCGCCTGCCGCGCGCGCACCACACTTTAAAGCGTTTTCTTTCGCGGTTGGTTTACGTCACTTTCGCAGGCATCTCAAACACATTCATTTCTCTGTATGTATAAACGAAGGTTGCACCATTAGGTTACAGCACAGGGCGACATACTACGTGGTCCCAATACATTTTTTGCGTATTTATGTTTCTGCTGCTCTTGTAACGCGTTTTTGTTAATGTCACTGCCATATGCATGGGACGTGCGGGCAATACATGTGCATGTATTATTGAAATGTATCTGTTATTCCACTCCAGGCAGCTTGCAGGAGAATTGATCAGATTATCGTGTAGCTATAGTATATATTTTTGTTGTGTATACGTAAAATGTGAGACAGCAACATGGTATAAAATACTCTTAAGTATGTTTGTTAGGACAACGCATTTGGGAGGGACTTGAAAGTTGTGCATTTTATGTACTTTATGTGTTCATTGACTATGATTGTTATATAAAAAAGCTGAAATACAAAATATATTCAATATTTTTTCTGTCATTTTAAAGTGATGTATCAGTATATGATTTACCCGACAGTGTAAAATAAATGAGTGCATATCTGATACATGTTGGTGGGTGGTGAGGAAGGCTCAGTGCTGGTGGGTGGTGGTGAGAAAGGCAGAGTGCTAGTGGGCAGAGCTGTGGAAGGCCAAGCATGTTTGCCTAATATTTGCATGTACAGTATGCTCATCCAAAAGCGGTTATATATTTATGAATATGCCAGACTACTGATGTGTTTTGTAAAATTCATCCTTCATATGTGCAATTTGAAGCTGTGACACATAAGATCTGGGTTTCTATTACACAGAGAGTTGGTTTTTGCAACACACTGAATATGATGTGCTCAAAATGTGTATTTATCCTTCCATTTTCTATACCCACTTTCTCCTAGGGTCACAGAAGCATCTTTACATGTAAAAAATGCAAAGCATAAAGGATCGATATAAGCAAACACCTATCATTGGTCAGCTTTAAGTCATTTTATCAATATAATAGCAGTCTGTCTTTAGAATCTATAAGTAAACATGAGAAAGGCTGCATGAACACAAGAAGAGGAGCAGGTAGATGACAAAGCAAGCACTGCTTTAATCAATAACCGTATCAAAGTCTACAAGTAGTAAGTTGTTTTTTTGCCACTATGCCACATATAATATGGATGTATGCATTCATGTTAACACAATTTGTATAAATATTTACATGCAAAATATATATTTAATGGTTATGTACTCTGAAATACCTGATTATGAGATTAGTGTGTTTTATTTATAAAACTGCGTACAAAATATGTTCTGTCTACATGTATCTATTTGCCAACTCACTTATCCAGGTCAGGTTTACTGGAGGCTGGTAACTATTCCGGCAACACTGAGAGCAAAGCAGAAGCTACTTCTGGAAAGGCACTAGTCTATCACAGGGCAGACTCACTCACACTTGACCAGTTCAAAACTGCTAGTTAACACAGTCCAAACATCTTTGGGATGTGGGTGGAAAACACCGGGAGTGTCTGAAATGGAATTAGAACCCCGGATTTTACAGTTGTGATGCAATGTTATGTAATGTAATAAACAGAATACAAATACGGTTACATTCAAATTTATATTACTTTTTAAATATACTGAACAGAAACAATTTTTTGTCCTTACCCATCAATCTTATTTTCTTTTGGTCCTTGCCAAGATGAAGCTTGCTCTGTTTACTCACTATTTTATTCTGGTAAACTAGAAAGAATTTCAAGTACAGTAGTACCATTACTGGCCTGTTAGAATTATAAAATGTGGGAGACTACCAGTATTTCACAAGAACCGGTCATACTGCCTTCAGTTAATATGACCTGCCTACTTCCTAACCGTATGATATCTACTTAAACTACTAAATATACAGAGTTGTAGTTTGCAGGAAAGAAATGGAGTCCAGGTAGACAGAAACATAACAAAGCGTACGCAGCAGTTTTCTGACACCTGTTCCTTGAGTGCATTAAACGTCCTTATTGGCTGAGCCCCAACAAGCAGGCCTTCTGCTTTAGAAGACACTAAGCAGATTTGAGACAACACATATTATGATTGTTCAGCAGGGAAAATGATGTAATTTAACTCTCATTCTAATGTTTCACCATTTTTTTTTCTTTTTCAGATGCATGTTGTCCCTGTCTTATATACAGTATCTGTATTATAATTCTCTCTCGCCTCCCTCAGCAAATTTTGAGATTTCAGCACTGGGCTTGAGCAATACACCCCCCTCCAGACCGACAAATGCTCAATCCATCTGTGATCTCTGCTTCACCCTGTGACACTGCAGTTTATGTGTCAGATCCGTCAAAGTTGCTGCAATAGATTTAATGTTTCTGATAAAAAATGAATTGACCAATCTTGAATTTCACATTGTAATTCTTTCATGATTTTACAGTCTACTGGCAACATTGTATGCCAAAAATTTAGTATCTCTTGCTCATAGTATGTATTTCTTTGTGTCATTTATTATGTTGCAGACTTAAGTAAGCACATTCCAAATCTATACAAAGGTAATTTGCCATAATCTGACATTTGCTAAAGTTATTCTGATTATCCAAAAGTCAATTCAGCTGCCTTTTAGGATTTCCTTAATGTTTTTTCTGGTTGCATATTATAGCAAAAACTATGGTGTTAACAGATGTGTGGTATCTTATTGTTGAAAGGTACATATCAGGAAAGAATATAAAATAACATTTTGCATAAAGTACATCATGAAATACTGTGAAGACTACCACCGGGGGAAAATCATTCTGTATATTCTCAGCAAGTCTGAGCTGCGAGCTGATGGTGGATGGAAGTCATTTCTCACAAAAAAAAAACACCCACGCCTGTATCATCTAGCAGCCAATGTGGTCTAGTGTCTAAGCCATTGGACTTTAAACCTCAGGGCTGATGGCTTAATTTTCACAGTCTTCAGCAAGTCATGTAAGCTGTCTGTCTTCTTATTGTAAAAAAATATATATAAACAATTGTGCTGTGTCTCAAACTGCAAAGGTCCTTAGGATACATTTCACTATACAAAGTTGACCTGACCATTCCTGGAATCACCTCCAAGATTGTGTTTTTAAAATTATGGATTCAGACCACAGATAGATTAAAAAAGTAGCAAGCTAGACATAGAGAAGGTAAGGGAGCAAAATTTCACAGATTATGTAATATTCATTAATTTATGTCAGCTTGGTGGATGTCTAACAGAAATGGCCATACATCACATCCATGGATATTTTTAATTACTTTCTCTTGTCCTTTGCACTCTGTTTAACTCGGAATAAGAAACTGAAAGAACAGTTCAGTATTTTAGTATCTTTACAGTAGTATGTTAGCTTAAGTTCTTTTCCATAATCATACTGGACGACTGGATGCTTGTATGGAAATGGTGGGCTGTTGCTATACTGCTGCTCAAGGGAAGCAGCTTCAGTTTCTGGATGGCAATGCACATAATTTGATTATAACTATCCATTCATTTTCTATCTCAATCCTAAAGTTACATTTGACTACTTTAACACCTTTATTGACTTATGCTCATTTAACATTGCTGAACCAGAAGGACAGAAATTATGTCCTGATTTTAATCTAGGAAGTCAAGTACTTTTTCATTTTAGTTGGCAGAGTTTGTAAAATGTTACTATATATTTTTTTAAATGTATCAATTTTTCTGTTGCCACAACAGCAGCCTCTGAGGGTCTATAATAAAAGGGTGGTTTCTTGTTCATTTTACATAGTGTTTCCCCTATAGCATCTGGACCTTATTTCAAAACTTCACCCACTGGGCTATACAAAATTTCTTCTTTTATAATTTTTTTATTACACTTCTAATTCAGGTATTCCTTCCACATTCTTAGCTGGCCCTTCTAAACAAGTCCATATCCTTAGGGTGCCTCAATTTCATTTTGATTGAGTTGTCACTTCAGTAAAAGAAATGTAATTATGAGCCCTGTTCCTTCCAAAGTGTACACAGTTTCAATTAAAGTAATTGCACATCAGTTAAGATTTGCATTTGTAAATTTGCTCAAATGCTCATATTTTGTTGGTATTCAAGTGCATCTCCCAATATTTCAGAAAATATAGTTGTACCTACTCAGTTCCCTGTATGTATTAATTCACAAATGAACTCCAACATTGAGTTCCCCCCTATAGAAAGCATTTCATTTCCTTTTGATAAACTTGCCCTAGTGGAAATCCCTGTAATTATCATTTTATTCAGATTAGTACATTATTTACTGATATTCGAGGTTACTCATATGTTGGCACATTTGTGACTATGTTGTTGTCCTCCCTTCGGTTGTGGATTACCTCACAATTGTACTGTGATGTAATACTTCCCTGTTTAGATGAGTTATTATTTGTCCAAAGATGGACTGATCAACCTGATCTTATTCTTCATTTTCATAGTTGCATGTTTATTACTCACTTTTGTAATAAATTTGCTCAGAATATCGTTTGTCAATGGTGCTATTTTCTTACAGTAGATAATATATTAGCACATATATATTTTAACATGGTGGGAGGATACAACTGGAGTATCAATGCACTGAATTAATTTTCTAAGACAAAATAAGTTATTTCTAATATAGCGAAAATGCCACATTCTAGCTTTTTCATATCTTTTATGCATTTTGTTTACAAATCATAGAGTACATGACTATTCACGGTGCCCCAAGCCCTGTTGCTGCTTTTCTTTGTCTTTCAATTGTTTTTAGATTTGCCTCAACATTCAAGGATGTTGTGCAGCTGAGGGAGCATGTCTCTGTGATTCCTGAAGAAATCAATTTGTTTTCACTCGTTGTTTTGCTTGAACTTGTTACCTCAGTCAGAGCCATGGTTCCCTCTGCTGATTGATAAGATTCCTGTAAGAACTGCTAGAATAAAGTTTACATTTTTTACATCAACACACAGATATTCAGTTTCAGTTTATACCCACACTTTTTGTATTTTGATGCATTACAGACATTAGATTTGCATATATTATTTTCTCATCCTACAAAATATACTTTATGGATTGTTGCAGCATCCTTATAGAAGAAAGGCAAAATATTAAAAGTGTGTGTAAATGACCTATAGCAAAAATGTTAAGTGCAAGTTAGTGGCACAGCCCTGAATTTGGTACTATTTTTGTTAAGGTTGTTCAAGTATTTTACACGTATGTTTTTATGAATATCTATGTATGATATTTCAGCAACCCCCAGGTACCAGCATCATATGCATTGTAAGAGTTAGGAACATAGTGGGCAGCTTCTACTTAGTTAGTATGTGTGAAGCAGCACCTGAAATATGCCAAGTTAGATTATAGTGAATTTGCTGTGGTGAGGTTCTAATGTCTTGTCCATTTTACTTGGTATTTCCTCATCTTTATCCAAGTCAACTTACAACATTTATGATACAACGGGTTACTGTATATTTCTTTTGGTTTGCCAATTGGAGTACTGGTAGGACAAGTGACTTGCTCAGGGTCACACAGTGTCGGTAACAGGATTTGAACCCACAAGCTCAGGGTTTGAAGTCCAATGCCTTAAACACTGCACCACACTGCTAGTTTCAGGTGCCTGTAAAAATGCATTATAATAAACAGTCTGACATTGTGTGCAAATAAAGAAAAAAATTGGACACCTCTAACATGGTTTATTCACAGAAAAGAATGGTGGGCAAATAGTTTGTATGTGTATGTACAGTATGTCGCAGTGGGGTCTTGAGTCTGTGACTTCTTTTGCCTGCAGTTTGTCACTGGCCATTTCTCTCTCTTTCTTTTTCCTAGCAGTTCTAATCCCACTGCAGTCAAATGATAAGAGGAGTATGGGAAGTAAAGAACAATCTGGAGTGAAAGTGCTTTGCAGTGTGTCTTGTGCAATCAAAGCCTTCAGGTAAACTCTGCCCCTTGTGTTTGTCTAGTGTTTTATGGCCTTCTGTCTGCCTTTTTGGATTCTGTTTTGGTCTAGTGTTACTGGAAAGTTTACCTGTGCTGTGTTGTGTCCTTTTGTGCTGTTTGATCTTGGCCAGTTTTTATTATAATTTATCTATTATTTTACATTTGGCTGATGTCTATAACCACAGCAACTTTAAAGGTCAGGACATGGTGCAGTTGTTGCAGATTTATTTACTGATGGAGCACAAGCAGGTTAAGTGACACAATCAGGAACATGCAGTGAGTCATAGACATGACTGAACTACACAGACAATCTTAGGGTATAACACCCAGTGCCTCAACAACTACAACATACTGTTTATTGGAATTCAGACTTTGTTAAATCCATCCATCCATCCTCTTCCGCTTATCCGAGGTCGGGTCGCGGGGGCAGCAGCTTGAGCAGAGATGCCCAGACTTCCCACTCCCCGGCCACTTCTTCTAGCTCTTCTGGGAGAATCCCGAGGCGTTCCCAGGCCCGCCGGGAGACATAGTCCCTCCAGCGTCTCCTGGGTCTTCCCCGGGGCCTCCTCCCAGTTAGACGTGCCCGGAACACCTCACCAGGGAGGCGTCCAGGAGGCATCCTGATCAGATGCCCGAGCCACCTCATCTGACTCCTCTCGATGCGGAGGAGCAGCAGCTCTACTCTGAGCCCCTCCCGGATGACTGAGCTTCTCACCCTATCTTTAAGGGAGAGCCCAGACACCCTGCGGAGAAAACTCATTTCAGCCGCTTGCATTCGCGATCTCGTTCTTTCGGTCACTACCCATAGCTCATGACCATATGTGAGGGTAGGAACATAGATCGACTGGTAAATTGAGAGCTTTGCCTTACGGCTCAGCTCCTTTTTCAACACGACAGACCGATGCAGAGCCCGCATCACTGCGGACGCCACACCGATCCGCCTGTCGATCTCACGCTCCATTCTTCCCTCACTCGTGAACAAGACCCCGAGATACTTGAACTCCTCCACTTGGGGCAGGATCTCGCTCCCAACCCTGAGAGGGCACTCCACCCTTTTCCGGCTGAGGACCATGGTCTCGGATTTGGAGGTGCTGATTCCCATCCCAGCCGCTTCACACTCGGCTGCGAACCGATCCGGAGAGAGCTGAAGATCACGGCCTGATGAAGCAAACAGGACAACATCATCTGCAAAAAGCAGTGA
The DNA here is from genome assembly GCF_900747795.2 of Erpetoichthys calabaricus. Classification (NCBI taxonomy): domain Eukaryota; kingdom Metazoa; phylum Chordata; class Cladistia; order Polypteriformes; family Polypteridae; genus Erpetoichthys; species Erpetoichthys calabaricus. The sequence goes on from NC_041401.2 coordinate 76,163,551, forward strand.
CCCAATCCTGAGTCCACCAAGCCGGACCCCCTCAACACCCTGGCTGCGCCTAGAAATTCTGTCCATAAAAGTTATGAACAGAATCGGTGACAAAGGGCAGCCCTGGCGGAGTCCAACTCTCACTGAAAACGGGTTTGACTTACTGACGGCAATGCGGACCAAGCTCTGGCACCGATCGTACAGGGACCGAACAGCTGTTATCAGGGGGGCCGGTACCCCATACTCTCGGAGTACACCCCACAGGATTCCCCGAGGGACACGGTCGAACGCCTTTTCCAAGTCCACAAAACACATGTAGACTTTATTAAATTTTTTATAAAATTTATCTTACCTGGTAATGACCCTAAAGTTCGTTTTTCTTGTACAGGTCTGTATTTTCACCTAGGCTTGTGAAGCCAATGTGGTGGGACACCATTCTTCTTTCTATGGCCCAAGATAAAGTACCTTTGAAGTTGATGTTAGGAGTTTGTGCTCTAAAGGTGTGACTGACTTGCCATTCAACAGACATTTTTTATCAAAAACACATCCCATGGTTCATATTTAGACTAATTGGAATTCTACTTACTTCAGATATTCTACTCTTAGTCTTACTTTGAGTTTTTTTTTTGTTTTGTTTTGTAATATGATTATTGACTCATTGTTCATTTTGTGCTATAGAACACAACTTGACATGTGGTACACTATATAATATTAATAGTGATTGACTGAACATATTTAAGCAATGAATCCAAATGAAGACTACTTCCAAAAATAATAAATAAATAAGCAAAGAAATAAATAAAAAATGTGTTCTGAAAGCCCTTTTCACACTCATACTCATTGTATAAGGTGTATAGCTTAACTGTGCATGTTATTACCGTAAAATATACTAAAGCAATAAGAGCACACAGAATAAGTTCCAAAGCATATTCCACATGAAAGATTGAGTGCACAGACACTGAATAACATGAAAACATACTATATTCTTAGTTGAATTCCAAGAACCTCAGGTGGTTCCTGAAGTATGAGTACAACAGATCACATACAACAAAAGGATTTAGTCTCCGGTAGTATGGTAGTGCATTGCCACAATGCTGCCTTATAGCTTTAAAAAAAGAGTCAAAATCCTGCCCCATTTTTACTCTGGGTGCTGCAGCTTCTTCTCACATCACAAAGGTAAATAAATGCACTGGTATTTGTGAAAGACAATCAAGGGACAAAAATTTAGCTGTGCACTGTGTTGGGCCCCTAAACTTGCTTTGATTTTTTCCTTTTGCATTTGCATGCTGATACAGCCCTAAACTAAATCTTTAAGGGAAAATGACCAAAAACACATGGTTGATGAAATGGGTAGACTTCTTATTTACATCGTACAGTATATTCTGCAGCTGATAGATAGATAGATAGATAGATAGATAGATAGATAGATAGATAGATAGATAGATAGATAGATAGATAGATAGATAGATACTTTATTAATCCCAAGGGGAAATTCACATACTCCAGCAGCAGCATACTGATAAAAAACAATATTAAATTAAAGAGTGATAACAATGCAGGTATAACAGACAATAACTTTGTATAATGTTAACGTTTACCCCCCAAGTGGAATTGAAGAGTCGCATAGTGTTGGAGAGGAACGATCTCCTCAGTCTGTCAGTGGAGCAGGACAGTGACAGCAGTCTGTTGCTGAAGCTGCTCCTCTATCTGGAGATGATACTGTTCAGTGGATGGAGAGGATTCTCCATGATTGACAGGAGCCTGCTCAGCGCCCGTCGCTCTGCCACGGATGTCCAACTGTCCAGCTCCATGCCTACAATAGAGCCTGCCTGAAAAGTGCTGTACGTGGAGTTTTTTAAAATAATTTTTCTTATTATAGTTAATTGAAATTTGATTTTGTGATACAGCTTAAAAATTGGCAGTCTTTTTACATGAAATGCACCATTTCTGCTTTTCTCATAAAAAATGTGACTTTGTTTCCTTGTTTTGTAAGGTGGAGTACATCTGTTGCTTAAACAGTGGATGATACAGTAGGTTTCAGTCTTTCAGACCATTGTGATGTTATAATATAAATTGAAATCCTTGTGACATTCTAAGCAGAGTACACCTATCCAACTAAATTTTATTTGGACATTTGGTCTCTTTATGGAGGACAGTCTCTCAATATTTATTTGAATTAGCATATTCCTTTATTCACTGCTTTCTTAAGATTGATGATAGGGCTTGTGACTCTAGGCTGTCTGAGTGCAAAGTAACATCCCTTTCTTTCTTATTCAATACCCGTGGGAAGGTTCTCTGCCAGTGTAATCATTTAACAAAATATGTATCAATAATTTACAAAAAAGCATAAGTCACTTTACTACAGGCTAGAAAAATAAATTGACTGGTAATTTTACAGGGCTCCTAGGTTTATCTGGTACTGCTGCTTGTGTTTCCTTGTTAAAGCACATTGCCTAAATTTGCATTTAAATCACTGTATTAGACAATCGTGTGTTTGATACAAAAAGGCAAATCAAAACTCTGATGGCATCCTTAAAGGCAGAAATGCAGCAAAGGTGCTGCCAACAGAAAATAAATTCTTGGTTTCAGTACATGATTTACTTTATAGTGGGCTTGTTTTGTAGATATACAGTGGTGTGAAAAACTATTTGCCCCCTTCCTGATTTCTTATTCTTTTGCATGTTTGTCACACAAAATGTTTCTGATCATCAAACACATTTAACCATTAGTCAAATATAACACAAGTAAACACAAAATGCAGTTTGTAAATGGTGGTTTTTATTATTTAGGGAGAAAAAAAAATCCAAACCTACATGGCCCTGTGTGAAAAAGTAATTGCCCCCTGAACCTAATAACTGGTTGGGCCACCCTTAGCAGCAATAACTGCAATCAAGCGTTTGCGATAACTTGCAATGAGTCTTTTACAGTTCTCTGGAGGAATTTTGGCCCACTCATCTTTGCAAAATTGTTGTAATTTAGCTTTATTTGAGGGTTTTCTAGCATGAACCGCCTTTTTAAGGTCATGCCATAGCATCTCAATTGGATTCAGGTCAGGACTTTGACTAGGCCACTCCAAAGTCTTCATTTTGTTTTTCTTCAGCCATTCAGAGGTGGATTTGCTGGTGTGTTTTGGGTTATTGTCCTGTTGCAGCACCCAAGATCGCTTCAGCTTGAGTTGACGAACAGATGGCCGGACATCCTCCTTCAGGATTTTTTGGTAGACAGTAGAATTCATGGTTCCATCTATCACAGCAAGCCTTCCAGGTCCTGAAGCAGCAAAACAACCCCAGACCATCACACTACCACCACCATATTTTACTGTTGGTATGATGTTCTTTTTCTGAAATGCTGTGTTCCTTTTACGCCGGATGTAACGGGACATTTGCCTTCCAAAAAGTTCAACTTTTGACTCATCAGTCCACAAGGTTTTTTCCCAAAAGTCTTGGCAATCATTGAGATGTTTCTTAGCAAAATTGAGACGAGCCCTAATGTTCTTTTTGCTTAACAGTGGTTTGCGTCTTGGAAATCTGCCATGCAGGCCATTTTTGCCCAGTCTCTTTCTTATGGTGGAGTCGTGAACACTGACCTTAATTGAGGCAAGTGAGGCCTGCAGTTCTTTAGACGTTGTCCTGGGGTCTTTTGTGACCTCTCGGATGAGTCGTCTCTGCGCTCTTGGGGTAATTTTGGTTGGCCGGCCCCTCCTGGGAAGGTTCACCACTGTTCCATGTTTTTGCCATTTGTGGATAATGGCTCTCACTGTGGTTCGCTGGAGTCCCAAAGCTTTAGAAATGGCTTTATAACCTTTACCAGACTGATAGATCTCAATTACTTCTGTTCTCATTTGTTCCTGAATTTCTTTGGATCTTGGCATGATGTCTAGCTTTTGAGGTGCTTTTGGTCTACTTCTCTGTGTCAGGCAGCTCCTATTTAAGTGATTTCTTGATTGAAACAGGTGTGGCAGTAATCAGGCCTGGGGGTGGCTACGGAAATTGAACTCAGGTGTGATACACCACAGTTAGGTTATTTTTTTAACAAGGGGGCAATTACTTTTTCACACAGGGCCATGTAGGTTTGGATTTTTTTTCTCCCTAAATAATAAACACCATCATTTAAAAACTGCATTTTGTGTTTACTTGTGTTATATTTGACTAATGGTTAAATGTGTTTGATGATCAGAAACATTTTGTGTGACAAACATGCAAAAGAATAAGAAATCAGGAAGGGGGCAAATAGTTTTTCACACCACTGTATCCTTAAGTACAGTCAGTCAGTCATTATCCAATCCACTATATCCTCTATATCTTAACACAGGGTCACGGGGGTCTGCTGGAGCCAATCCCAGCCAGCACAGGGCACAAGGCAGGAACAAATCCCAGGCAGGGCACCAGCCCACTGCAGGGCACACACACACACCCACACACCAAGCACACACTAGGGACAATTTAGAATCGCCAATGCACCTAACCTGCATGTCTTTGGACTGTGGGAGGAAACCGGAGTACCCAGAGGAAACCCATGCAGACACGGAGAGAACATGCAGACTCCACGCAGGGAGGGCCCAGGAAGCAAACTCAGGTCTCCACACTGTGAGGCAGCAGCACTACCACTAAGCCACCATGCCACCCCTTAAATACAGTATAATATTTCATTCACCATAATTAAGCAAATGAACCATGATCCTCATGTATGTCACTCAGCACTAGACTGTCTTATATTAATTCATTTTATACAGTTGTGAACTTATCGCAAACTTATGATGTTGCAGAATGCCTAAGATAAGAAGGCCTAGGTCACCTAATCTGTGACTTTCCCATTTGTAAATGGCAGTGGGCACCTACAGGGTTAGTTTCTTCTAGAAAGCTGTTAGTTGTTTTCATCCCCTGTGTTGTCAACTGCCAGTATCTCAGTTCTTATGTTAACAGACATTTATATTGGCATGTTATTAATTTCTGTTTTTTATTTGCTTATTATGACATTTGTGTTTAAGTTGCACATTTTGCTAGGTTTAGTACTTTACTGTTGTACTATTATAGTGGTAAAAATGTGTACGTCCTCTGAGTTTAGTGTGCTTATGATAGGCTTTGTGAAGAACGTTATACAAAAATAAATTGTATATAATTGAAGTAGCCTACTAATTTAAGAAGTTAAGTTATATACATTTTTAGAGAGAGAGAAAATTAGTAAAAAAACACAGCTACACAACACTTTGATGTAGGTGCCTAAGGAAAGTATTCACCCTTTTGGAAGTTTCACGTTATTGTTATACAACAGTGAATCTCAGCAAATTCAATGTGTCTTTTTTGGCTTTGATCAACAGAAAAAGACTCTTTAATGTCAAAGTGAAAGCAGACCTTTGCAAAGTGGTTTAAATTAATTACAAATATTGAGTAGATGCACTTTTGAGAATGTGTGGACAGGTCTCTGTCAGCTTTGCATATCTTCTTTGCGAAGCTACTCAAGCTCTTTTTGAATGCATAGGAATTATGAGTGAACATCCATTTTCAAGTCCATCAACAAATTCCCAATTTGATTGATATCTGAGCTCTGATTTTGCCACTCCAGGATATTAACATGGTTGTTTCTAATTGTGTAGCTTTGTCTTTATGCTGCTGGTTTCTTGCAAACTGCATCAATTTTCTTGCAGGACTTCTTTATTTTTTGCTGCCTTCATTTTACCTTCCACCCTCAAAAGCCTTCCTGGAGCTGCTGCAGAGAAGCATCCCCAAGGCATTATTTGGCCACCATAATACTACTCCTCTTCTTGCAGTTTTTATGGATAGCCTGGTGTAGGCAGGTTCTTAATTTCTTATAACAATAAAATGTGAACACTTCAAAGAGAGTGAATACATTTTTCAGGTACTGTAATTTTCTAAAAAACATGGTTATGAAATCTTTTTTGTTTATGTATTATTTTACTAAATGATGAAGATTTTCAAGAATGGACAAAATGTGTATCAACTGCCTTACAGATGCAGTGTTGTTGACTACAACTTTTAGAAGTATTACAAAATAGAATTGTTTTTGAAAGATTGCATGGACTAAAGGAAAACATGAATGTGTGTGTGTACATAAGTGTACCTGTGATGAACTGGCAGTCCCTTCCAGGTTTGGCTCCTGCCTTGCAGCCAGTGCTCTCAGAATTGTCTCTTGTTTCTTGAGGCCCTAACATGTAAATTAGGTTTCAGTAGGAATTAAGATTCAGTAAATTCATGATTGGCTGAATGATTTGAATCATTACACATGAGTGGGGTGCTGTATACAGTGTGTGTTAGTATGCTTGCAATACTCAAAGCAAAAAAGGTATTCCTACTGTTATGGTTGCCCTGTTATGCAATTTTTAAATTAATGTGCACACAGAGATTTGCATTTCTTATTTATACACTGTATAAGGATGCCAAATATCTTCAATTTCCAAAAATGCTAATAGGATAACTGATTAAAAATAATCTTTTTATATTATATGGCAATTAGCTGTATTTGATACTGAGCATTGTAATAAAGCATTCTTAAAATGTAATACTAGTTGAAGCTACAGTTATGGATCAGTGTTCTTCAAAATCATCATTAATTTTATATAGTGCCATACACATCACATAATACCCAAAGATTTGTTTGGTTTTTTTGTGGACAAACAAAGTTATGGCGTAGTATCAAACTAAGAAATTCATTAGTACCATCCATCGATTTTTTTTAAACTTGCTATTTACATTGCAGGATATTATTGAACCTGAGTCTGTTCCAGGAGCATCAAATGCAAGGCAGCAGTCAATTCTGAACCTTATACAGGAGGACAATCCATCACGGATGCAAACACACTCACACAGATTAATTCAGAGTCACCAAGTAATCTAAACTGTGAATCTTTGGGATGTGAGAGGAAAATAAATTACACAGATAACACCTAGGAGATGAGGACAAAATGCGAGCAAATAGACTCCAAACAGCTAGAGACTGGATTAGGAATTACACCCAGAACTAATGAGCTGTGAGGCAGCATTGCTGACCACCGCCCGGGGCCATCCACAAGTAGATACAAGAATGTTGAAATGAAAGACCTTTGGGACATTTGTGAAAGTCCTGACATCATGAAGAGAGGACAATGCACTGTGGAAACACAAAAAATGAAGCAAGTGAACTGTAACATAGTAAATGCAATGCCATCAATCTGGAAGAGTTTAAGCAGGAAGTATAGTTGTAGAAAGCAAGAGAGAATAGTTGGTATTCATTATCTCTTACAGCTGATGCCTCCATACTGCAGTAGTTCACCAGAGCAGAAGCCACAAAAGTTAAGTGAGTGCAAATTATTTCTGTTGTTTCCCAAAATTTCAGTTTGTTACAATAAAATTTTCTCATTTAGCATTACGTTATTTTTAGCACTTCAAAGGTAATGCAGTATTAACCTTGAATTTAATTTGATGAATCTCCGTAGAACACAGAATAATTTTCACCGCCGTTTTAGTATATGTGTGAGAAAAGGTAGGTTTTCAGTTGTACTACCGTATTTAGCTAAGCATCCAGGTAACTGTACACAAGTTAATGATATCAAATGAATTAGTCAATTTTAGTGCAGTTCTGCTTAATACTTTGTTTATTTTATTCATTGTATATCATGAGTAAAGCTGAATACATGAAACAAGATAAGGAAAACAATTACATCAGTACATTGAGTTTAATTGATAGGGCTATTTATAAAATAGATCTGATACCATTCATGAGATTCAAGTGAAGCAATTTTTGATAAACAGTAGACCTGATACATTGCAAGAAATACTTAAATCTCTTGTCTGCAATATAAAGAAGAAAAGTAGATAAATCACTCACAAGCAAAGAGAGTGATCTAACTCAGGGAGAGACAATGTTATTTAGAGAATAAGGTAACATCAGTCATTTTGTCTATACATTTTCTGAACTCATTTAATTCAATTCAGGTTAAGATAACAGATTCTATTAAAAAATTATAGTAGCTTCTAATCTTGGCAGGAATGAAAAGAGAGTGATCATGATTTATTGACCTCATTGTCAAAAAAACAGCATTCTCCTTTTTAGATTTTTTCATATTTTACCATGTGTGAAATTTTGATGTATTTAAATAGCCTTCTTTCTCATTTGTGGACACTTAAGCTTTCCATTTTCTCTTCGCTAACCTTCTTAATGAGCTTTCTCCTAGCCTGGTCATCAATTTTGGAGGGAAGTCTTGATCTTTGTGGTGTCCTGGTGGTGCCAATTTTTTTTTTTTTTAGTTTCTTAATAATGGCCTTCACATTGTTCCATGATGTTGAATGTGCTGCTTCAGAATCCTTTTCTATCCCTCTCCTAATCTGCAATTTTCACCATCAAGATCCCATATATTGTTTATTAGCTCCTCATTACCCATGGTTATCACTGTAATAAGAAACCTAAAAACATTCAGGGAATCATACAGGAGCAGAAGATTTAATGAAAGGCAAATCAATATCACTTGAACTGTTGTTAGAAGAGGGCAAAATGTTTTGGTACCTCATCTGGAATATGGTTAAATCTGAACACACCTACAAACCTATTAAAGAGGGTGGCACAGTTATGCAATAAGAACATTTCAAATTTTTATTTAATTCCCTAAAAAGTATCCATGATTTTAAATATTGTTTGTTACAGGAGGTTATTGAAGGTGAAAAAGATCTGACATGATGTATCTTTCTGTTAATGTGTATCAGTGGACTATGTAATTACATCAACTAAAAACAACACTAAACAAACAAGAAAACACAAGGGCTCTTATTTTTTGTCTCTCTCAACCAGTTTCTTGCTGGTTCTTGTTAAGATAATGAAATCTCCCTCATTGGTCACGATTCAATGTTTGGTTACTAGATAATTTTGTTTCATGTTTTGTTAAATGACTTACAAGGGACCCAATCATAGAAACATTTACAAGATATTAGAGTACAATAGTTTAGAGATATTTTTTGTTGTTCTCTCAGCAGCACTCACCTTTTTGACATTACATTGTGTGTGTCTGTGAGACTAGCAGCATTGGTGCTGCTGCTTTTTACTCTTCCTTAGTCTAATAATCCTTATTGAACATAGTGGTGTGGTAAGAGGTGAACCTCTAGCCATATTTTGCTTACTAGTTTAGTCTAATCGGTGTCTGGTAGAACCCAAGAGTTGTTTGATCTGAATATACAGAGTGACTCTTGTCAGATGTAAGATTTGGACCTTGATGTGCAGTTTAGTTGTACCAAGGATTTGAAGAAAGATAATTCCAATCCTCTTCTCACACTTCTGAGGGACAGTCTGTTCAGATGGCAGTTAAAGTCTGTTCTATAGGCCTCAGCACATTGAATAGAGTGTCCTTTTAACACTTAAATCCCCAAAGCCTTCGAAAATTTTCATTCCCAATTGTCACACACATGCGAGTAGGAGTCAACTAAAGGACCTGAATAATGGCAATTCCATGTCCAAACTGGGGGCATCGGGGTACATTAACTATCCCTCTCAATTCCTTACAGACCATTTTCGGGAAATCCCACAGGGTTCCGGCACCTCCAATGACAACACTTCCTATTCTGGCACCTCTGACGACGTCACTTCCATTCCCGGCGCCTCTGATGACGTCCCTTCCCTTTCCGACCCAGATCACGTCATTTCCTACCCTGGCCTTTAAACCCGCCATCTTGACTTCATATAATGAGTTCTGTTTTGGACTCTGTCTTGTAAACATCTCTTGAAGAATACCTTTCTGCAGCCAGGATATATTCTACGGATGGCTGCCCCAAACCTTTAGAATGTCTTTTCGTCATTCTTGTTACACCATGAAAAGCCTACTTTCCCCAAACATATGCAAAGAAAATTGTTTGTCCTTATCAGCACAGCAGCTGCCTGCTGTTAACTGCCTTTGTTTTGCAAATTTGTCAATTAACAGCACAGAACTTGCACTGACCCTTCCCTGTTCAGCCAGCCATTTGTTCCTTCTGACACTTTTCCACTCTCTGTTTAGCACTACCAGCTCGAATCCTCTTACTTACAGCTCAGAGTCTGCATTGAGCATTTTATATGACAGACTTGTAAGGAGATATATTAGTAATGATATATCATTATTTGAAATACATACATTTCATGTGTGTTTCATGTCTACAATGATCTGTGTAAATGTACGATTTAACAAGAAATGTTAGGTCTTGTAGACGCAAAGTAAATGTTTGTGTTAATTATATCAAATATAACTGTTTGAATGTGAGTTTTTAATTTTTTGATAATCGCATTTCTGTGACGTCAACAGGCTCACAGACCTAAATTGCCAGTTAGCATTAACCTTTGCAACTAACACACATATACAGACTGTTACTCAATCCAATATGATTGCTTACATGTGAAACACACACATACATGAAAACATCTTTATTTGGAAATGCTATTTGGACTTCCCAGTCTGTACACATTAAACAACATGTCATAAGAACAATTTTTTTATTCAGTTTTAATCTTGAATAAAAGTGCACTTGTTTTGTCATACTGTTTGTGAAGGTGTTTATTTTATAATCCATGTCTTGATTTGAAAATGATATTTGTACTTCACATTCACAGTAACAAAACAGTTTGGCTTCTATCCAAGAATAAAACCGAATGAAAATAAATCATTCAAATGATATGTCACTGTGAGTGTGTAAAGACTGTGAAGTCCAAATGTCAGTCGGTACAAAATAAAGATGTTTGCAGTCATGTGTGTGCTTGCATGTTTAATTTTCAAATGGGCGTATTTGATATAATAAAAACATGCATTTGATCTGAGTCTGTAACAGACTTAAGTTTTCAATTAAATAAAATGAAAAGGAGTATTTTACTATTCTTGTTTATCATGGCTTCTGAGAGGGGTGACGTGTTACATGTTGGTTAGACATGCAAGTAAAAATTTCACTTTACTCCATACATGTAATACTACTAGTACTACTACCTTTGTCCTTTGAGCAAATAGCCTTTCATGTTTCTTCTGTAGATTTCGCTCATCTCAAAACCCTTTTGCAATTTAGCCTATGGCATAAGCTTGTGAATCCATTTTGTTCATGTTCACTTTTGGAGCTTTGCTCCTAGCTCTCAATTTCACTCTTTCAAATATTTCTCTGAGTTCCTTGTGCTATGTTTTTTTTCTAAACTCTGCTTTGCCTAACTCTCTTGTTTCTTTGATGTTTGTTTGTCTTTCATTCATTTCAACTTACTTTCCAAATTCTCATATTCTAATTATGCCACAACTGTCCATCACTGTCCACCATATTTTTATGTAAGTCCAAACACTCAAGTAGCGCATGAGGTAAAGCCTAATAGATGATATTAAGTAAATGTCTTGAAGTTCCTTTCAGGGTTTGAAAGGTTTGTAAAGTCACAGTGGAAGTCAAAACGGATGTAGAAAGACCCCAGGATATTTAGAAGGAAGCCTTGGTCTAATCTGAAATATACCATGGTCTTTTGAGAAAAGGACAATGTTCCAAAACTTCCAAAATAAAAGAAGCAGATTTTCCTCTCCTAATTCAACCAAGGATGTGAGACAGGATGTCTGAGTAATTTTGCTAATATTGAAGTGTCTAAATGTGCAAGCCATTACAGACTTTTCCAAAAGATTAATTTCCACCAAAGGTGCCCTGTCAAATACTGACTGATGGAGAGGGTGGTGTTTACTTGCAGAAGCACTTATTTTGTATTTGCTTAATTATAAACTGGCATATAAACAGCTGCATGATGGATGCTAAGTATATGAAACCATAACTGCAGTACTTCACATAATTTTATTCTCCCTATTCTAATAAGTAGAGTTACAGGAAGGCCACACAAGAGCTACTTGACTTATTCTAGGGCTCTGAACTAGGACAAAAGATTTTAAGAGCTAGCTCTTTTTATTCTAAGCAAATTAAGTCTAAGAGAAGAAACACACATAGGAAGTGTTTAAAATGCAGACGGCAAAGGGTACAACTACTGACAGCTTATTTTAATACAGTACATGTTGTTCAACAGCAGTGGCACAGTGGTAGTGCTGCTGCTTTGGAGTAAGGAGTCCAGTGTTCATGTCCTGAGTCCTCCCTGCATGAAACTTGCTTGTCCTCCTCATGTCTGTGTGGGTTTCCTCCAGGTGGTCCCAATGTCCAAAGACATGCAGGTTAGGTGGATCGGTGACACTGAAATGGCCCTTGTTGTAGCTTTGGTGTGTGTATTCACCCCACAATGGACTGATGCCCTGTCCAGCATTTGTTTCCTGCATTGTGCCCTATGCTAGTTGGGATAAACTCCAGCTCCCCCCACAGTCATGGTCTGGATTAAGTTGGTGAGAAAATGACATGACATCTTTTCAGCAATGACACAAAGGCACAAATGAAAAATGAGCAAGATTAAAATTTGTTCAAATGTTAGAAAATATTTCTACACAAAAACTGTAAAAACATTGAACAGGTTACCAAGAAATGTAGTTGAATGTAGCGCACAGGGGTCATACTTAACTTGGTGGAAGTTAAGTAGAAACTGGCATGCCATTTACATTGTCGGAGAGGATGTTCTTATTTGGTCTTTCTGGTTGTTACTGGTTATCTGTTTACATTTCTCTGCTTTAATAATATTTGGTCACAAAATAAAAAAGAAAGTTGGCATGACATTTTGGCCTGAATACCCTATTTTGTCTAAACTTATATTCTGATACTTAAAATCAGAAAATTTATGTTTTTTGTAATTGCAAAAATCAAATCAAAATCGAGTCTGAAAAAGTCCAGTCAAGTGTCAGTCTAGAGTCTCCTCCAGCTGAGGCCCTCTCATTCAGGTACTCTTTCAGTAAGCCTTCTATATGAAATGACATTTACGTTAAGTACTATTTGTATGGAATGTTGTGTGATTTCAATAAAATCAATAAAATTACAAAAAAAAAAAAGTTAAGCACTTTAAAGCTTATGAATCAGCTCATGTGTAAACTTTCTGAAGTATTCTCCTCTTAAAGTCAGTCAGTTATTCTCCAACCCACTATATCCTAACACAGGGTCACGGGGGTCTGCTGGAGCCAATCCTAGCCAGCACAGGGCGCAAGGCAGGAACAAACCCTGGGCAGGGCGCCAGCCCACCGCAGTCAACTCAACAGTCTTCTGCATCTTTCATAGCAATCACTAGCATGAGGAACTCTAGATGAGATTGAGAGTTTGGTGATCAACTGGGAAAACCACTGATTGGTGTACTTGGTGGGGTCACAAAGAAAACCCCTTAAGAATAAATCTAAAAGAAATAGCAAGTTGATTAGAATAGGAATGCAAATATTACTTAAATGGAACAAAAGAAGAATCTTAAATATGCCTTACAAAAAGTGACAATGTGCAACCCATTGTCAAGAAAGCTGATTAAAATTCAAAATCTTCCAGGCGTGTCATAATTCTCGGAAGACTCATGTGTAACTGGAAAGAACAACTTGCCTTAATCCATAAAATCCCTTTTGCAGACATCAGGGGAAAAAAAAATAAAGCATGAAAGAAGTAGCTTCCTAAAATAAAGACAGTTCCCTGGGCCACCTGGGGGCACCACAGCATTCAATAGTAATTGCTCTGGGATTTTGAAGGTCTTGCATGACCTTTAATTTACATAAAACTTTAGTCAGACGTGACACCACATTTTTGGATTAAAAGCAGCAAACACTTTACTGAATATTCTCTATGATTGACTTGTGCAAATCTGCAGAAAGATAAAGCACAGAGCCAAAAATAGAGAATATTGCGCTGCTGCCGGCAGTCAATCTCATTATGCTAATGAGCTGCAGACAAAAGAGGTGTTAATGTAATAAGAAAATCATTGGCTATACATACAGAAGTGAGGGAAGGGCAACTAAAACCCAGCAACAACGGGGCACTGGGCTCTTGAGGCAAAGGAGCTGAACTGCGGGTTCAACACTCAGCTGTAACTCGTTGTGGTCAAGTTGTATTTTTTCATTTTTAATGTTTCCAACAGGATATTTGATGTTTAAATTTTCTTTGAGCAAGCTGAGAAACAAATATATCGCTATTAAATTAAAAGGGGGTATTTGACAACAATACATTAAAACATAATACAGTATGTGCAGTGCAGAAAAACATACCGTGCACAATACAGCATAGAAAATAATACAATAGTGTGCAGCATGCAGTGCCATTGTGGTACTCCTCTTGTAGTAGTGGTATTGTCATGTGTGTGGAGTACAGTGAAATTCATACTTACATGTCTGACCATGCAAAATACTGACACTTTCAGAACTTTATTTTATCATCATGTGGCCTTAGCATTTTTGGTCCAAGTTGGCTTGCAGAGATCTGTAACCAAACAATGTTAGGAGTCTCTGCCAGTCGACAGTTCCTAGTCGACTAGTAAACAATAGAGTGACATTTTCCTATTATCGGCAAAGAGAGCTCTGTCTTGGCTGACATTCTTGGCTAGGCTGTTGTAATGAGGAGCAAAATTTGTTCATTTTCAGAGAGAACATTGACAACATTGATCACAAAACACCTACTTCCACAACTGTTTTTCCTGGTTGAATGAACTACATATTTCAAAAGGTTAAAATCAACATATTACTAATATTTATTCCTTTGGAATTGAGGACACATTCTCGTCTGGAGATGTAATCGTGCAACCTGGAAATATAATCTGTCAAATCTGCCTTCCTTGTCAACAGGAAATTATGCAGCGGTAGGATGGAACTGAAATGTCTGTCCTTGAGAGAAGTAGGCCACTTAAGTCCTGCTTCCACTTGACAGTTTTACCACAATCTAGGATTGAGGTCTAAGACGCAAAAGTATTTAGCTATAACTGATAATAACTATGAACTGCAATTAATTTTATGGGTACTTGGCAAAAGATAATTAAAAAAAGAAATAAAACAAGCAACTAAAATTAAAACAATGACTATGGACTGGAATAGGCACTGTATGAATGAATGCAATCTGAGATAAGAATATCATGTAAAGTGCTTTGGATAGGTATCTACTATTAAAGGTACTATATGATAGATAGATAGATAGATAGATAGATAGATAGATAGATAGATAGATAGATAGATAGATAGATAGATAGATAGATAGATAGATAGATAGATAGATAGATAGATAGATGTGGTAGTATTGTAATAATGAATGGAATTTATTTCAGAATTTACAGTTTTGTTTGACCACTTAGCGATATTTATTCAAATGGAATTGTGATCTTTTGACACAGTTAATGCACAAAGAAGCACAATACAAACAATACATTTTCATGACCAAATGAAACTGAAATTTTAAAACCTTAAAACACACATCAGATGACCTACCTCAAACATACAACCTGATAGCTAGTCATTAAACAATAGCCTAATAAATGCTAAGTAGAGCGATCAATAAACTGACAGAACATATGCCTTTGCCATTCAGTCATACTATAAGAAAACCTATTATCATAACATAAGCTTTATTAATTTTTGATAACATGATTTTAATGAGGGTAGCCGATGCAGAAAGATCATCACTTAAGGCCATGATTATTCAGAACCAAAGAAACATGATTTTACTTTTATCTACATTGTCATTTTTCAGTGGTCCTAGATAAACAGAAATTAAAAATGGAACATGCAGTATAATGATATGAAGTATCTATACAATCAAGATAATGTTAAAAAAGACAGCACAAGTGTTATGTAGACCACATTTGATCTGTTTGTTTCTGTTGGCCATATGTTCTCATTAACATCACAACTACTACTGCATCTCAGAGGGTCCATCTGGACTTGTGGACAGTTATCATAAACTTTTCACTTCTGTGTAAAAAAAATAACACTTACACTGGATTAAGGAAACAAAAGAATGGCATGTCACTTTATAATCATTTATGTCTTGGTTGCAAACCTCTGAATAACTAGACAGGAGTGTCAGGAAGCACTCCTATTCCATTTGATGACAAAGCAGATATGTCTGGCCTCTGCTCACCAGTGTCAGCCTTGTGAGTTTGGTGATTGTTTTACGGGGAACAAGCTCAGTGGACACTAGTTTGAAACGGGCATTGTACATCTGCCCACAGTAACATTTCTGTTCTCGTTCACAGGCAACAGGAAGTGCCACCCCAGCCACTTGATGTCACTTCTGCTCCTTCCTGACTAAGCTCCTTCTAGTTCATTTATACAACACCCTGAAACAGGAAGGTCAGTGGAAGATGTCCAAGGATGCATAGTTGTCATGATCCGAGGCTAACTTTAGAAACAGAAGGTATTATTTTTCCTTTTTTTATTTTTACAAAGCCTTTAATTTTTTTTTCAAATCTTTGCTGAATTAAAAAGGTTATCCCATCTGGGAGCCCAACGTTTTTTTTTTTTACGTTTCTCTTTACTTTATGAGCATCAGCCATGAGGTTCTTCCCTCAAAAGATTCTCATGGCTCTCCTAAGTTAATATTTTACTTTTGAAAGTCTGTAGCAGAATTCATTCCCATAAACTTGTACATGGAGTAAAATGTAAGCTCCTGCCACCTTTATTCAGAAAGAAATTAATAAATTATCTCCATAAAGGGAACATGTTTAAAAATATCGGACCAATGAGCAGGCATTTTCTTTACTGTAAGAAAAATGACTAACTGTACTTATATTAGTCTTGTCTCACATCTTCACGCTTTTGCATTTTCTTTCTAAGGAGACCTTGTAATGTTGTTTCATTCAAAATTTGTCTTTATTAAGTATCCCAGCCATAGTGGCCATAATTCTTAATATGTTGGGCTCCTCAGTGACTACTGAGTGGACTTCATGCAGTCTCAATGAATTGCTGGCAACACACTCTATTTGCATAATTGATCTACTCAGCATTGCCTGGAGTCGCTGCCAATCCTGTCTCACAATTGACGACATCATTCAAATTACATCTGCAATATTAGCCCTTTGTATTTGCCTCTGAGCTACTCCACCACCTCACAGTATCTCTTAACTGCTCTGTTCTGTGTGCAGCTTCAGTTTTTAATTTGTCCTTGCCTGTCTTACTGGATCCTTTCTTGCACACATTAATTCCTCTTGTGTACAAGACGAATTGCAGACTGAACAATACTGCAGAAGATGTCTACATTCATGCACACTATTTCTATCACCAGATATTTCCTGTGGGTTTAAGTCAATCCACTGATTTGTGTAACTTTTAAAGAACTGAGTTAACTGTCCAGCAAATACACCCCTAGCTTTATTTATTCTGTGGCAGAATAGGATAGCACTGTGCTCAGTAGGTTAGTGATGGAGACCAGATCAACACCAGTTTGTCATGAAATTGAGTCTTCACAAAATAAGACAAGGAACAGGCCAGGAACTTAACAAACCTGCCCAGAAGATGTTCATTTTAACTCAGCCAGGCCCCAAGTACAACCTGCTGACTTTAGCCAGAGCAGGGCCCTATATAAAGAAGCCAGAAAAAAATGCAAAATGTCCACAATTCTATCAAAAAAACCACAAGAGGGAGGATAATGGTCAAACCCCAGCTTGTGAGTAAAAATAGCAACAAAGGATCTTGATAAATTGAACATTTATTTAGAAAAAAAATTACAAAAATTCAAAAAGATGGTCAACAGAGCAAAAAGAGTCAAAAGGAGTTGCCTAAAAGCCAGTCCTACAGGAAACATATCCCAATATACAGTCCAGATGAATTATCCAAGAGCGGAGAGAGTATAATCTAAACAGAAAATAATACTTACAAATACTCCAATAAAACAAATGATCTCTGGCTCCTGAGCCTTCTCGGCCAACTTAAATTGTCAGCGCGATGGCTCAGAAATGAAGATTTCAGAATGGCCCCGCCTTCTGGGACTCCACCCACAAACAGCAAGTGTCATGTTTCAGACAGTATTTCTCCCCTGGCTGGAGTTCAAAGCTGTGTTTCTTGGCTGTTTTGTCTAATTTTGTGCCATTTATTTGTATTAATGTTTCTTTTGTTTATTATGTACATTTCTCTTTGTGTTTATTTGTAATTGGAAATGCCTAGATTATGTCCCATGTACTTTGTGGGTTTATTTTCCCCAAAATAAACCCTTTATTTCATAAAGATTATACAAGGCCTTTTATTTCTAGTTGAAAGTATTTTTGGGACTTGTTTGCCTTTGGGACTCCTGAATCACGATAGAATGAACCGCCTTCAAAAAAAAAAAAAGTCAACTTCGCAGCAGTGATGTGCAGATTGAACTGCAGTTTTTGAAGGATTCACTGTAAATAGTAGATGAGGCCTGGAGTGCCGGCCTATTGCCATTGATTTGGCTAAGAACATATAATCACAAAGGAAATAGAAGACCATTTGTCTGAGGCCGTAGATTTCTTGGCAAGAATCAATAATTTGGAGGAGGATTTTTTTTTATAATCTAGATGATGGTATTGCTTTTGCTCAGGACAAAAGTTTGTACCTGTTAAAGCAGTATGATATCCACGCTGTGGAGAAACGGTGAGTCCACATCACCCACTGCCAGTAAAGGCAAAAGTTGAGGACTCCATTTTTGCTACAGAATGCTTTCAGCTTTCTTCTCCAGTTTTTGCTATGGCTACAATCCATCCACTCACCTCAAGGTATTCTGCTTTATTTGAGCAATCTCCTGTTTCCATATTTGCTGCCATAAGTAAAGAGCCAATCAACCCAGTACGCTGTTTGCTGTTCTGGACCTACTGCCATCTCCAACCACTGTTTCAGTTATGTGTAATCCATCTTATTTTCACCCTGGTTGCTATTTCTGAAACCGTGCTACTGGCTCCAGTTTCCTTCAGCCGCCTTTTAGTTCTTTTTCGAAACGTGAGAGCATGCCCAAAGTACACGGAAATTGCTGAGGCCGCACCGGAGCACCTGAAGAATGCCAAGGCCACAAAGCCTGTTCTGAGCAGGTGTCTGCTTCACAGCTTGACAGTCATAAATCGACATGGTTGCCAGGAAGCTCCACAATGTGATAATGACTCCAGGACCTTGAAGTTCAAAAAGTGAGTAGCTAAACAGAGTTCTCACTTTTTCCAATGCTGGGAGATACCCTGCTGCCATCTGTATCCCCAGGAGGGGGCACCATGCTCAGGTTGATGTCTGCAGTGACCCCAGGAGGGTCATGCCCGGGTTATGGTCAAGAACTTTAGAGACACTAGAGGTGGGTGTAAACATCAAACACTCATCTCTTAGTTTGCATGTTTCAGCCATGTTATCCCTGCTAAGAGATGCCCCGCTGTTGTTTCCTGAGTCCCCAGGATTGGGCATGGACAAACCACTGCTCGAGGCCGCAGGAGGGGGCACAGTCAAGTTGTGGCCTGTCTTGTCTGCCTTGCTGAGACCACCAGGAGGTGGTTACAAGTCACCAGTCTCATTTGCCCTGTTGAGACCGCCTGGAGGTGGTCTGCCCTACCCACTAGCCCAAAGGGAATCACCAGGTGGTAATGCCCAGCATGTCTCATTTTTCCTGCTGAGGCCACCAGGAGGTGGTCTGCCCTGCCCAGTTGCCCAAAATGAAACACCATATGGTAATGCCAGGCCTGTTTTGTTTACCCTGTTGGGACTACAGGAGGTGGTGAACTGTTTAGTGCACTCACCGTGATGTTCCCAACCTTCTTACTTATTCAAGTATTCTCTTCATGCCCCTAAGGGGGGATTGTGTCATTTATGTACAATTTCGACTTTGTGAAGGGGGTTGGGGTGTCTGGAAGCCACCCCTTGAGGAGGGGGTACAGTTTTGTTTCAGCCAGTATCTCTCCCCTGGCTGGGTTTGTGTTTCTTTTATGTTTTTATGTCATTTATTTGCAGTCATGTTTCTTTTGTTTATTATGTACATTTTTCTTTGTGCTTATTTTTAATTGAAAGACGCCTAGATTATGTCCCATGTGTTTTGTGGGTGGTTCCCCAAGGGGCAGGGCCACGTGCCAATCACCACCAGGAACTGCCTTCCACCCTACATGTTTGAGGGCCTTCCACAGTTGCTGGAGGTTCATTTCGAATGCACTAGGGAGTGTTACTTGTGTCTACTGGTTTTTTTGCTTTATGATTTCCTGGAATTTTCTGAACCTCTGCTTTGTATTCAACTTCACCTTTGGATTTTGTATTTGGACTTTGGTTGCTGTGGATTGCTTTGCCTATTCAAGCAAATTCCTTTGTGCTCTAAAGAGCTACTGGCTACAGAGAATCTCTGTTAAAGTAAATCTTTTATTTTATAAAGATTATTCACAGCCCTCTTTTGCATCTAGTCGAGGTTTTGATGGTATTCCACCTCTAGAGGGCAACTTTTTTGGGACTCCTGAGTCATGACATCAAGGAATTTTCACTTAATTTTCCAATGATAAACAAAATCAACAGAAATAATATAAAAATATGAAAGATTATAATACAAAATCAAAAAAACATTACAACACACAACACACCTAAATACATAACACAGTTTCAGTAACTGGATTGTGACTTTTCAGAGCCAATCCATCCATTAGGCAACATACTATATGTGACTGCTATGTAAGGCTAGCATTGCATGTTTCTTAACCCCCTCCATCACGCTGTGGACACAGAGGGTCACATTTGGTAACTAATATACTGAGGGGGCTCCCTTCCCCACCTAGAGCTCTATATGGGTTTGACCAGCACTGTAACATTTAACCTGTGTGTTTAGGTGCATTTTAAACTTGAAAGGGGCTTAGATTCCCATGACAGTATTCCGTGTTTCCACTCTTTATATACATTTACATTTACATAATTTAGCAGACGCTCTTATCCAGAGCGACTTACAACAGTGCTTAGTAGTCTACGACTGTTCTTCAGTCTTTAAGGCTAGGATTAAATCTACTGTCATTAAACAAGTTACCGCTGACCAAGTTGTACACAAAACCATACTAGAAGAAAATAGTAAGTTGTTAGTACAAAAATTTTTTTTTTTTTTTTTTTGAGAAAAGGGGTAGAAAAAAAAGAGTATGTGGACTTTAGTCCAAGTGCTGTTGAAAGAAGTGTGTCTTTAGATGACGTTTGAAGACAGTGAGGGTCCCCGCTGTTCGTACAGCAAGAGGAAGTTTGTTCCACCACTGAGGAGCCAACACTGCAAAGAGTCTTGATGCATGTCGTCCTCTTCTTTTAAGTAAGGGTGGTTCGAGACGAGCAGTGCTTGATGTTCTGAGAGAGCGAGAAGTGACACGCTGCTTAACCAGTGCTGATATGTAAGGTGGTGCAGTTCCAGTTTTGGCCTTAAAGGCAAGGGTTAGGGTTTTGAACCTGATGCGGGCAGCCACAGGGAGCCAGTGCAGGTTCCGCAGCAGAGGTGTAGTGTGTGAGAATTTGGGAATATTAAAAATGAGTCTTGCAGCTGCATTCTGGATCAATTGAAGTGGTCGTGTTGCCTTTAGTGAAAGTCCAGACATCAGAGAGTTGCAGTAGTCCAGCTTAGAGATGACCAAGGTCTGGACGAGAAGCTGAGTAGCCTCTGTAGTGAGAAAGGGGCAGATTCTCCTGATATACTGTATTTATAGTTATTTATTTGTATAACTTCACAATGTAATGCGTTTTCAGCCACACTTAAGGGCTTAAGTGACATGAATGCAGCACAAAATCCCAACTAGAGTAGGTAAAGACTGTTACAATCCTTGGTTAGTCACACAAGGGCAAACAAAGATTTGTGCTCTGAGGAGCACAAAAAGCACAGAAAGCAATGCCTTCAAATCCCAAAAACGAGCGCTGTCCCAAAATGAAATCCAAAAGAATAGTCAAAAAACAAAGCAAACAGGTTAAAAAAGAAAACAGAGAATCAGTAATAATTAAAAAAGAGTAACAAACACATAGGAACTCACCAGCCACATACTTCATTCAATGAACTGCCAGGATTTGTGGATTTTCCTTCGTTTTTATTGGGTCCCCCTCTTGAAAGACCACCTACAAAACTCATGGCACACAGAAAATGATACATAGACATATAGAAATAAATGATCAACAATAGTCACATAAACAAATGAATCAACAATGAACAAACAGACATAAAAGAAGAATTTGAACCCCCAGGTAATGGCGGGGTGGGGTGGACATTACTATGTAGTTGCATGATTAATTTTTTTTTACTTTATACAGTCCTAAACAGTTTACTTGTGTCACTATATAATCAAATTAAAGCAGAAAAATACAATAAATGTGTTTGCATTCAATAGTTGTAAGAAGACGTACTGTAGTAGTACAGATCCTTCTGTATTGATTTAGTTGCCTTCTGTGTATTTAATAATATGCATAATTTAGTGTTATCTGAAAAATCAATAAACATATTGTGTTCATTACTTTATTTAAATCATAAGGTGAAATTAAAAAGGGCCCAAGCTCCCCGCTTTGATCCCCACAGGATGCCCTTTTGTCTTCCCTTAATCAGAAGATTATATTACAGTCATAGCCTGTTACTTGCCATGTTTCATATAATTCTGCACCCAAATGTACTCCATACTCTGAGTCCCAGATCCTTGTAATTTGAAAATTATACTTTCATGAGGTACCTTGTGAAAAGCTTTTTTGAAGACAAAGTATATGCAAACGTAATTTAGAGGGAATGGACAGCTTGAAGAAAGCCCCTTCCACATGTGTTCAGGAGAGCAAACAAATCAACTCCATTTATTACAAAGGCAAAGGCTTGTGCCGAGTAAACCCCATTACCTCTGTGCCGTCTCAAAATCCCCATTCACATAAATAAAATATCATCCACATCATCTGATAGACTTCCTTTGAGAAATGTGCACTGCCTTGAGCCATCGATTCTCTGTCCTTATTCACATTCCAATTTAAGGCTGCCATTGCAATGTTATGTTCATTTGTGATTTTCTGATGATGATGGGGAGTTCTAAATATTTCATAACATTTTTACATTGTAATATGAAGCAAGACAGCTCAAAAATACACTTCTGAAAGGAAATTTATGACTACCATTATGATTAAACCAGCCTTGGCTGTACTTTTTCAAAGTCACATAAGCAGGTCTCGTTCACACTCTGCTTTCTTCTTTGTCACCTACAGAAGTTCTCCAATGTCAGAAGATCTTGACTTGTCCCACCTTGAGATTAGGGATGCAGCCACAATGCCATAGATATGCTGATTTGGGTTAACACAGTTTAATCTTTTAATGCACTTCCTCTGATTGTTTGCATTAATTGGCACAAAAAGGCTAAAAAGCAGGATTTGCTGCTCCTGTCTTGTGAAATCTTCCTACTTTCACTCTAATCCACCCGTAATTAGTTGACCCCAGAAGATGCCAGCTGTGCACTAGAGCAGACTCGCCTCACATACTATTATTTCTAGTTCACTTATATATTTGGAGAGAAGGTGTCATGAATTGGGAAACCTTGTAAGGATTTCTTTTTTGGTGTGAAATAGATATTTTCCATTCCTGTTATAGATCATTTGAGAATGTTCCTATGTATGTGTCTTGTGTTAATAACTGAGTTTGGGAAAATAAATAAATATATTTGCATTTAAATTCTGTTATATCATGTAGCCATTTTGTAGCTTCAGCATTATTATTGGGTTGCAGCACGGTTTCTATAAGGCCCTGCCAATTGCTCAGAACAGTGTCCGAGATGATTATGGATGAATACCTCAAACAACCTCACTGTCGTGTTCTTCTGGTTAACAACTCATAGCATTCCATTTCTTGACTCAGTTTATGGGTTTAGTGCCTTGGTTCTGGGTGACAGCTCGCTCTTTGGCTATTGAATATTAACAATTCTTGTTTAGGTTTCACTCTCTGATGTTAGATGACATTTTAGAATTTTTGATATTGACTGTCATCAGAGTTTCTCAAATACACGTACATCTCCTGGTCAGTTTACCACCTACCTTCCTCATGTGTGCTCACTAACTAACCAGCAGGTGATTGAGAGAGGTTGGCTGGAATTAAAACAGCAAGTGGACCTGATCTACGCTGTGGCCCAGCCCAGCCATTGTGGACACTCATAACTGGCATGGTATGAATCACAGAGACTAGTGACAATCCTTTCTTGTGGACATCATTTTGGTCTCTAGAAGTGCACCATCAGGTTTTTTTTTGTTCAGCTTACTTTTCTATAGTCAACCAAGCATCTCCAGTTGGGTTTTGGAGTATTGTTTAGGGGTATCTCAATGGTTTGTTTTTTTTAATATCACCTCTCTTCAAGAACAAGGCTCAGTAACATCTAGGGGATCTCCTAGTGGGCTATTCAGCTTGCTGGAAGCTTAGCAGCATCAGCTGAGGAAATCTCCATGTGGACTTTCTGAGATCTGTGAACACTGAAATATTTTTAAGGTACTTTCCTGAATTGATTTTCAGTATTGATCAGTCAGCATGCTAGGGAAGGGAACTTTTGGTGACCTTTGATCATCCTTATTTATTTATTTATTTATTTTAAAGGTCTCTGAACTGTTTCAAAGGCAGTCCGCCTGAAGGATGCTTTGATGCATGTGGACAGACTTACCTTTGACCATTACACAGTAAGCTGGTTTCTTTCAATATTTATATCTATATGCATTTAAAGTAAAGTTAGATGTTCCCCTTAATCTCTGTATGAAACGTTTAGCACACTTCAGTGTGCATCCAAAGACGTTGCAAAGGAGAGCTCACATTTTATTTTTAATTTAAGATGTACTTTCCCCCTACGGCAGTTAATAATAAAGGCGCATATCACTCCCAGGTAACCTTTTCTTCGAATTCCAATTCAGTCTCCTGCTAAAGATGAAAAATGATAATTTATCTGAGACATAATTTTACCTAGCAGGCAATCCATTGAATATAAACTATTTCCATTAGGCTATGTGTTTTATGCAGATGAATAAGATAATTCAGTAATCTAAAGCATATTATAGAGAGCAGTGACCTTTTGGTGGCGTATTAAACTTTCTTATAATCAAGTATTTGGGCACAATATTCTATTATGAGAATTATATGAAAAAATTGGCATCTCATTTGAATTGCAGTATGCTTGTAAACATGTTCACAGTATCCTCTGAAAATGACAAAATATGTGAGTGAGGAATGTTAAAACAGAATGAAAAATTGAAAAAGCAATAACCACTATGTGAATTAATCACTGTGTGCAGCAGACGCCCAGAGGCACTTCTGACATACCGCTCTTAAGTCTTCGACTCCGCTGCAATGTGGCTAAAACACATAAAAATGAGCATATTTGCTTAAATTTAAACAGCAGTGTACACATGCTGCACGGTCTGAGGCTATCATTCTAGGCACTTCATAAAAATCTAATTTTACTGTCACAAAAGGGTAAAACAAGGTACAAAGATCCCTAGTAAATTAAAAACGGCTACCTGTCAATGAACATCCAAGGAGAATGTTTTTATTACAGTTCTTTTCATGCTGCACTTCACATGAAAGGTTGAAATATGGTGTCTCCGCCTTAGCCATTAGAGAGTCTTGTCAGCAGTGCCCCTGCATTCTTTTATTTCTGTTTGCATTGTAAAGCCATTTTTGTGGATGATGAAAATGGAACAAAATGTATAAAATAAACTGACTGTTTGCTAAATACTTACAGTATGTTTTCTTTCAAAGACCCCACTCTTCTCCATTTCTCACCATCACACAGAAAAGCTGGCCAAAAACCCAGGGTCTTTGAGTTAGAAGCAAATGCTTTGTGAAATGAATGGAGGGACATCTGTAATGAGAAGTGAGAGTAGAGCAAGGCTAGTGTAGAAGTCAAGTGGTCTGCTTGCTCAGTTGGGAAAGGGACATTCCCTTTAGTAAACATTTGTTTCTGCTTCGGAGACCCTGGGTTTGATGTGAGGATGTAAAACAGAAAGGACGAGACCTTGAGCAGTTCCTCATCAGCGATGCAACCATTTGTGAAGAGCGGACACTTGTATCAAGGCTTAGGCTACTTTCTGCTGCTGGGATAGGCTTCAGCTCTGGTGATTCTACACTGGACCAAGTGGACTGAAAACAAAATCAAATATAATTAATATTTATGTATAGTATGGTCCCCCATGAAGTCACAGCCGAGTTCATGTAAGAGAAGAAGGGAATGATAGCATGCATTAAGTCTGGTTTCATCATTCAGAATTCGAACCTCATTAAGAATCTGACCTCAGTGCAGACAGCACTCTGACTTGGTGTCATTACTTGTTAACGGCATCCTTAAAAACAAGTTACATGTCATTGAAATGTCCAGCAGTTAGATTTTGGCACTGGTTTCTTGATCGTTGGAGACTTCTGGATAGAAACTAACATCTTTCAAAAACCACTATGAAATATGCAACTTGCTGCAGAACTTTTTAACTGCTTCTCACTAATATTTTGTTTGTTACAATACACCTCGGCTCCCAAAGCTGCACTCCCTGCTTACTGTAAAGACACTCCTATGAAGTACCCCATAGACATAACAGCAGTCTCAGAAGGGAGCTTATCCTGACTCCCTAAGTCAAGTCTGCACAAAGACCTCAATGTCATAATTATTGATGAAGAGGGAGCAGTTACACTCTGCAAAGAACAAACTCCTCTTTCATTTGTGTTAGCCACTGTAAATTACAATGTAAAATTGCACACTACCCAACCTTCTTTAAACTCAGACTTTTTACATTTCTGCCTCACCCTCAACTGGATGTCTGTTTTGTTTGTGTTTTGTTTTTTGAGGACTTGATAGCTTCTCGTCACCTTTTTGCACTTTTTGGAATTGTCCTGGATGAAATGTCTCTCTTCATTGCTGTTTCAAATGTAATAGCCTTTTACACAATTCTAGCTTGCCAGATAATTTTGCTCAAATTGAAGAAATGTGGACTACTTTCTATATCATAACACAGTACAGATATCTGAAATTGGATAAATTAAGGCGTCAACCTAATTCTTTTTTATATTCAGGGGGTCTTTACCAGTTCCTAGAACATCATTTAGAGTCTACAATTTTAGACCTTTCTATTCATTTTTTCAGAATGTTATTTGGTGTTGAAAAGGTGAAGAGGAATAATTGGAAATATCAAAAAGGGAAAAATAACCATATATGTTCTGCCAACATTTAGACACTGGCAAAAAGTAATTGAGAGAATGGACTGGGAGGAGAACAAGATCAAAGTCTAATTCACAAACCAAAAAATCTTTTTCATTACCTCTAGCAAGGCTTCTGCTTTAATACATCGAACAAAAAGTACACAAAAACATGTTTTAGTATTTTTAAAATCCAGAGTCTTGGACAAAGAGAACAGCACACTGCCATCTTAAATACTAGTGAGATGGTGACATTATACAACACAACTTCTATATGGTGACACTCATGGGGTCCTGTGATCCTTCTTTCCCACTCAGCTCTTCTGATGAATGACATCTGATGATACCATCTCTACATGGCATCAAATCTCAATCCAAACTCATTTCTTGTGTAGTTTCTAGCTGGTGGAATGAGCTGCCCACCTTCTTGAAGCACTGACTCCCTCAGTCTGCTTTAGATCATACTCTTGTTCTATGAATATCTGTCTAATTTGATAACGGTTTTGAAGCGAGGTTCTTTGCAGCTAAGAAAGGAGTCTAGTGGTTTTTTTTGGCTTTGAGCTCTTCACTTGGCATGATTAATTTTGGAACCTTGTCCTGTGCACTTATTTCAAATCAATCTCCAGAGTGATGTTTACTCAACTACTGTATGTTGACCTCTTTTGTAAGTTACTTTTGGATGAAAATGTCTGCTAAGTGAAAGAATATAAAAGTTAACTTCAGGTGGCAATGCACTAGCAACATGACTAATTGTCAATAACAAAAAGTACCCAAAATGACATCACTTGTATGCAAAAGTGTAATGTGATCAATAATTAAAATACAGTGCATCTGGAAAGTATTCACAGCGCCTCACTTTTTCCACATTTTGTTATGTTACAGCCTAATTCCAAAATGGATTAAATTCATTTTTTTCCTCAGAATTCCACACACAACACCCCATAATGACAACGTGAAAAAAGTTTACTTGAGATTTTTGCAAATTTATTAAAAATAAAAAAACTGAGAAAGCACATGTACATAAGTATTCACAGCCTTTGCCATGAAGCTCAAAATTGAGCTCAGGTGCATCCTGTTTCCTCTGATCATTCTTGAAATGTTTCTGCAGCCTAATTGGAGTCCACCTGTGGTAAATTCAGTTGATTGGACATGATTTGGAAAGGCACACACCTGTCTATAGAAGGTCCCACAGTTGACAGTTCATGTCAGAGCACAAACCAAGCATTAAGTCAAAGGAATTGTCTGTAGACCTCAGAGACAGGATTGTCTCGAGGCACAAATCTGGGGAAGGTTACAGAAAAATTTCTGCTGCTTTGAAGGTCCCAATGAGCACAGTGGCCTCCATCATCCGTAAGTGGAAGAAGTTCGAAACCACCAGGACTCTTCCTAGAGCTGGCCGGCCATCTAAACTGAGCGATCAGGGTAGAAGGGCCTTAGTCAGGGAGGTGACCAAGAACCCGATGGTCACTGAGGTCAGAGCTCCAGAGGTCCTCTGTGGAGACAGGAGAACCTTCCAGAAGGACAACCATCTCTGCAACAATCCACCAATCAGGCCTGTATGGTAGAGTGGCCAGACAGAAGCCACTCATTAGTAAAAGGCACATGGCAGCCCGCCTGGAGTTTGCCAAAAGGCACCTGAAAGACTCTCAGACCATGAGAAAGAAAATTCTCTGGTCTGATGAGACAAAGATTGAACTCTTTGGTGTGAATGCCAGGCACCGCTCATCACCAGGCCAATACCATCCCTACAGTGAAGCATGGTGGTGGCAGCATCATGCTGTGGGGATGTTTTTCAGCGGCAGGGACTGGGAGACTAGTCAGGATAAAGGGAAAGATGATTGCAGCAATGTACAGAGACATCCTGGATGAAAACCTGCTCCAGAGCGCTCTTGACCTCAGACTGGGGCGACAGTTCATCTTTCAGCAGGACAACGACCCGAAGCACACAGCCAAGATATCAAAGGAGTGGCTTCAGGACAACTCTGTGAATGTCCTTGAGTGGCCCAGCCAGAGCCCAGACTTGAACCCGATTGAACATCTCTGGAGAGATCTTAAAATGGCTGTGCACTGACGCTTCCCATCCAACCTGATGGAGCTTGAGAGGTGCTGCAAAGATGAATGGGTGAAACTGGCCAAGGATAGGTGTGCCAAGCTTGTGGCATCATATTCAAAAAGACTTGAGGCTGTAATTGCTGCCAAAGGTGCATCGACAAAGTATCGAGCAAAGGCTGTGAATACTTATGTACATGTGATTTCTCAGTTTTTTTATTTTTAATAAATTTGCAAAACCCTCAAGTAAACTTTTTTCACGTTGTCATTATGGGGTGTTGTGTGCAGAATTCTGAGTAAAAAAATGAATTTAATCCATTTTGGAATAAGGCTGTAACATAACAACATGTGGAAAAAGTGATGCGCTGTGAATACTTTCCGGATGCACTGTAACAACAATAATTAGACCAAAAACAAATGGGATAGTAAAACTAAAGTGAAAGTAGAATCAAATTCAAACCTTATAAAAAATATAAAGTCTCAGAGAAAAATATAAAAAAGATCAAAAAAAAAAAAATCAAAGTTTAAAAGAATTACTGAGTAATTTAAATCACAATGTATCATTGAGTGGTTCTGCTACTACACAAAAGCTATTTAAAGCTAGTTATCAGGCATCTTGATGCAGATACGCTGCTGTGCAGTATGAAGTTTTAGCCACGATTACAGCTAAAAGAGGAGTCATAATTGAGTGCCTTTATGCATTCTGCTTGCCTGTTGCCCACCACTGAGAAATGTGTTCAGGATTACATAAATAATGTACAGTACATCAGCAGCAATTCCTTTATCATACAAGGAAGACTTAGCCAGGCTTATATTCAATTAAAGGACATTTCTCTCTGTAATTTGTTCCTTATAAACGTGTTACCATCACTAAAACACTTCAGAAATATACCTTTTCCACAAGGTTCCCAATAAACCCTGGTTGCTGTCATATGGAGATTAGTAAGCAGAGATGTCTTGCTGCTCATAATGCTTTCCTATTCTTTCCGGATACAATAATGCTGAGAGCATGATTGATTAATTCTATTTTTTTCCTAAATGAATATTCAATACTTCCGGTGAAACATTATACACAGTGTGATGATTCACCATGTAAAGAGTGGTGCCCTGTCAAAGTCTTAGAAAGCCAAAGTTTACTGAAGTAAGATGTAAGCAATTGGTAGTGATAGCCCACCTTTATATCCAATACAAACCCATAATCCAGTATGGAGACCACCGGGTTAGGGATGAGGAGCAGTTTTTGTACACCAAATGGAGGTCATGTGATACACAAAGCTTCAAAGACCAAGACTTAAAGTTCATTACACGACTATACTTCCTTAAGTTTACTATTTAACATATCTTTCAAGTTACATATCATATTCTCAAAGCCTATTAATCTAATTCATGGTTACGACTGGACAGAGCTTATCCTAGTGGCACTGGATGCAAGACACTGCAAGGCTTACTCACACACTGAAGAGCAATTTGTAATATCCAGTCAACCTGACATCTTTGGGGGATGTTGGAGGAAAACACAGTACCTGGAAACAAACACACAGACACAGGGAGAATGTGTCAACTCTACAGGGACAAAAAAAAAAACCAAGAGTCCAGGAAATTAGATCCTTCAGGCAGCAGAACTGGCAGTACAGGGGGTAATGATTTCTTTTGAAAATGCAGTGACAATAAAAGAGGAGTGTGCATTTTAAACCCCAACATTTGTATGTTTATGAAGGCCCTATTTCCTGGCTTATGGAATCTGTACAGTAGGCGCTAATTAGCAGATTTAACATTTATTAACTACTAACTGTGTAAACTCATGCTGTAAAAAAGCCTGGGGTCCTAGAAACTATTGAAATCGTCAGAAAAAAAAACTGAAATACAGAGTCGGTGGTTTCATTTCATGCTCGCCTCCCTTGTCTATCAGCGGCTAAGTGAGTTTCTCTCTCATTTTTCTTTCCTTGCCGGTTTCACATTGGTGATAGAGTCGCTTTCTTTCAGCTTCATGCTGTAGCCTCATCCTTCTTTCTTCTTCTAACTTGTTAACTTAGGGCCGCCTTGCCAGCTCTTTGAGCTTCATGCTGTAGCCTCACACTTCCGGGCCGGGCAGATAGACACACACACACTTCCACGCATAGGCATTTATATATAAGATGCTATTAAAATAAACAGCCAAAGAACACTGTGGCAAAAGCGAGCAAGAAATGTGTGTGTTGACAAATGAGTAATATTTTCTCCATTACATGTATAGTTCATATATAAATACATTTTTTATGATATATAAGCCTCTTATATATTGTGTTTTACCACTAAAAAGTCTTGTTATTTTTTGAGAAATAATAAAAATGAAATCTGAAAAACAAGCAAAACAAAACCTATAACACAAGAAGAAATACTATACACAAATATAGTAAAATAACAAAAACCATGTACATTTAAGTGTAATAGTCATGTGCAATGTATAGTGTTAAATTATGTGCAGTCCCTTCTATTTTTCTCCCATGGAACTTATAAAGTACTATCCATCTATCGACAGTATCTATCTATTCCTGGAAAAAAGTCTAAAAGCAGCACCCATCTATATGCGGGTATTAAACTTGACAAACAGTATCTTGATTTGGACACCTCTAACTCTGTAAAGAAAGTATCTACTGTCACGCCTCCTGAGTTTTGGTAATTTTGTCCCGAGCTTTGCAATTTTTTAATAAAACACATACTTTTTACTTTTCTTTTGAAAATCAGTGAACTTAAATAAATTTATATATACAGTATGTGCCCACCTGCCAGGCTGACGTGACCACCCCAATAAAGAAAGCTTAGCTTACCGACTCTGCCTCTGGAGATAACAGCGCTTTGGCAGACCTCTTTGATGACACGAAGACAATAATTTCCTGCAATGAGGAATGTCATTGCCGCTGAGCTTTCAAGAAAGTCAAGTGTAGCTCTGGCATTATATTAATGGAGTCAAGGAGGAGCAGAGGAAAATCACAAAAGAATTCAATTTACTGAGGACATCATGTGATTCACATAATACATAACAGCACTGAAGTGCCAGTTTGCTGATCTTACTTTAAAATTAATGAAGTTAAAGGAAAGGGAAAAAAAAAAAATGTTGCATAGTGAGGCACAGGGAAAACATGGAAGGCCACTGGATTTTCTGAACAAGCTGTGGCCTGTTGTACTATAACATCCTTGAGATTTCACATCAATTGCTGAAAAATGTAAACTGACTGGAATTCTAATTGACTGTGACTAATTACACTACTGAAAAACACTAACTAGAACAAATAGACTCCAGATTTGAGGATTTCATCTTCGCTCAAAAGGTTCCAGCCTTGATTTTTTTCAGCAACCTGTCACACTCAAGACATCTTAAAAGGTCTTTCACCTAAACAAAAAGTAAGATGCTTGCTTCTTCCACATATCTTGTTCTATTTCTGTCTCCAGATCAGATCAATCCTGAGGATGTGTGGTATGTTGTTGTCTACCTCTTCACTCATAGTATTAAATGTTATGCTCTTCAAGCCAAGCCAATGAATCAAATTTCCAGATTTTAGAGTAGTCTTAGGTTTCTACCTCCCCACTGTATTTGGTCTAACTTTCCTTTGACCTTTCCTCTGCTCCTGAAATAATATCTTTAAGAATATTTCACCAATATTCAAATATCCTTACCATCAACACATTCAGTTTAAATTCATAAACTTCATATTATAGCTCACAAAAGTGTTTTGCGTTGGGACCTTTGTGTAATCTATGCTCTATTAATGTCCCTTGCAACTTTATTCACATGTTCCGGTAGACTCCTCCTGTTGCTTTCTTCTAGTATTTCGTCTCTAACTTTCATTTTATCTTTGAATATTCATTAGTTGACTCATATTTTCCTCCTCATGGATTTATTGGTGTTATCTCTTTCATCTATACAACTTCAATTTTTCTAATTCACAAAGTAGTTCTTTTATCACTCTGGTCAATCCGTATCAATGGGTCATCTAATGTCATTGCTGAGAAATGATTGGCCACTGATTAACTGGATTGGAACATCTTATTACCTATATTTCCATTAAAATTTGATCATAAAAATGTATAACTTCCTGTACTTTTCTCCACAGTCACTGTCCAAGATGGAAAAAAGTAAGCAACTAGGTGTGCCACTGGGAAGGTCAATTTGTACGTATACTGGCAAAAGAGACTGTGAATACTTGGAAGAAAAGGTGAGTTGATTAACTTTAATGTCAGCACATTTGACGCTGTGCACTTTTGTTCTAAGCTCATAGTCAAGCCACCACCACCACATGTGTTAGTGCCTGGGCTGAAGACAAGAGAGTTGGAGCCTGCAGTGTCACCATACTCTTGACTTGTTCTCTAATGAGGTATTTCTGGTTGATTTTGGTTTCAGGATGTCTCCCCCTGGTAAGTGCTTACTTGACAATATTATTTAAACTACAATATTCATTCTTAGCAAAAAGCTTTTGACTTTTTTCCTGATTAATTCCCTGGTTACACCTTCATGATAAAGAGCCAGTCAATGAGTCTGGTTGAATGTTCTTGTTATTTTTCTGTAATAATCAATATTTTCATTATTCATAAAGACAAACGCATGACAAAGCTATGATGTGTCACTTTTAACAAAAAAAAAAAGCATTGTGCTTCACATCATTTGCCATTTCTCCACATTTAAACCTTGCTATCACTCTGTTAGAAGGTTGTCTTTGTCTTTTCTTTCAGTAATACTTTTTTTAGTTGATTGCAGTCTGGTTTTTTATTTTTGATACTTGTGAGAGTTTTTTTATCTTGCATTATGGCTTTCTGCAAATTGTAGGTTGTGATGTCTTCATCCTTCCACTCTGAAGGCTACTAGAGATTTCAGCACCTGTCCTTTCAGAATATTTTTCGAGCTGCTCAGATATTTCTGTCATTAATGCTTCATACCTAGTGGAGTTTAAATCCTGGCCTGGTCTCCAGCACTGTGCAGTTGGTTTGTTCTCCCTGCATCTGCTAGTGTTTTTTTTTCCTTTTCCATGTACTATGTGTTATGAAAATGATATTTAAATGTATAAAACATTTAGAAATAAGTATATTCTTTCAGTAGCTTTCAATACTTAATTCTGTTTTGTTATTTCCTTTATTCATTTGGCTTTTTCTGTGTAGTTTGCTCCCTCATTGGTTCACTGTTAATGACAAATAACAATGAGCACAGCAGACATGACACTGAATGCTGTGTCAGACCCACCAAGGTGCTCATTAGTCAGTAATGGTGTGTTAAATAGCCAGACAACCCAACAAAACAGAATGAAAATCATAATAACGAAAGTATTAAAGCAAAGTTTCTAAAAACATTATCCCATGTGACATACATTAATTCTTCTTAAATTCTAAAAACATTACCAAACTAAGCTTTGGAGTTTCTACATTGACCCCAAAACATCAAAAGTAGTTAAGTAGGCTAGGAGGGTCAATTAAAAAACAAGTTGGTTGGAACAAAAAACAGTAGCCACATGGGATCCCATAACTGAGGTTGAGAACTACCGGTCTAGAATTTTCCAGAAGTATCAGGTACAAGCCAAGTCCAGCTTTAGATACATTTACTCAGACACCCCCACTCAATAGCAGACATCTGACCAATTAAAGTCAATCATTGCTATCATTTCTCTACCTAAACTAGTTTTTCCGATTATATTATAAAGTGGTTCTTGGATACCAGTTGGTCTATGACATCCCACCATTGCACTTATGATGGCCACGGTCTTTGCTGCTGTTGAACCTAAATAGCTTCCTCAACCATTTTTAAGGTACTATATTTAAACTCTCTTTGATTTATTAATGTATTAATTGTAACATTCATCCACATTCATTCCTGCAAAAAGCCAGATTTCCTCTTGGGGACAAATAAAGTTCTATCAATTATACTCTTCTACTTCACTCATCCCTGGTCCATGTGGGAACATGCTGAGAAAGGAAGGATCACTCAGGGCCAGAGGGAATTCATGGTTCAGAGGAATGGGAAAACTATGGAATGTTCATGTGTTACAAAATGTTGTAAAATGAATTGGGGTAGCCTGGTTCAGGGGTTACACAGGTAGATTCATTTTCTGGTACTCTGGTCTTCCTATCGCATGAATGTTAATTAAGTACCTTTATATAGATCTTTTCTTAATACTTCAGCAACCTGCAATGTGTATAATCCATCTGGATGATGCAGCCATTCTTGTGCCATTACGTTTACCACACATTAGCTATTAGGTGGTGAAGGGGTGAGAGATCCTCTTGGATTTTTGAAAGGGAGTGACAGTAAAATAGTTTTAGATATTATAGAAATGCTGTCTGAGTCCTCGAAACTGAGCAATATTTTTTCCAGCATAGAGGAAGGTGGGAGATGAGGGAAATCGGGCAGGTTCTGTTTAACAAAGTTTCTAATTTGAAGATAGTGAAAGAAATTTGTTGCTGGAAAGTTAAATTTGGAATATAATTGTTCATAGGATGCAAAGATTTTGTCTATATAAAGATCTCTAAGTAATTTAATCCCAAATGTTTTCCAGATATTAAGGTCGAGGTGCCACAGATAAAAGATTCTCTATCTTAAAATGCTTCCTACATTGATTCCATATTCTTAGTGAGTGAAGCACAATTGGGTTGTTAGTGTATCGGCGATAACTTGCATTTATTGGGGCACAAAGCAGGGAATATAAATAAGTACTGCAGGATTTTATTTTTATTGCGGACCAAGCCTGTGTATGTTCATCTATTTGTGTCCATGTCCAGGTTTTTATAGCTTGTATGTTTGCTGCTCATTAATAAAACTGAAAGTTAGGTAGAGCCATGCCACCTTCTGCCTTAGGTCTTTGTAAGGTCGCTCTTTGGATGTTTTAAGTTCCAAATAAATGAGGTTAGGGTTGAATCTAATTGCTTAAAAAAATATTTATTGATGTATATTGGAATGTTTTGAAATAAAAAGAGAAGCTTAGGAAGGATATTCATCTTAATAACGTTAATTCTTCCAGCTAGAGTGAGATGAAGGGTTGACCATCTATGCAAGTCTTGCTTAATTTTTTCCAAACAGATGGCAAAATTTTGTTGATAAAGAGCTTTATGTTTACTTGAGATATTTACTCCTATGTATTTAAATTGATCTGCAATGAAAAGGGAAGGTGTCCAATCTAATATTGTATGCTTGAGAATTCACTGGAAAGAGCACACTTTTATTCAAATTAATTCTGAGATCAGAGATCTTTTGAACTTCTGTGAGTGCTGTTAAGACTGCAGGCACAGTAGTTTGTGGGTCTGATATATACAGTACCATATCATCTGCATATAGAGAAATTTTCTGTTCAAGTCCTTCTTTGATAATCCCCTTTATCTGATAAGCATTTCGACAGTGAACTGCCAGTGGTTCAATGGCGATTACAAAACGTTGTGGTGACAAGGGGCATCCTTGCCTCGTACCACATTCTAGTTTAAAGTAGTCTGAATTAATGTTGTTAATACAAACTGAAGCTTCTGGATTGGTATACAGTAGTTTGATCCATGCACAAATGTTCGGGCCAAACCCAAATTTCTCTAATGTAGTGAAAACGTAGTTCCATTCAATCATATCAAATGCTTTTTCTGCATTCAATGATAATATCATCTCTGGGGTGTTTGACTTTGCAGGTGAATATATTACATTAAACAGGCGTCGAAGATTGGAAGCTAAGTGTTTGCCTTTAATAAATCCAATTTGATCTTGTGATATTACCGAAGGCAGCACTTTCTCCATCCTTCTAGCTAGGACTTTGGAGGGTATCTTAACATCATTATTCAGAAGTGAAATTGGTCTGTATGATGCACAATGTAATAAGTCCTTATTTTGTTTAGGAAAGACGGTGATTAATGCTTGGCGAAAAGTTTGAGGTAGAATTTGATTGTCTCTAGCTTCTGTAAATGTTGCTAATAAGAGGAGATCTAGCTGAGTGGAGAACTTCTTATAAAATTTGGCAGGGTAGCCATCAGGGCCTGCTGCTTTCCCACTCTGAAGTGACTTTATAGCATCTAGTAATTCTGGTAGTGCCAGAAGTATATCCAAATCCTCTGCACTAAGAGTATATATTTGTGGTATCTGTAATGCCTCCAGAAATGCATTAGATTGTGTGTTGCCTTCTTTAAACTCAGTAGAATATAAGGATTTATAGTAGTCTCTAAATGTGTGCATTATATTTTTATGGTCAATGATTTTGTCTCCGTTCGTGTTGGTGATTGCTGGGATTGCATTGCGAATTTCTTGCTTGTGGATTTGTTGAGCTAAGAGCTTATTAGCTTTCTCTCCGTGTTCATAGTAATGATGTCTTGATTTAAAAATGAGTTGTTCAGTTTCTTTGGTTCTTAAGAGGTTGAGCTCTGAATGCAGATCCTGCCTTTTCCTATGAAGAGCCTCACTTGAACACCTGGCATGTTCTTGATCTATTCTAGTAATTTCGCTGGTTAGCTCTAATACCTTCTTGGTTTCTAATTTATTTCTATGGGAAAGATATGAACATAATCTGTCCTCTTAAGAAGGCCTTCAGTGTTTCCCAGAGTATTCCTGCAGAAACCTCTGAGGATGTATTTGTCTCTAGAAAGAAAATTCTGTACAGTTCTCGTCTGCTAATAGAAATGGGTTAAGACGCCATCTGCGAGATGAGTATGTGGGGCATAATGATTATAGCTCCAAGATCAGAGGGGCATGATTGGAAATAACAATAGCGTCGTACTTGCAAGATTTAATCGTAGGCAAGAAATTATTATCTATAAAGAAATAGTCTACTGGTGAGTAGAACAAATATGTTCTTGAGTTTGGGTTTAGAAACGTCCAGGGGTCTGATAAGTTGTGGTCAGTTAAAAATGGTGTACAGTGATCCCTCGCTATATCGCACTTCGCCTTTCGCGGCTTCACTCCATCGCGGATTTTATATGTAAGCATATTTAAATATATATCGCAGATTTTTCGCTGCTTCGCGGGTTTCTGAGGACAATGGGTCTTTTAATTTCTTGTACATGCTTCCTCAGTTGGTTTGCCCAGTTGATTTCATACAAGGGACGCTATTGGCAGATGGCTGAGAAGCTACCCAACTTACTTTTCTTTCTCTCTCTCTTGCGCTGACTATCTGTGATCCTGACATAGGGGGTGTGAGCAGGGGGGCTGTTCGCACACCTAGACGATACGGACGCTCGTCTAAAAATGCTGAAAGATTATCGTCACGTTGCTACCTTCTGTGTGCAGTTTTTAAGTATGCTGCACGGTGCTTCGCATACTTAAAAGCTCAAAGGGCACGTATTGATTTTTTTATCTGTCTCTCTCTATCTCTCTGTCTCTCTCTCTCTCTCTCTGCTCCTGACGGAGGGGGTGTGAGCTGCCGCCTTCAACAGCTTTGTGCCGCGGTGCTTCGCATACTTACAAGTGCTCCTTTGAAGAGGAAGATATGTTTGCATTCTTTTAATTGTGAGACTGAACTGTCATCTCTGTCTTGTCATGGAGCACAGTTTAAACTTTTGAAAAAGAGACAAATGTTTGTTTGCAGTGTTTGAATAACGTTCCTGTCTCTCTACAACCTCCTGTGTTTCTGCGCAAATCTGTGACCCAAGCATGACAATATAAAAATAACCATATAAACATATGGTTTCTACTTCGCGGATTTTCTTATTTCGCGGGTGGCTCTGGAACGCAACCCCCGCGATGGAGGAGGGATTACTGTAATTGTCTTTGCAGTGTTGAATGCCATCACCC
Organism: Erpetoichthys calabaricus; assembly: GCF_900747795.2. Taxonomy (NCBI): domain Eukaryota; kingdom Metazoa; phylum Chordata; class Cladistia; order Polypteriformes; family Polypteridae; genus Erpetoichthys; species Erpetoichthys calabaricus. Next base: position 76,202,182 of record NC_041401.2, read on the forward strand.
CTGTGACATAAGACCTATCTAGGAGTGGATTTAAAACACAATTAAAGTCCCCAGCCATTATAATTTTCTGAGTGTTCACATTGGGAATAGATGGAAATACATTTAGCATGAATTCCCTATCATCGACATTGGGTGCATAAACTTTTATCAAAATCACTTTACAGTTAAATAAATTGCCCATGACAATCACATATCTCCCTTCAGGATCAGATACTCCATCTGATGCCACAAATGAGACTGTTCTATGTATGAGAATTCCCACACCTCTAGTTTTCTTTGTAAAGCTGGAATGGAACATTTGGCCAGTCCAGTCTTTTTGCAGCCGGAACTGATCCTTGCTTAATAAGTGGGTCTCCTGTAAAAATATTATTTTAGCGTTTAGACCTGTTAGGTGAGAGAATACTTTCTTTCTCTTTAATTCATGATTCAGGCCTTTAACATTCCAGCTCACATAGTTAACTGTCCCATCATGGAGACACTGATTCTGAATTTTTGATGTCATTTTGTAGTCTTAACTGGAAGTGAGACAGCTTTCACCTTAATTTCCAATTTTCCCACGAGTTATTGCCATGCAGCCTATTGTTACAGTTAGGTCCATAAATATTTGGACATAGACAACTTTTTCTAATTTTGGTTCTGTACATTACCACAATGAATTTTAAATGAAACAATTCAGATGCAGTTGAAGTGCAGACTTTCAGCTTTAATTCAGTGGGGTGAACAAAACGATTGCATAAAAATGTGAGGCAATTAAAGCATTTCTTTAACACAATCCCTTCAACTGTACCAACTGTACGTTGGTAATTATAATTATAAGAATTAAAAGGTTAGATTAGATATAGCTTGCTCTCTTTCTCCCCCCCCCTTATCTCCCCCCCCCCCCCCCATTGTGACCTGCCCACGTGAGGCTGGACCCCACTTTACAAAGTCCCAGTCCTCTGACATACCTAGAGATAGAGCACGTCCAAAAGAAAACAAGCCCCACAGCAGCAGCGTTTGAGGATTAAAAAACAGAGATATCTATTGCCGATAAAGTCTAAATACTATAAGCATAAAATATATTCTTCAACAGTCTTGAAATATTAAGATAGTAAACCCAGGGAATGGTGTTAAAAAGTGGCCCTGGATAAGCATAGGAAACCCTAATGCAATAATAACAATAACAATAAACCAAGGGTATGATGTTAAACAATCTCCTTTAGAATAGTAAAAAAAAAAAAAAACTACTTTAATGTCTTCCACACATACGTGTATAATTGTAATTAAAACATAAACAGAAAGTGGCCAAGAAGAGAAAAGGATATATAATTATGGTACCAGTATCACTGCAAGTGGATCAGACAGTAGGTAATATCTTCTTGCCATGCCATGACAGGATGCGACTCATGATTGTATTTCAAAAAAGTGTCGAGATCAGCTTTCATAACTCCTTCTCTGCTTCCTCTGTAATGGTGAAGACATAATATTTGTCTTGAATATCCACTTTCAGTTTGGCAGGATACAAGAGGCTGTATCTGATATTGGCTTTGTGTAACCACTGTTTAATATTGTAAAAAGCATCACGTTTAGCAGCTGTTGAGGGTGAGAAATCAGGGAAAATACAAATGTGGTTATTTTCAAATATAATCTCTTGTTTCTGTCTGAGAAGTGACATTACATTAAGCTTAAATTGTAATCTCTCAAAACGAACAATGAGAGTCCTAGGTTTAGAGGTATCTGATCCACATATGCGATAAGCTGCTGCTATCTCGGTATCTGATTTAAAGTCCTCTCCAATTACTTTTGAGAATAGTTCAGCTACGAATTTCACTGGGTTTGGACTTTCACGATACTCAGGTAGACCTTCGATTCTAATATTATTCCTTCTGCATCCATCTTCCAGAGCAGCAAGTCTGTCTCTGAGCTTTTTGCATTCGGAATTCGCAGCTGTAGCTTTTCCATCAGTGGTTGATGCCAAATGTTCAGCTGTTTCAATTTGAGTCGTGAATGTCTGCTTAACGTCTTCCAGTCTCTCAGTTTGGACGCATTTTCCTAAATGTGTTCCTCAATTTTTCCCAGCATACCTTTAAAGGCTGCATCAAAGCAATTATATATACGACGCATTTTCCTGAATGTGTTCCTTAGTTTTTCCCAGCATACCTTTAAAGGCTGAATCAAAGTGATTATATATACATTTTTCCAAGTCCTTATTATCCTGTTGCAGCTACTGCATCTCCAGCCACAGCTTCTCGTTTGTCTTCTCTCTTTCTTTCTTTATATTTTTCTGAATGTCTTTCTTGAGCTCATTTATGGCCATGGCCATTGTTACGATCATTACCTTCAGTTCGGACAGATCGTTCCGGCTTTCATGCTCCATGGGTGAAGTGGCAATCCCTGTTACAGCCGATGCTTCCGGTTCGTGAGGAGTAGATGAAAGTGCGGACTGCAAGGCCATTTCCAGTTTCAAGTGATCTTCTGGAATCGACAAGCTATCGTGACCTGCATCACTTGCACATTCGCTCCCATTTTCGCTCTCGACAGGAGACGATGCAGCGAAGCAGGGTACTGGGAAGTCTGTGCTTTTGCCTGTCTGTTCCAGGTCAGTCTCTGAAAGGCCATACCTTGCACTTGGACTTAATGCTTGTCTAGACTTGGATGAAGCTTTAGATTTCTTTTCCGTTTCTTTCTGACCCCCTTTCTTGTTGCTCATGTTTATATACTGTAGTAGAAACTCCTCAGGTTGGGTAAATACAGGATATCTCGGGATAATAAGAAATAAAGAGAAAAAATAAAGCTACTGCTAACGGAGCTCCGCTTCAGACGTCCATCTCCCATAATGGATGAGACCAACTCATGACAAGCTTTTTAACAAAATGTTACTTACCTTTCTCAATCTATTAATGAATAATTGCCACAGTATTATATTTGTAACACAAGTTTTTAAAGATAACTGTTAGCCAGCTTATAGGAAAAAAAATGACGCTGCCCGTTACACACACGTTCCTGGCGGTCAGTCAGGCTGTTAAAATGATTAACAGAGAATAATAAAACACTCTGGATTCATTATTAGAAAAGAGTCAAAGTGTAACATGGAGTGCACAAACATAACAGCCTACGTCAGCAAAATGCATACACCATTGCAATACGCCACTTAAAGTCTGAATTGTAAAGAATGGATGGATGCTTACGATGAATTGTTTTTTCTAAACCCTATTTTTAGGGTTGCAAGGAGCCTACTAAAGCAGTGTCAGATACAAGACAGACATAAAACTCATTTTAAATTGCCGCCAGGCCATGTCAACTAAGTTAAGTTCATGGTCTGCCTGTTATTTGGAATAAGTGACATTCACGGTTCATCAAGAATAAATGGATGTAATTTTAAGTCTTCAAGTGTAAACCAATCTTCAGACATGGCCTCCCCTCCTTCTTCAGAGTTCTGAGTATACAATACGTCAGCTCTGGCTCTGCCAATAGACTGGACTTGGGCAAAAACCTGAGCAGCAGTCAAGAGCCTTCATTTTATTCAAGGCAGGCACCACTTTAGAGCTGAGAGAAGACGTGGTGTTTTTACAGAACTCGTGTTGGCCCATTGGTTTAGCACACATTATATCCATTTCAGGAAAACAGATAGAAGCAAACGCAACTTTAACATGCTCCAGTGAACTGGGTCAGGGAGCACTTATTAAATCATGAGCTGTCTGAATTTTAAATTATCTGCATGGTTTCGTGCATGACGCCATGAAATCAGTTAATAAAGTTGGATTGATTCTGCAGTGACGGAGCTCTGCGCATGTCTCCAGCTTTTATTATGTAGGCGTGGAGCTGAAATCTCCCTGCCCTGCACAGGCAGGACGAGGCACACTTGCTGCCTTTCATAGCTTAGGATTGAAAAACAAAAAAAAAAAGTTAAAAACACGAGGGCTAAATTCTTAGCTCCATGGATTTTGAAATCCTGCCTTTTGGGAAAATGATGACTTTATCTTGTTGCACCTTCTGACTTCGGCACAGTGGTCTCATAAAAAAGGACACCCACGACATAGTAAATGACCATATTCTTTTAATCCAAGGTGACTTATACAGCACATTACAACTGTTTTCCAATGTTGACACACAGCCAGGGTAATGAATCAGTGACACAAAGAGACACAGGCAGGAACTGAACTGGCAGACTAGTGTCTTAGCCACAACACCCTGTGTCCCATCCTAAATTGTGCTCTCCCTTCTACTGTATGTTTCTCAACAGGTTACAGAGGAGCTGCCCGTGGTCTTTTGAACTTCTTTATTCTTCCCCCTCCCAGGTTATTTTGATCATGTTTGAATAACAGGGTGGCATGCTAGTTTTGGAGTGTGGGAGTGTACCAGAGCTTCTAGGTCATAGGCCGGGCACATGCTCATTTCTGGGCACATGGACATTTGCCTCATTGCCCAGTCAAAACCTAACAAACGGCCCTGAGATGTGATGTAAACAGGAGTTCCCGATGGGGAAAATAAAACAGGTAAACCAATTTGGCATCCTGGACAAATCGGTCCAGCCAAGCTTAACTTAATTTAAAAGCCGAGCTTAACACTAGGATGTGGGCATTTTTGTGTTTTTTAAATATGCGTTTAAACTGCCACCCGTCTGATTCCCAATTTTTACATCTCACTCATAAGTCTTTAGGGAATTCAAATGCCAAGTTAATCATCTTTCATTTTTTTATCATAAAAGTACAATAAAGAAAGTAATAGTTTTTGAATCAACACTAAGTATGTTTGTATTAAAATCTATTAAGTAGGGATTTTGAACAATTCATTTTAGGGAGGCTCCCATATAAAAAATGGAAAAGTAAACATGAAGAGGGTTTATGTCAGTGTTTCTCTTCCTTTTTGGTGCTGCAACCCACTTTTTCCTAGACAAGTGTCTTTGCGACCCACCAAGGGTGAGTTGAACGTAATCTTCATAGTGGTTGTTACCTCCTTGATGAGTCAAGCACAATCATCAGAGCAGTGACTCCCCACAACCCACTACAATTATAAAAAACAGAAACTCGCATCACACCGGTGGCAGCCCGTGACCCACATGGTTGAGTGACAATGGCTTATGTTATTTTTTACATTCAAAAACCTTTTAAAAATGTACTGTTCTAAGCAGTAGCATTTTTGTTATATTTGTAGTGTGACCCATACCAGAATTTTATTTTATGTGTGCAGACTTCTCTAACGGTAACACGAATGCACCTAATCTGGTCCTCTTTTGCTAATGACTAGCGAAAAATATAAGCTCATGTCAAAAAAGGCAGACAATAAAATCTTTGGCATCAGATCATTGTGGTACCCTTTGACATTGTCATCATCTGCCAAAATATAGCAATATAGATTTAAACACTAAGTAACCTGAGAAAATCGCAACCATCTACTGCTCAGAAAAATCTATTGGCTAAACTGACCTCAGGTTTAGAACTGAACCATTAGGAGGTGAAAAAGGACAAGCCAAAATAACACGGAAAGAACACTCTGACTACATACACTGCAGGACTCGAACACAAGGCTCTGGGGCTCTCCATTTGCAGCTAACATGAAGGCAGGCATGCCTTGAGACAGTGTGAGGCTGACAAAAACAACTGAAAAATAATACATTCCTGATATGGATTTGCTTCCTCCCCGCCCCAAAAAATACTTCCCTTTAAGGGAGCAAATGTACTGGACTTTTCATACATCTTTGCTGACTTGTGGTACATAAGCTTCAGCTGTTAAAAGCTCAAACTGGAAGTGCAAACATGAGATTAGAAATACCAAAAAAAAATGCATGGAGTGCAGCAGCCTTGAAGCCCCATCACTAAACCAAAAACTCCAGGCTGCACATGTGCAGACAAAGCCAAAGAACACTGGTGGGCCAAAGCATCCAGAACAAAGACAATTTCACATATTGCAAAACCCAAGGTTTTTCAACATAAGAAATTACACTGAGCATATGATGGAAAATTGGATGAAAAAATGCTTAAGATGAGAAATCTCAGAGTGGATATAAGCATTTTAATAAATAGGTACAATTACTGGGGGAGGCATTCTGCACATCTGGCGGAGCTGTGCCTTACTGGCCCTTAACACAGAAATGCCATTGATTCTAATTTCTACCAGCTAGCAGCTACGGGTTGTTTTCAGCTATCTGCTGTTTTACGTGTACCCTAGTGCTTGGTGTCTTTTTTTGGCTCACTGGCTGCGCCTGGCGTATCATTCACTAATTCTTGAGTCTCAATTGAATCATTCCCTGTGGACAAGTTGCAGGATTCTCACTCACCATACAAGTATGATAAAGCCATTTGTAGTTTTTACATCAACCCACCAACACTGAGAATGTTTGCATTACATCTATTAATTGTGGCTTTTGTATGCTTAATTTTAGACAGGCTTCTAAGTATGAAGAGAATAATATACATGAAGGTCTTTTCTGTCCCTTTATACATCCAACAGGCTAAACTACAGTCACTCAAAACTTCTTCTTTTGGCTGCTCCCGTTAGGGGTCGCCACAGTGGATCATCTTCTTCCATATCTTTCTGTCCTCTGCATCTTGTTCTGTTACATCCATCACCTGCATGTCCTCTCTTACCACATCCATAAACCTTCGCTTAGGCCTTCCACTTTTCCTCTTCCCTGGCAGCTCTATCCTTAGCATCCTTCTCCCAATATACTCAGCATCTCTCCTCTGCACATGTCCAAACCAATGCAATCTCGACTCTCTGACTTTGTCTCCCAACCATCCAACTTGAGCTGATCCTCTAATGTACTCATTTCTAATTCTGTTCATCCTCATCACACCCAGTGCAAATCTTAGCATCTTTAACTCTGCCACCTCCAGCTCTGTCTCCTGCTTCCTGGTCAGTGCCACTGTCTCCAACCCATATAACATAGCTGGTCTCACTACTGTCCTGTAGACCTTTCCTTTGACTCTTGCTGATACCCGTCTGTCACAAATCACTCCTGACACTCTTCTCCACCCATTCCACCCTGCCTGCACTCTCTTTTTCACATCTCTTCCACAATCCCCATTACTCTGTACTGTTGATCCCAAATATTTAAACTCATCCACCTTCACCAACTCTACTCCCTGCATCCTCACCATTCCACTGACCTCTCTCTCATTTACACACATGTATTCTGTCTTGTTCCTACTGACCTTCATTCCTCTCTTCTTTAGAGCATATCTCCACCTCTCCAGGGTCTCCTCAACCTGCTCCCTACTATCGCTACAGATCACAATGTCATCAGTAAACATCATAGTCCATGGGGACTCCTGTCTAATCTCATCTGTCAACCTGTCCAGATGAATCATTGCAAATAAGAAAGGGCTCAGAGCCGATCCCTGATGTAATCCCACCTTCGACTTGAATGCATCCGTTGCTCCTACCACAGACCTCACCACTGTCACACTTCCCTCGTACATATCCTGTACAACTCTTATGTACTTCTCTGCCACTCCCGACTTCCTCGTACAATACCACAGCTCCTTTCAAGGCACCCTGTCATATGCTTTCTCCAGGTCCACAAAGACACAATGCAACTCCTTCTGGCCTTCTCTAAACTTCTCCATCAACATCCTCAGAGCATACATTGCATCTGTGGTGCTCTTCCTTGGCATGAAACCATACTGCTGCTCACTAATCATCACCTCCCTTCTTAACCTAGCTTCCACTACTCTTTCCCATAACTTCATGCTGTGGCTCATCAATTTTATTCCCCTGTAGTTACTGCAGTCCTGCACATCCCCCTTATTCTTAAATATCGGCACCAGTACACTTCTTCTCCACATCATCCAACCTCTTCTCTCTCTCGTTCTCTTCATTCATCAGCCTCTCAAAGTACTCTTTCCATCTGCTCAACACACTCTCCTCGCTTGTGAGTACGTTTCTATCTTTATCCTTTATCACCCTAACCTGCTACACATCTTTCCCAGCTCAGTCTCTCTGTCTAGCCAATCAGTACAGGTCCTTTTCTCCCTCCTTAGTGTCCAACCTCTCATACAACTGATCATACGCCTTTCCTTAGCCTTCACCACCTCTCTCTTCACCTTGCGTCTTATCTCCTTGTACTCTTGTCTACTTTCTGCATCTCTCTGACTATCCCACTTCTTCTTTGCCATCTTCTTCCTCTGTATACTCTCCTGTATTTCCTCATTCCACCAACAGGTTTCCTTTTCCTCCTTCCTCTTTCCAGATGTCATGCCAAGCAGCCTTGTTGCTGTCACCCTTACTACATCTGCTGTAGTTTCCCAGCTGTCTGATAACTCTTCACTGCCACCCAGTGCCTGTCTCACCTCCTCCCTAAACTCAACCTTGCAGTCTTCCTTTTTCAACTTCCACCAATTGATCCTTGGCTCTGCTCTCACTTTCTTCACTCTTTTTGATCTCCAATGTCATCCAAAAGACCACCATCCTATGCGGCTTAACTACACTTTCCCCTGCCACCACTTTGCAGTCTTCAATCTCCTTCAGATTGACTCTTCTGCATAGGATGTAATCTACCTGTATGCATCTTCCTCCACTCTTGTATGTAACCCTATGATCCTCCCTCTTTTTAAAATACGTATTCACCACAGCCATGTCCATCCTTTTGGCAAAATCCACTATCCTCTGACCTACTTCATTCCTCTCCTTGACACCATACCTACCCATCACCTCCTCGTCTCCACTGTTCCCTTTACCAAAATGCCCATTGAAATCTGCTCCAATCACCACTTTCTGTCCCTTGGGTACACTGTTCATCACTTCATCCAACTCACTCCAAAAATCTTCTTTCTCATGCATTGCACACCCAACTTGTGGTGCATATACACTAACAACATTCATCATCACACCTCCAATTTCCAGCTTCATAATTATTACTCTGTCTGACACTCTTTTCACCTCCAAAACACTCTTGACATACTGTTCCTTCAGAATAACCCCTACTCCATTTCTCCTCCCCTCCACACCATTATAGAACAATTTGAATCCACCTCCGATCCACCTGGCCTTACTCCCCTTCCATTTAGCAGGCACAATATATCAACCTTCCTTCTCTCCATCATATCTGCTAACTCTCTCCCCTTACCAGTCATACTGCCAACATTCAAAGTTCCTGTCCTCAGTTCCACTCTCTTTACTTTCCTCCTCTGCTCCTGCCTCCAGACATGTCTCCCCCCTCTTCTTCTCCTTCTTCTTCGGCCAACAGTAGCCCAATTTCCGCCATCACCCTGTTGGCTAATAGTACTGGTGGCGGTCATTGTTAACCCGGGGCTCGACCGATCCAGTATGGAAATTTGTATTGTTGTCCGCATATTGATTTGGCAAAATTTTACACCGGATGCCATTCCTGACGTAACCCTCCCCATTTATCCGGGCTTGGGACCAGCACAAAGAAACACACTGGTTTGTGCATCCTCTGTGGCTCGGTTACAGTCACTCAAAACTGAACCGTATAAAAATGTACTATTCTAACTTTGAACAAACCTTTGTTGTTTTCAGCTTCACAATGCTTCCATGCACACCCTACTGCAGACTTTTCTGACTCACTGACTGCACCCAGCAGGTATCGTTCACTGATTCTTTGGATTACAAACTGAATCCAGTGTTTTTCTTGTTAACAAAAACTAAAGTGAAACATGCTATTAAAAATCACTAGCTAATATATCCGGCGTTGCCTGGGAGGAAAATAAAGTGTTTTTTTTTTTTTAATTGTTTGAGAAAAATATAATTAAAAAAAAACAACTTTAAAAATAAAAATAAATTAACAAACAATGAAGACTCACTAATGTGCTTGTCTTGCTGTCTTGCATGTATGTTATCATCCAGTTGATGCTTGGAACCAGCCAACTCCATTTAATTTCAAAAGCAACAGGGGTGCGGTGGTGCTCAAACATAAAGAATGCTGGGAGTCACCTCCAGTTCCCCCTCTGGTGGTCGTTCCGAGTGTCAACTGGATGATAACATGCATACAAGACCGCAAGATCACCCCCCACCCTTCCCAGAAGGGGGTGGGTTAGGGTTGATTTCACCCTACGGTATTTTTAGTGGACCAATGAGAAACATGTGTACCAAGTTTCATAAAAATTGCTCCAGACATTCGGAAGTGATACTGGAACATACATACATACATGTGGATGACGTGACAATGTTGCTACATTTTGTTGTAACCTTGTTATATAATTTTTTTTCAAATTAGATTAGAATTTACTGTTTTAGAGTTTTCCTTAATTTTTCAAATCATGCTCATCAATTTACATTTTTTTTATTACTCACTAAAACTGTAGCTTTTGGATATTTATTCTTCCTCGCACTTCGTGATTGCATTGATGACGAACATACGGACAGACAAACTTTCTTGCTTATTTATTACATTCCATAGTAATACATGGCAATCAAACCAGCGTAAACTGATAGAATAAAAAGATCCCTAAATGTGTGCAGCTATAGCACAGTAATCAGTTATGGATGTTTATTAATGCCATTTAGAAAAACAAAATTGAATTACCTTATTTCGCAAAGATATCGCTTGCTTGCTGGCTTTATCTTCGCTGTGACAGTTTAAGCAGATTTGTAACACATACAGTGAATGCTATCAGCCAAGTCGACATTACACATATACATTTAGATTATTAGTACTGATGGTTTAGCCTGGGCAGAGACCAGTGGTACACAGCGCTCTGAGCTCACGTTTGGCTGATAACCTGGTCAGTGTCTGTATGTCCTCCCCATGTGTGTGAGGGCTGAATGTGCATACCTACAGAACACTGAACATTTCACAGATGGATATTAAAAGTGTCCCATTAAACACTTTCAGGTGCCTAAAATACTGCATATTTATTCCAATATCTGTGGTTGTTAAATTACATCCAACCAGTTTAGGCAAATTAATTATCTTTAATTAATTTGGAAAAGTTTCTGAAAACATGTTTAGACTTTGTCATTCAATTCCACCCGGGGGGGTAAACGTTAACATTATACAAAGTTATTGCCTGTTTTTACCTGCATTTTTATTACTCTTTAATTTAATATTGTTTTTTGTATCAGTATGCTGCTGCTGGAGTATGTGAATTTCCCCTTGGGATTAATAAAGTATCTATCTATCTATCTATCTTATGGGTTATTGAGTGTAGATTGATGGCAAACATAGCAAATGTATCTATTTTAAATAAAGTCTCCAACACAATACAAGAGAAGGGGTCTGTATACTTACTGAGTCCACTGGGTGCAAGAGTGAGTCAAGGAGCAGTTTGAAAATTCATGAGTTGTCTCCAGCGTTGAGACTCAATAGGAGTTTTCAGTGCTTTCACCAACCACCCTTGTGTTCAATGCCTGCAGGGAGAATGGGACAAAGTTCTGCATCCTCCATCACCACTACAACTGCATTACACTTAGATCTCCCAAAGCTTCAGGCAGTGTGCACCCCCTGTTGTGGTGCTCAGTTTTTGGGAGCTGTGGGTGGATCATTCATAGAATTGAGTACACTGTAGCCAAACCAAGTTGGTGGGGTAGGCATGGCTGAAGTGTCCCAGCTTCAGTTCACAAATAAATTAAATTAATTTCTGCCTCCATTTTATGACTGGCCTCACAATTTGGCAAATGCCAGTAGCTGTAAAAAGTTCACATTTCTATCGTAGTTCTCTAGAGGGTAGTTTCAGTCAAGAAGCTGAGCCACTTGTCACTTTGCCAGGATGCAATCTTTGCCTTTCCTGTTTGCTATGATCAGCATCTTCTAGTTGTGAAAAAAAGATTTGTCTTGAAATGTCAAACCTTTCATTTGAAAGCCCATACTTCATTTGTCAATTCTTGTCTCCTAGCTTTATATTTGCTTTTGGCAAAAACCAGGAAACGGATGTTCCCATTTCACTACATAGCCGGTACCCATGCAGTGTTCCTTGTTTACATTAAAGCGGTGGCCATTAGGGACCAGGCTTCCTTATCAGCACAGGGCCATAACCATACATCACGAATGTCTGAGACTCCAGGAGCTGTTGCAATGTCCTAATTGGAATACTTACACAGAAGCCAAAGAATTATAGCGGAAATTAAGACAATCGCCTCTCATAAATGAGAAATAAAAATTATACAGTGGGCTAAAACTTGAGGATACTGGAGATTAGAATCAGACTGAACCCATCCCGAGTCCCCTGGGAGAGACAGGCATACACTATATAATGAGGATTCTTTCTAGAAGGTGGAAAGATGCCTGAAAACATGTTGGGATGTGCAGGTGCTGTCACTTTTCATCAAGATGTTTCCTGCTATTTAGATTTTGCCTGTCCTTGCACGTCTGCAGTCTATGGGGACAAAGCAGAGCTGTGCTTACATGTATGGGGCTGATAGCTGCAGGAGATGCAACCAGACAGGCGATAATCACTTAACAGAAAGCCACCGAGTTTTTTGAGATCAGAGGAACTCGATCCCGCTGGAACCCCTTCTCAGGCCAGTGCTTTTGTGAGATGTGCTGTAAAAATCGAGACCCCCAGAGACACAGACGGACGCCAAGCACTCGAGCATTAAGGAGCAGCGTGCCTCACTGCCTTTCTCTTTCACATGCAGACCTTCTGCTGCAAAGCACACCGACTGAACAGACGGCACTCCGAAGATACTAGCACGGCTGTTTCTTCTGATAAAAATTCCTCAGTGTATTTGAGTTTGTTCTTTCTTGCCATTTAAGCAAGTTACATAATAGCTAAAAAAAAGTAATGCTGAGAATGTTTCACAGAATACGAGGCAAGTCAAAAAAATGGTGCATATAGTAGTAAATAACATATGTGGATACAACATCTCAAACAGTTTATTTACTCTTGCAATGTGTTACAGATACGAATTGATGAATTTGAAGCACTGCCATTAAGGGTGGTGTGGTGGCTCTGAGGCTAGGGATCTGCATCGGTAATCAGAAGGTTGCCAATTTGAATCCCATAAATGCCAGAAGTGGCCCCATTGGGCCCTTGAGCAAGGTCCTTAACCTGTAATTGCTTTGTCCAGGGTATGACGTTAATCTGCATCCAGGCCTGCAAGCAGGTCCTCCAACTTGCAGGGAAAACTCAGGGGTTGGTGGCAGGATTGGCACTTCAGCCACCATAAAAAACCTCACACTGCTCCAGTGTAGTGCTGTGGTGTCACCTGCTGCACTCGGTGTCCCAATCCAGGTGGTTTGTCATGCGGTGGGTATGGCAATGTGTTATCAGCACATGCTCCCAACCTGCTCCTATTAAAATTATCATATTTCAGCTGCCTCCCAGCTCCACAGACCTGTGTTCGATCCCATGTCAGTCACTTTTGAACCACCCTAATGTCCATTCCAGTTTTTTCTAGTTAATATGTAGTATTAAATTGGTCCAGTATAAGGAATTGTGGCGATGATCAGGCCATGGCATTTCATTCAAGACTGAACAATTTGTGCCTAATGCTTCTGGGTGTTTCGCTTCTGGTGATCCTTCATTTTGTTTTCCAAAATGAAAATGTCATATCTTCAATGTAATATAGAAGTAGCAGTCAAAAACATTACAAGACAATATAGAGTCAAGTTCCTTAATGGAGCAGTGCCTACCATGTGTTGTTTGATCACCTCATGTACAAAGAGGAGTAGAATCCATCAGGACACACAAACACTCCATTACTGTCCACCAAGACAAAAAACATGTCACACATTGCTGAAGACAAGTGATCTCACAAATACTCCATCTGAACCCGACTGTAGTATTGTGAAAAGGCACAGCATTTGACAGATGCACATGTTTGGCATGACCAGAAGCAAGCTGCAGGATCTGTCTCTGATCTGAAGCTACCGTTGCTGTACTTTGTATATAAGAGCCAGATCAAATGTTATTTATTTGGATTTAGTTACTTACTTCCTACAGCATCAAGTCAGAAGTAAACTGCAGAGCTATAGCGCGTCTTTATTTGAAAACAGCAGTTGATACCGTTGCGCCACCGAAGCAGTCATAGTAAATGCATGTCAATGTCGCACCCTAACGTGGGTTCTTTATCTGCAGTTATATTTTTGAATAAAAGCGCACTTGTTCTGTTATATTTGTACCTTTTGTGAAAGTGTTTCTTTGATATTTGGAATTCAGGCTTCACACATTATAAACTTCATGTCTACATTTTGTCAATTATTACTAAAACATGAAAAACGTTTCTGTTTTAACAATGTGTTTACATAGATCGTTGTAGACATGGAACACACATGAAATGCATGTGTTCCAAATAACGATAGTGTATTTTATAAAAGGTGTCATTTTGCTTGACTTCTCACTCTGTACAACTCTAAGCAACTGACATGCAGGTAAACAGACTTGAGCTGAGAAAACTGTGCAGCAGTGGGGATGTGATAGCAGGCTACTTACTGTTTGCTGCTTATCCACACATTTACAGGACAAAGGACACTGACAGAGAGGTGAGAAGCGATTTAAGGTGGGACGGATCTACGAGTTTTTTCGTAGATTCTGGTAATTCTAGTGTTAAGAAAGACAAACAAACTGTACTCATTTTGCTACTGTAGTTAGAGGAATGAAACCCAAGCCAGTGAAGGACCTTTTAGTTTGAAAGTCTTTTGTTTCCTACTTTGTATTTGCTTCTTGTTGTGGTTTTAATGTCTTGATTTCTCAGACTTCTGGTTAATGATTTCCTGTCTGTTTCTTAAAAATGAGTTTCCCTTAACCTTGGATGCCTGCCATTTCCCCAGTATCAACAACTACTCCAAATAAAACTTCTGTTCTTTTAAAAGACATAGTGCATCTAGGCAATCCTGTCCATGATAAGCCACACGTCTTTCTTCACTGTGCTGCATGGCAATGCAGCTATCTTACCCATGTTGGATTGAGTCTGAAAGGCAGCAGTGCTGTGAGAAAAACAAACTGGAATCCCAAACACCCATATTTGGTGTGTTATTCTATGCGAAAATTACTTTTTTCTGCCTAATTCTTCAGCTAATTTAGTGTTTCACTCACTGTTTACATTGCTGAAAATCGATGACCATATTGCCTGTATCAACAGTAACTGACAAATTAAGTTTTTTCTCTTTTCCAAATTTTGCTCAGTTAAGCCCAGACTCAGAAACCAATGTGGACAAGAATGGCTCTCTGATCTTCTGTTGCTAGATGAAGAGATCACTATTACCAAAGAGAAAGTTATTGCAATCTATCAAAACATGAGATGAAAATGGAAGATTACGCCTAAAAAGAAAAAGAAAAAAAAAAAAAATATATATATATATTGTGAAATGGACGCTGTATAGCAGCAGACCCGGCACAGATTTGCACAGAGGCACGTGTAAAAACACAAAGACTTAATTTTTTTCTTCAGCTGGAGGGCACGTCTTCCCCGTGAACCCTCCAGCCACAATACAGTCCCAAGCACAGTAAACACAAACCACAACCCTTCTTCTGGCACCACCACTCCTCCCAGGCAACCTCGTCCTCATCCTCCCGATTCTGGCCCTGAGTGGTGGTTACCAGTCCTTTTTATAGCTCACCTGGAAGTGCTCCAGGTGCTTGATCACCTGTTCCTGATTGCACTTCCGGGCGGGACTGTAGAATTGTCCAAGCCGGCTCAGGGACCCATGCAGCACACCCTGGTGGCCACCCCAGGATCCCAGCAGGGCTGGGGAAAACTCCATCTCCCATAGAATCCTGCGGGAAACTGAGGCACCACCATCAGCCAGGGAGGCTGCCACCAAGCATCCCGGGGAAGGTACTGAGGAGCCCATGGCTGCTCCCCCAGAACATAAGTAGAAGGGGGACCTGGTCGCCCACCACAATATATATACGCACACACATTTTTTTTTTTTTGTTACAGAGCTACTTTAATACACCGTGTAAGGGAAAAGAATAAAAGTGATTGAAACTGCTCATCTGTTAAACTAGAACAGCCTGACTTCATTTGTACCAGCACACTTTGTATTACAAAATGAAATCATATATAACATTTAATTTGATGTTTATACATAAGGTGTTTATATATAAGAAGTCTTAAGTCTGTGAACTAAATATTTAGAGAAGACTTTTAAATGATAAACTATTTTGGGACCTTTGCACGTTAGTTAATGGCAGAGAGGTATTGCTAGAATGTGCCTTTTTTCTGAGTGCTCATTGGTTAGATTTAAATGTTTTCCAGCTACGATAAGCAAATGAAGCTAAGAGATAACAGCAGCAGTTCTCTTCAGACTAGTCAGACCTGCTATGGAGAGCCTTGCTGCTCACATAGTGAGTCTCCACCGGTTGGTATAAATAAAGGACATCCTTGGATTTCATTTATAGCGATAACTCAAGACTTTTTTTTATTTACTAAATATTTTCTACAACAACCGATTATATATAAAATTACTCAACACTGTACTTCAGAGTCCAGGATCATGACCTGTTCTAGTGGCCCACAATAGGCACTTTGTGAAGGGGAAAAACAAATCTTTGATTTGGTGTGCTAAGACTGGAACTCTTCCTATTAAGGCCCATGTGGTAATTCATGTAACTAGATGGGGTTTTTATTATTTTTATTTCATGATTTTTTTAATATTTTTTATATTAGAAAAATAAAGTATATGTGCAGTAGAAGGGATGTAGTACTTTTCTGATAATCTAACGACCATGAACAAACATTTTTTGCCAAATATAATGTGTCACACATACATGTCAGAGTGTTGCCTTCTGGGCTCGTCTGAGGTAAGCACTACCACTCCACGACACCAGGGGGCATAGTCGCTATCTTTTGAATCTCTCTTACCATCCGCAGCTCGGAGAAGACACCCACTGAGGGCAACTGACCACACCCTTTTAGGTCCGGGAGCTATAAAAGTGAGGCGCTCCCAAAAGGTGGAATCTCATTCAGGAGGTGAGTTATCCACATTACGGAGCTCAGACCCTGCAACTGGACCACTCTACAGAGCCTATCGTTTTGAAGTCAACAGCTAACGTTTGTTTTCTTAAACATCTGTTAACCCTTTATTGTCAGTATGTTTTTGGTTTGCAAGTAAATGGGGTGGCCCAGCTGGCACTCCCAACATTTCTTTCAAGTTCCGTCCTTCCTTTGACCGATGACAAATGCATTTGAAGTTATAACCACATTTCCCTTAAAATTAAAAACACAACAATAAAAGTGGGCATTCATTTGCATCCAAGATTAAAATGTAATAAATTCTGTCTCATAAGGTGCTCCTTTGTCCCTTATGAGCCACTGCCCACCAAATGGTCTGTGTACAATCCTGAAACAAAGGGATCATGGAGTCTTTGCCTTATGGGGCATCTTCACCTGCAATCACAGACACTGGCTCATGAATCTGCATTCATGTATTCTTTATTTTGCTTATTTTATTTAATGTTATAATGGTGATGTCACCTCAGTCCTGTTTTTGATCGTTTGGTGTCATTTTGTATTGCTGTGGCCATATTGTTAGCAGTTGCTCTGACCATTGCTGGTCATATGACACAAAATTTAGATGACAGTCCTTCTATAAATCACGTCAGCTCACAGTTCCAAGTGCTGGATCACATTAAAACTACCTGACTTAATGGGGGGAGGGGGGCAGGGGGGGGACAGTAAGAGGAAACATCCCAGTTTGTTTCATTTATTCAGTTTCGATCATCTTCCTTTAAGACCTTTGGTTCAGGTTTTGGTTTCTTCAGTTTTTCTGTCTTCTCTGGCATTCAAATGTCTAGATTGCCCTTGAGTACATCCTTGTCTTTTTTCTAAAGATGCCTTGCTCTCCCAGGTACAAATCTAAAAAATATTCAAAGATTTCAGTCTCGGTCATGCTCTGCCAAAAATAAATGTTGTTACACTGCATATCAGGTGCATCGGACTAATTCCACGTATCACCTTACAGCAAACACAAAATTTAATTTTACGTTTGTCATAACAGGACACAGCACAGTGCCAACCTCCTGAATGAGGGGCTTCTTAATGCAACATGCAGGGATTTACACACAGCAGCGTCAGAATCTGTTGGGGTCCCAGTGCCACCAAATATTATGCCCAAGAACAAAAATGAAGTTTATCAAGTAATTCTTTTATGAGACATTCCACATTGAGGCCCAACACAATGACTACACGTTTTCCACAATCTTACACTGTGAAAAACTGCAGACCATCTTCTTTTTTGATTCGTTTTTTGAACCAGTTTAAGAAGCCATTTGGCAGGAGTATCAGACTGTCACAGGTCACTCTAATGGACATGTGCACTTATTCTTAAAAGGTTAGTTCAGAAATCACTAATCAACCTGACTGGCATGTCTTTGGGATCCAGAGGGAGAAAACACAGCAGAGTAGACAGCTGGAGCTGTGGGACAGAGCTAAACGCTGAGCCACTGTGCCCCCCTGTACTCCCAAAACATAAAGACGGATTGACTGAGTCTAGACAGCCCCAGCTCTCTTCGGTATCTTGGCTCTTTCATTCTTCTGCAGCACATAACCTTCAAGAGAAGGTCATGAAAAAGGCGGTGGGAGCAGACAATCAGCTACAAAAGCACTGCAATAGCCTAATGGTTGCACGGCTTCAGTGCCTCACATTCATGGTCACCTTAGCTGTCTGTCCTTCCTGGGTGGAAAAAGTGGAGAGACTTGATCGGAGGCTCCTGTCCATTCAGCCGGTTGGCGTGCTTTAAAGTTGGCCGTCCTTCACAGCAGCTGAGCTGATGAAGTGCTCGACATTTCTAACACTCTCTCTCACTCACTCAGCACTACTGCTTTCCTTCTTTGATTTTATTCACCTTAGCATTGAGTCATAAAGAGAGAGGTAGTGCTCAAAATAAATAAATAAATAAATAAATAACGTGTACAAAGATTCTTTCCTGTTGTAGCCTTTAGCTCTTTTCTTTTCGATGAGCAAATCAAGTCTAGTACTGGGGATAGGGAGCAGCATTTTATTATGAGCTCTCCTTTTATTGAATGAGCTGTGATCCTCTAGGGCTGCCTGTGAATGAGCTGCTCAAGTCCAAGATCCACCGGGAGCCACTGAAACATGGCTTAGTGCCCCTCGGCTCGGCGCAAGCACTCATATTTCTAAATGTCTCGTCAATGCTCCCAGGTCTGTGCTTTAATTCCGTGGTGGAGATTTTTATAATGAAGCAGGAGAAACTGTGGGACTTGATGTTATCTTCAAATATATAAGCCCAGTTTTAATTAAAACTACCTCTATACTGATACTGCTACCCGTGTCTCATTGAACTGGAATATGCAGGTTTGATGTGAACTCTCAAATTGGGGGGTCATTGTCTGACTATCCTTCCTTCTGAGACAGAATTGAACATCACTTGTGCTTGTTTTGTATACTGCTGCTTGTTGTCTCTCCACTATTCTTTTTAATTTGATTGCCACAATGAGAAAACTACATACGAATCTTGCTGTAATCAAAACTCAGACTACTTTGTCCCAGTGTTTTACCCAGGGTGGGACGATAGCAGGGCTTTTTCCCTTTTATTCTGTCTGCTTACTGGTCATTAAAATGCATGACATGGTTACAGATCTCTACAAGATTATCAGCCCTGCCCCTACACGAGAGTTCCCGAGGTCACTTTAAATCAGTCAAGTCTAAAGACCATTCACTTTCCAAACAGCCTTTACTCGCACGTGATTGATCGATTAGGCCAGTAATCCACATCGTTAAGGAAATGATGGCCATTAAGGGACTCCGTTTCTAAAGCAAGCCATTTCTAAATGGCTTCATTTAACAACTTTAATTTATAATTAGTTTTCGTGTAGAAGTGCCATGTCTTAATGACTCTTTTAATTGAACATATTACTTAATTAGTGAATAGGTTTGAGTTTTTCAAAACTGCAAGAAGCAAGTAATAAAAGATGGCCTAAAGGATCACATGGCTAGAGGCTATCCGGGGCTAGGGGTGGACAGGACTGCCATAGTGCTTTCAGAAACAGGCCTATTGTGTATTTAAACAAACTTTATAAACAAAGCAGCAGAAGAAAATAAAGAAGAGTGCTGATGATGATACAGAAACATCAAGGTGTGAAAAGAGTGAGTGGGACCTTCATGCTGCTGCACTCACCCCATTGCCATTCTCATCAGTCAAGGCTGCTTCATGCATTCCTCTTCACATGACACAGCAGGCTAAGTCTGTAACACCATCAACGACTTGTGATTCCATTATGGAGCATCCATCCAGGTGAGTCCATAAGGGTCTTCTGTCTCCACCGCTCTTCTGTATTGTATATGGGTAAACCAGAGAACTCAAAGGTTAATTTAAGAACCAAACTTTAATTTCATGGCCATCTCATGTCTGCTCACTATGTTGTTTCTTTGATCACTCCAAATTGGGTAGCACTCCATTGCTACCTCTACACAGAGATAAAAAGAACTTCATTTATCCAGAGGGAGAAATTAGCATTTTACAGCAACACACAAAAAAAATAATTACCACAAACAACAAACCCCCTCAAATATACATGGGTCATGTCAGGTTGGGGAGCATGCACTGGCACAGCGTGCTGCTGCACCCACCACACAATGACACAGCTTGGGATCTCAGTTGGCAAAACGAGGCAGACACGAGTCCCACCCCCTAGAAATTACCATCTATCTGCTGTTGCCAGGTGTTATGTAGGCATTGTCCAGCCGCACTGGTCCTCAACAATGAAGATCCTGTGAGCTGGAACCCCCTTTGGGGAATTGCACCACATAGCAGTATTGCTGTAACTGACGCTCCTTCACAAGGCAGGTATTGTGCCTCATTCAGGACTCCAAGAGCAACCACTCGTTCGACACAAAGTCAAACCATCCGTACCAAAGTATTCTTTGAACAGACACAGTACCAAAGGAGTCTGGCCTTCGTCTCAGGTAGATGGATAACGTCCATGTCTTGCAACTCTAAAGACTTCAGCATAGATATCGTGAGTGCTACACACCCCTTTCCAGTGACCTCATGACCCACCATGCTCTCCCAATCCACTTACTGACTTCATAGGAAGGGTCACCAAAGACATGAATGTCACTGCCAAGGTACGTAAACCTCTCGTCAAGGTCGACACTTGTTCTGCAGACAGACACACTGCTGATGGCTGTGCCTAAGAGATCATTAAAGGCCTGGATCTTGGTTTTCATCCAGGACACTCACAAGCCCAGACACTCAGAATCCTCACTCAGACTCTTGAGAGCCCCGATCAGAGCCTCCATTGACTCAGTGAAGATCACAGCATCGCTGGCAAAGTCAAGATCAGTAAATCTTTTTTCACCAACAGATCCCCCATAGCTGCTGGACCCCATGACCCTTCCAAACACCCAGTCCATGCAAGCACTGAACAGAGTAGGAGCAAGAACACACCCCTGACGAACCCCAGAATCAACTGGGAAAAACCCAGTGGTTCTGCCTCCACTCTGCACAGCACTCACAGTACCACCGTACAGGCTGGCATTGATATCCAGCAACTTCAGGGTAATCACACAAAGTCTCAGGATGTCCTAAAGGACAGCTTGATCAACTGAGTCAAACACTTTATGAAAATCAACAAGGGCTACAAAGAAACTCTGCTGATATTTGCGTATGTGCTCCATGATAACCCTCAGAGCCAGGATGTGGTTGATGATAGATCACTTCAGCGTAACACCAGACTGAACCAGTTTGTGATAGGTGAGCAAGTGATCATAGATCCTATTGAAGACAACTCTAGCAAGGATCTTACCCGGCACCGAGAGCAGTGTTATCCCTTTGTAGTTGCTACAATCCAAACAATCACCCTTCCCTTTCCAGATAGGGATGACAAGTCCTGTTTTTCTAGTCAGTTGGGCTGACACCCGTCTCCCAAATGGAAGAAAAGATTGCTTGCAATGCCAGAAGGACAGCCTTACCTCCAGCCTAGAGAAGTTCACTCTGGATACCACAGATCCCTGCAGTCTTCTCTACTCTCAGCTGGTTCACCACCAGTGCAATCTCAGTGATACTGGGTGGTTCACAGCTAATTGGTGGATCAGCCTAGAGAACCGTGGACCCAGAGATGTCCAACATCCTAGCTGAAGGATCACTCTTGAACAGCTGCTCAAAGTAGCCAGCAGTGTGTCACAATTATAGCGTCATCCGTAAGAACCGTTCCATCAGCCGCCATGACTGCGACTCTTTGAGGAACACATTCAGATGTGCATAATGCTTCAATTCTCCTGTAAGCAGGACATGGGTCACTAGACCATAGATGGTGTGTCACTTGCTCACAGATTCCTCTAACAAACGCCTCCTTATCTGCTCTCAGAGCCCTTACAGCCGTCCTTCTCATGTCCCAGTACAGACAGGAGTTGCCATCAAGCCATGCACTGCGACTCCTCTTGATGATATCCAGGGTGCCCTGCTAGATGAAACATCTCCTTCTGGGAACACTGGCAACACCAGCACAACCTTCGGCAGCCTTCAGCCTAAGAAGGAAAACTTCTTTCTTTGCACTCCCAGTCCCAGTGAGGCATTATACAGAAGTATTTCTGTTGGTATAAAGGTCGTAGCGTTTCTTGACACACTTCTGCTGAATTATTTGTTGGCTAACAGGCCTCAAAGTTAGTGTGTCAGAGAGAGGATGTGCAGCATTGTTCATAATGGCACTCAGTTTTGTTTTAATTCTATCCTTTGCCTTTGGAGTCAAGAGTGTGTCTTATAACTGAACTTTCCTTTTTAGTTAGCTTGTTAATTCGGTGGCCTCTCTTGAAGTGAAGTGACCAGCCCAACACAACACAGCAACAGAAAATCATGCTGGCCATCACAGAGTCATAGAAGATGTGAACATTGTCACTACCCATTTTATACGAACACAGTTTTCTAAGAAAAAAAAGAGCCTGCTCTGCCCTGTCTTCTATAGTTCCTGTGTTCTGAGGCCAGTCATCCTATCATTAATGTGGAGCCACAAGTACTTATAGGTGTGGACCACCTCTACATTCACTCCTTGAATACCTGACCGAACACTGACTTTCACTGTGCCCAAAAGACTTTATCACCAGTTCCTTCTTTATTTTCTGATTTTAAATTGCAGTCAGTTCTTTCTGCACCAAGAAACAAACTTCTCCACCTGACTCTTATGCTCTGTCTCATCCCCTTTATCTATAAACCCCACAAGTGCAGAATCATCTGAGAATTCCTGCAAGTGACATGACCTGCTGTAATATTTATAGTCGGAGGTATACAGAGTGAAGAGAAAAGGAGACGGGACTGTTCTTGAATCTCACAAACTGTGGTCTGCCGGACAGATAGTCCACTAACCAGAACACCATAGCCTCATCCACTTGTATATCTCTCAGCATTGATCTTAAAAGGGATGGTACTGAGGGCACTGGAAAAAACAAATCAAAAAACAAAATCTTGTCAGTGCTGCCAGGTTTGTCCAGGTTAAAACAAGCCTTGTGGAGCAGACAGATAATTACATCTTCCACTTCAATCATGGTGAGAAGTTCCCGTTCATGTAGTGCACACTGATACCCTCAAATCCATGTCTCTTACTTTGAGGGGCACCATCTGGGACTTTAATTATTTCAGGATTGCAGAACATTTAATCATAAGACATTTTAAGCGTGTTACAAGGCCCCAACATATTTACTCTGATTTATGAGCGTTCAGTGCAGCACTAGACGCCGCCAGATTGTCACTCTGATACACTCAAGCTGCTCTGCCAGCGCAAAGTCACCCAGTTACAAGGGCACTCAGATCAAACGTCTACTTTCATTGTCCTGACAGAGATACATTATTCAACGGTTCAAGAAAGGCCAAAAAGCAGTGCTTTCATGATCGAGCCCAGCATGACAGTCTTAACATACTGTAGCTCAGATGAAAGATTCCAACATCCAGGCAACATTGCTTAGTGTTATGACAGTCATGCAGATCTGAACAAGCTGCATAAAGCATGAAGATAAAACAGTGCATGCACACCTGGACAAGCCATGCTATTCATCATCCACTTGAAAATACTGCAGGAGAGACAACGTTCATGAGGCCTGCCATCTCAGCCAGTATTTAATATGGCACCTCTCACCGGTGCTGCACCTCACCCTGTCTTGTTCACTTCATGGTTGGTATTTGCACAGTGGCACATTCTTTTAAAAGACGACCTATAGCCTGGTGGGCAAACACCAAAAGAGTATCCATTCACGACATGGAGTGACATTGGTCTTTGGAATTGTCCTCTGGGGGCCACACAACAAACTGGAAACTTACAATATGGAGTCACTTCGCAAACGCCAAATAAGACTGAAAAACAAAGAACACCACAGGGGAGCCCAACGTCCTGACCAATAGTGATGGGCAACTTGGGAATGATTTGTTCTTTTTGAACTACTAGGGGGCTTCGACCCCTTCTTGCTTCGCTCGCTCACCCTGCCCCCCCCCCCCCCCCCCCAATCTGTGCTACGCGCCAACCACTTCACATTACTGCCACTTGCGTTGTGAAGAGAGGGGCTGAACGCACCCCAAGGAGACACGGCCGCTCCCCTGACACCCCCCCCGAAATGGTGATACAATGGGAAACACAGTTTTTTTTTTTTACCTCCTCTTTGCTCAATCTGCTGCTGCTGCTGCTGCTGCTGCTGTTGCTGTTGTGCCGTGTGATCTGCATCTCGCGCGATGCACTTCTGTCATATCACCTATGTCCATACCTTCCATCTCTTTTCGCTTTTACCTTTTAATCAATATCACATTGAATTTTGATTCCATGTTTGGAATTACATCGTGACAATGCTACGTATAACTGCCCGTGAGTGAATATCCTTTCTTTCTCTCTACAAGAAATGTGTCTGACATAACCACGCAGGACTTTTCCAAATCTCTTTGCATAAGCTGTTGTCTCGTGAGGCTTCCGACCCATTGCTGGGCACAAAGACTCGTCTCACGGGTCGTGAAAGTGTCTCTGAGACAATCACGTCTCGTCTCCTTCCAAGATTTTTTTTTCATATTAGAGACACATTTTTTAGTGAAGCAATTCGCAGAAATGAATAATTCGATTCAGTAGAGCTCATCAGGGGTCCTGTGTAATGTCCTCAGCATCTTTTGTTTCACTGGCAGTAGTAGATGTTTAAACTGCATGTGTAAAAAACACCTGACTCATAAGTCTCGACTCATTTCACTTAAGATTCTTTTGAGTTCACACTATATTAATACCGGTGAATGAAAACTCAGTCACTGATGATTCTCTCTTTCATCATGCAAGTACAATACCATAACAACACATTTATAGTAGAATGTACTCATTGTTTTGTTTCGTACAATTTTTTATTGAAATTGTTTTAAACTGAACATATAAACAATATTAAAACTAATACATTTATATCCCTTTTGTGACTTCTAGGGAGCGTACCAGCACCCTAAACCCCAGGCACAATAATACAGACACAAGTCCCGGGCACAAACAAATAATTTTTTGCACAAATGTCTTTCAATACAGACTTCTCTGTTGAATACACCTACACTAAATGCTTCTCTCCCTTTTTCTTTCTTTTCATCCATTCCTCCTCTGTGAACTTTGCCCTCTTCCACCCGACTTCCTTTATACCAGACCTGCAGGCCTGGCCATCAGAACTACAGTCCCAGTGTAGCTGTGCATGTGTGTATATGGAAGACCCACCAGAGAGCTGCTGTCACCTGGCTGGGGGAATATACAGAACATGGCCCCAGGAGGTGTTCCTCATTTCACTCTTCTGGGTGGGTAAGGAACCATCCATCCTGGCTGAGATGGAACGCCAACCCTTGTCTTCTATGACACTTTGTACATTCAACAAATTAATCGCACAAAACTGAACCTTATAAAATATTATTGTAATTTCTAACAATTATTTGCTTTCAATTTTAGCATACACTTTTTTATGGCTCATTGGCGGCACTG
The DNA here is from genome assembly GCF_900747795.2 of Erpetoichthys calabaricus. NCBI lineage: Eukaryota > Metazoa > Chordata > Cladistia > Polypteriformes > Polypteridae > Erpetoichthys > Erpetoichthys calabaricus. The sequence goes on from NC_041401.2 coordinate 76,227,934, forward strand.
GGCATGCATCATTTACAGATTCTTTTGAGTTCGAACTGAATCATTACCCGAAAACAAGTCACACGATTCTCTTTCATTTGATTCATGAACTGTACCATTAGCCATGAGCAAGTCATCCATCCATCCATTTTCCAACCCGCTGAATCCAAACACAGGGTCACGGTGGTCTGCTGGAGCCAATCCCAGCCAACACAGGGCACAAGGCTGGAACCAAACCTGGGCAGGGTGCCAACCCACCGCAGGACACACACAAACACACCCACACACCAAGCACACACTAGGGCCAATTTAGAATCGCCAGTCCACCTAACCTGCATGTCTTTGGACTGTGGCAGGAAACCGGAGCGCCCGGAGGAAACTGAGCAAGTCATACAATTCTCAATCATTTAATTTGTGAGCAAATCGTTACTCTTGAACAAGTCACATGACTCTCATTCACTTGTGATTCTGAAACATAATGTCTTATTTTAATTATGCACTTTAAATGTGTTAATGTGCTTTGTGCACTGAAACAGGAGAATGTCATATAAATTATCAAATTAAATATTTATTTATATACTGTAACCACAAGGTGGCACCCCAAACCACAGACACAGTAATGCCCAAACACAACTCTGGTTCAAATAAAATATATTTGTTTGCCTCCAGCACCTTCTTTATACAATCACCAGCCAAAATACACAAAATATAAATCCTATCTTTCACCTCCCATAGAGTGTTGCCCACTGCCTCCTGACTTTGAGTCCATTAAGTGAGGGCTGTAGGCCTCTTAAATTTGACCTGGGAACTACTTCCGGTGTCACACCCATGTCATCTGGAGTACCTCCAGGTTGTGTGGAAACCAGGGCAGTCCTCCTCCAGCAGTGCCCTCTGGTGGTACCCAAGGACCAAGCCAGGACCATGTTTCCAAACTCCAACCCCAATGCCACCTTGTGGGTGTCCTAATTAGGTTCAACCCTGAGGTACATTGCCACCTATCATGTGGAGGAATGAACTGCTCCCGGTATGGATGTTTGCCCATTCAAACTATTATGGCCTCCTGGCTGGACAAGAATCCATCCTTTATCCCAGCCAGGACGTCTGTACTTCCTCAATGGCACATACAATACATATAGACATATATTTATACATAATAATGTATAAATTATTAAATTATATGTGTGATGTAATCAGAGGGGAACCCCCAGCTCTGGATTGTACGCATGTGCCAGCATCTAATCTAAAAAATATATCACACAATTCAAATGAATCGAATGAGTCGACTCACTTAAATGGGTAGTTTGAAAGAACTGAATCAGTACCATGAATCAAAATGCCTACCACTACTGACAAAACTGCAGATCAAAAACTCCTTTGGGTTTACCAAGTTTTTTTGGAGATGGTTGTGTTATTATGAGCATAATTCAATTTTTTGTTTTTTTTCAGAGCTGCAAGGGTCTATCAGCTCAGAGCCCCTAACCCGCCACAGTCCTGTCTTGTGTCTCCTTCCTGACTGAAATGTCATGTCATGCAACACGATTTTCCGATTCCCATTCGTAGAAGGCCTAGTCAGCAAAAGGGGATGCATTATGGATTACTAGTCCCCATGAGCCCCTTGTCTGACATACAGATTGGCAGATTCACAGGAAGCCATTGGGAAACAAGACCATTGAAAATTCTGAGCAAAAAGAGCACAAGGAGGCCAGAATCTTCTTCTAGCACCATGCAAGCCGAGTGATATTTGTGTTTGACGCTGGGGAGAGGACTCTCTAAAACAATATGTCATCCCTTTATGGAAAAAAGAAGACCAATTAAGGCCTTGTTATTGACAAGTGGCGCACAAAGAATGTCAAGGCGGCAGCTTTGTGAACAGAATTCACCGAGGTACCTATTGATTAAACTCTAGGAGACACTGTACATTAAATTAGATTTGTGCTGCAAGTCCTCCCCCTGGGGGCCTGTGAATTAAGCATCCTTTGTTGCTGTGCAAAGCCTGCAATCTGAACTTGAAAATCAATACCAACCTTAGCATTTAAAACTCCGCCAGCTTTGGGAAGGTCCGTGTGTGGCATCTGTCACAGCTCCTCTGCATCTTGCGATTCCCAACATCTGTAAGTAAAATCTAAATCTGGGGAATTTGTGGGAGCTGAAAGCCCATCAGCACTAGCGCTCAGATCGATGAAAGGCAATTATTCCTCCTTTCAGGCACTAATAGGCTGGTGTGCGTGGCAATCGAGTAATCACTTCTCACAAGACTTTGCATCTCTGAGCCGTGCCGGTGGGCCAGGTGACAGCTGGATGTTGAGAGAGGCTGAACAGAGCACCTTCAAACCCACAATGACTCCATTAAGATACACAAAAAGATGATGCACCTATCAGAGGAGGTCTGCCAGCTGTCCCAAATAATTTCATTATGGCAGGTCGCAGAAATGACACATCTTCCAGAACAAGCTGTACTTGCAAGTTGCTCAGCAAATATCACAGCTTCTCCGTCTCGGCCAATGCAATTTACGTCTCTGTTAAGACACTATTGACATGCCGTGCCTCACCTCTTGCTGGGTTCCATAAAAGGGTGGCAAACTTTAATTCGAAATTCAAAAACACAAGCAGGCAGCATTCTTTTCCATTTGACGTTAGGTAATCAATAAGAGACAAAGCCCTTATGTCAGTAAATAACTGCTCCATTGTATGCCAGGACGATCAGGCTGTACTTAGTCCACTACCGGAGTCGAGAATAAATGTCCTGCAAGACATGAAGTTATCATTCAGAGTGTATAAGGAGGCCACAGGCTTGAAGGTTCCAAAAAAGACAAAGCCCACAGAATTGAGAAGCAAAATGTAAAGGCAAACAGTTTATAAGGAGGGTAGATGTCAAATGCCCTCATTTTTTAAACATGCTGCAGTCTGTCCCCATCTAAAAAAGGATGAATTAGATCCTGGAGTTTTAGCCAATTTTCGTCCAATTTCCCAACTGCCATTTCTGGCTAAAATTCTAGAAAGAATTATTTATAATCAATTGGTTGATCACCTTAACTCCAATAATTTATTTGAGATCTACCAATCTGGCTTTAGGCGTTATCATAGTGTTGAAACGGCACTCCTGAAAGTGTTCAACGACATCTCTCTTATTACTGACTCAGGTGATGTGGCAGTCCTTCTCCTCCTTGACCTGTCCGCTGCCTTTGACACTATTGACCATGAGATATTGCTGTTGCGGCTTGAACATCATGTTGGGCTTAAAGGGGCTTCTCTTAACTGGTTCAGGTCATATTTAACTGGTAGACACTTTTCTGTGACTTTTAATTCCTCTTCTTCATCTACTGCTCCTCTTAAATATGGTGTTCCTCAGGGATCCATTTTGGGTCCTATTTTATTCTCCATATACCTTCACCCTATTGGAGCAATTTTTAGGAAATTTAACATTTCTTTTCACTGCTATGCTGATGATACACAGGTTTATATTCCTGTCTGCAACTCTGCAATGAATCAACTCGACAACTGTCTGTCTGAAATAAGATCCTGGATGGCTAATAATTTTCTTGATCTAAATCAAAATAAAACGGAGGTGCTTATAGTGGGTCCTTCAGCTAAAGCCCAAATTGGTCTTGGACTTCTCTGCTCTTTCTCGGTCTTTTCCAAACCTCAAGTCCGCAATCTTGGTGTTATCTTTGACTGTAACCTCTCTTTCGAGAAACAGATTAATTCTGTAGTCAAGAGTTGCTTTTTCCAACTTCGTCTATTAGGTAAGATAAAGCCTTTTTTGTCTTCTAGGGATCTTGAGAAAGCTACTCACACGTTTATTTTTTCTCGCTTCGATTACTGCAACTCGCTGTATTCTGGGATTAACAAATCTCTGATACGCAGGTTACAGTTGGTCCTAAATGCTGCCGCTCACTTTCTGGTTGCGACAAGAAAGTATGATTCTGTTTCTCCTATTTTAGCTTCTTTACATTGGCTGCCTGTCAGTTTTCGAATTGATTTTAAAATCTTGTTGCTAGTTTTTAAATCTTTACATGGGCTTGCTCCTGCCTATTTATCTGAATTGTGTGCTTTATACCAGCCATCTAGAGTGCTTAGATCTTCTGGTCAGTTGTCTCTTGTTGTCCCTCATACCAAGTGAAAAACTAAGGGGGACAGGGCTTTTGCAGCTGCTGCTCCTCGCCTGTGGAACTCTTTACCTAATTACATAAAGGAGTCGTCTACAATTGAACTGTTCAAAACAAGACTAAAGACTCATTTCTATTCACTTGCATTCTGTGACCTTCAGTAATACTGATGGTTTCCTCTTTGTGATTATGTAACATTACTTCTATTTCTTATGTATATAACATTACTTCTATTTATTATGTATTTTATTCTATGTTCATATATTTTATTTCTATTTATGTTTTATGTTAATTTGTTTTGTTTTTCTTTTATTCTATTATTGTAAAGCACTTTGGTCACAGCATTACTATGTTGTTTTAAATGTGCTATATAAATAAATTGACATTGACATAATTTATATGAACCTTAGGGACATAAGTGGCTTGTTGAACACACAAAGAAAACAAGGTAGCAAAGTGGTTAGTGCCGCAGTCCCATGGCCCTAGGAGAGCAGCTCTCATAGCTGGCCTGTTGTCCCAGAATCCTTCATCTTGAATGTCTTATGTCTATAACTTCACCAAGCACTCTATCTGTGCCAGCGTCTCGTCCAAGGTTTGTCCCTTCATATGTGTCTGACACTAATACTCTTTAGATAACCAGCACCTCCCCAGAATCCTCCCACTGGACTTACAGGGTCTAGAAAAAGGATGGAGAAAAAAAGGATTTCAAATAACCCCACAGTTAACAGTTTTGATGCCATGGAGGTTGGATCATTCATCAGAATCTTCTTCCATTACAAATTGCTGGAGACTATCAATCAGAGTGGTGGAGGTTGGAATCAAGTTTGGACAAAACTGCAGTTTGTTATAAATGGACTCATTTATACTAAACCAACATATTGCATTAAAAAGAAAAAGCAAATAAAAATACATCAGAAACGTGCTACACAAATCCAACCAGCATTGGCATAGCGCAAATTCATGAAGGCTAAAGGGTTGAAGCTGAACAATAAAATGAGGAAAAGGGCCTTAAATGTTAACAAAAAAGTTTAAGTAAATGACAGCCAATGAATTGTAGACAAGGCAAAGGTATTGTCACCAAGGTGTTTACAATGGCACACCAACAAACGCATGCGGCTCAGGGCTGAATTAAAGCATCAACGGACCCCGGGCAAAGTAGTGCACTGGGACCCCTGTTTTGTTAGCCTGATAGAAGCATACAAAGGCATCTGAAACATTGTGGGGTCCCTGTGCTCCTGGGGACCCCGCCAAGTGCACATACATTAAGACGGCCCTGCTAGCTGGGCTAGTAAAGCGTCATGGTGTTGTGCATTTTATAGCGGCGCGAGCAGACATTGTAAAACAAAGCATACAAAGTGAGGAGAAGCACCACAGCCAAATAGAGAGGACATCACAAAGGCAGGTTTTGTTAAACAATAACTCTATGGGGCAATTTATAGTGCAATCACCATTATGTGCAACCACTTGCAAAAAATCTACAAGCGGCATCCAGCTATTTGTCTAAAGCTTCTTGACAGATCTTGATTCAGACAACACTGGCTCACAGACGGACATCACAACGGGAGAACATGTTGAGAATTCATACTAATTGGCGTTATTTATAGTTTTACTCCACAAAAGAACAGACAAATTGTTGAACCCTGGTGTGCTGATGCCAACTTGGCAGCTGTTAAGGGTTGTGGAGAACATGAGCACCAGGACAAGTCAACAACAACAACATTTATTTCTGTAGCACATTTTCATACATATGTTGTAGCTCAAAGTGCATAACAAGATGTCAAAGAAATTATTACAAACAAAAAAAAGAAAAACAAATAATAAAAATGAATAAACAACTTCAAAAACAATCTAAACATACTTAAATAAAATAGAATGTATAATTTAAAGATGAGTCTGATAATAAGGTCAGGCACTCAAGGGGAAAAAAAAGAAACCTCCAGAGGTGAGAAGCTGGAGAAAAATATAAAACCTGCAGGGGTGTCCTCTAGACGTTCTACCAAACATTAATGCACTTAAGTGGTTCCTTACTGTTTTTAGGCCTCTTCTAAGAGGATTCGACGCAGTGGGTCTCATGGGGATTTGGGGGATTCACTTTCAGTCAAACATCACAGGCGGCTGCACAGGACTTTGATCAGGTGGTGCCGGTGAAGTTTTGAAAGACCAAAAAGAAAGCAGAAAAAAGTAAAGATTAGTAATGATTGCAAATTCATTACAGAATCTATAATAATTTTATGCAAGTTGTCCCTCACCTTGTCTTGTCCTCCCCCTTTCTCCCATGCGCAGTAGGGATGATCGTTAGCCACCCTCCGGCATGCATCCTCGAACTGTGGCCAACTCGTCCTGACTCCAAGACAGCACTGCTGCCAGCAATTTCTTTTAACTGCTGTGTAGCTCCTGTCATCTCCATTTCCACCTGCTCTCCCCACATTAACCTCCTGATACGGAAATGGCGCCAGGTTATCGCAGTGCTCTGTTTTATATCACCCATTTCCTATACTGGATAGTTTTCTAAAAAGCTGTGGAATACATGAGGTGCTTGTGGAGAGTTTGCTGTCAGTCAGGAAGTTAAACTCCACTCCGGCTGAGAGTGCTGTTAACACTGCAGATACCTGACCCCAGCTGATCAATGAGCGCTGCTGCCTGCCTACACAGCCTGTTTTGTCTTGGTAGAGTATTATATTGCTCTACTTTCCCCTATTGTGTTATTAATAAGTAGCCTTTGTCAAAATGCCTAATCTCACAGACTTACCACTGTTTATAAGGTATTATTGTATATAACTTAACCCCACCTTCCCTTCTATATCTATAACCTCAGGCAATTAGATGTAGTAAAAAGCCAAGCAGGAGTTAAGTTACACATAAAACAATGTATTATTGGTAATATTCATAAATAATAACAATATGCAAAGTACATTTGAATATTGGCAACCATACAACCTGATTAAATGGTGATGTGTAGTTTCTGGCGGCACACAGACTTGTAGTTATTTAAAATGTCTCAGTTAAAGCATCATTCAGCTTTCTTTAGAACAGGCCGTATGCCTGTTCCAATATGGCTGCTAAACTGTGGTCTCCATTGTGTTGTTCTTTCAGTTCATGGTGTGATGGTCTTCATCAGTTGTTGGTTAGTAAGAGAGAGAGAGAATGTGGTTGAACAAGCAGATTTATACATTCTCTGTCCAACCCCTACAGCCAATAGGACATCATGATACTTAAAAGCTTCTGATCCAAGCCAATTCCAAACTGCCATACTTCAGACCAATGGGGGAATACAGCATCTTAAAACCTGCCACCCCCAAGACCATTTGTCTTTATGGCTTTCTTGCGGGGGGGTTGAAAGACTTTAGCAGAGAAACACTCACCAAACTGGTTTAAAGCACACCCCCCAAATCCTGTCGTAAAATTCAAAGAGATCCATTCCTTGGGTTGTAAACATGAATGCTTCATACTAATATTACATTGCTTTGCCTAAATTACAAATTGTGTAGAATTCTGAGGAAAAAAATGAATTTAATCCATTTTGGAATAAGGCTGTAACATAAAATGTGGAAAAAGTGATGCGCTGTGAAAACTTTCCAGATGCACTGTAAACCCTGCAAGCACACCATAAAGCAAACAATAAAATTTCAGTTTGTATCTCTCAGCATAAAACCAATACAGCTGTCATGAGGACTACGGCCTGGCTGATAATACTGGACACTGACATACTGGCCAATACTAGGTCTCTATATAGGCATCAGTATCAGTAGATTATACTATAATGCTGAAACTCACCAAAATAAAGTTTATTGGATTATGTTTTAAGGCATCAGTTTGAATAGTCACACCCACTGACAGATGTACACAGTGACAAAAAGAAAATGAGCCTGAATATGTACGTGCTAAACAATTTCAGCAGCTTCAAAATTCTAAACTCTAGTATATTAATCAACTCCGGGACTGAAAATAAGGCAAATTTATTCTTACAGAGGATACATAAAGTCATTAATTTGCTTACTGTTATACCTGAAGTTCACAATTTTTCTGTTAAAATGTTTTATTCCATTATGATGCTTTGTGCAAGCAGACCATGGCACTGTCCCTTGGTGGGGCATCTAATAGTTCGTACACCAGTAGCAAGCTAGAAGAATTTATAGTGCAACAAAGAACAAAGTGTTTAGTTCCACAGTGTACACGGTGTTTCTTAAAGAGTGTCCCTGGATGAATACATAGAAGTTCAAATTGTTTCATTAAAAACACAAGCCAAATAAAAACCATTATCTTTAGAGAGATCAAATAAAAATCAATACATTAAAAAATAAATCAAAAGAAACTCTGTAGTCCTCTTGGAAGCACAGATTCTGACTCGGAGCGTCACGCAAAGTTCAGCCTTTCCCGAATGTTCAGGTCAGACCCAGCAACTTACTCTCCCTCACCCACCATTGCCCCCATCCTGCACACAGCACACAGCAGCAGTTTTACTCCACTTTCTAATGGACCTCACCAGCCACCATTTCTGTCTTCACTGCTTCATAAAAACCACTCAGCAGATCCAGAGCTCTCCTCCCAGCTGGATCGCTCTTGTCAGTCTCTGTCTCGTCTCTGCTGTAACCCACACAAAGCTCACACCATCCTGTTGCACTTTCGCCTCTCTCAAGCACATTTTCCTCCTTCATTTCATTTCTTGCCCCAAGCTCAATCATTCTTCCAAATGTTCTTTCTCCACTCATCTTACTTGCCCCTCTCCTTTTTAACTGTAGGCCACCAACCCCAGCTGACGCCATGCACTCGCCCTGCCGTTAAACGGCAATCACCTAGTTAAGGCAAGTGCACATGCATGCCAGCTACAGTTCACTATGAGGGCAAGAAAAACCTAAAACACTTAAATGAATTACCCACAAAAGCATCTCTCTGCGACACATCCCACCACATCCATGTTTTTCTACATTCTCCCTCGTCTTCACCCCTGCCAAAATGGCCGCTACTCTTAGTTGCACAAGGTTTTGACTCAGTCATTAAGATTGTCTTTTTTTCAAATGTCAGAAGTTTACCCAGAAAAAAATGTAGGAAGTTTTGCTTTCAAACAGTTATACGGTACGTTTGTCTTAGTATGCCCTGGTAATTGCTTTATGGATTCCCTACACTGTGAGTCTGAATATAAGCATATGCCCCGCACGAGCGTCTGTTTTCTTATAAAAGCGACATACAGGTCCTTACTGAGTCTGAATTTCCTCAATAGTGTAGAGACTTAGCTTTCTGAGGCATATTGACTTGTCTCTGTATTTTGCAGTGATTGCTGGGTAAAATGCTTTACTTGTCAATAAATAGTGTTTTTCATATTAAACTGTAGTGAAAAGTCAAGCAAAATGACACCTTCTATTGGCTAACTAAAAGGTGTCATTTTGCTTGACTTTTCACTACATTCATAATGGCTAACACGGTATAACACCCTAGTACTACTGTCATATTAAACTGGCAGCTCTTTTATCCAGTAAGGGAGCTGAAACCCTCTGCTCTCACAAAGAGTCCTCACATGTTACTCTGGAGCAAGTCGATCATTTTACATGCAAATAAAACACTTTCTTTCCCTATCCGCCTTGCTAGCTCTGACTTGTCATTGTATTATTTCTTTTCAAACTGCATACAAAGACCTCTTCAATCACCTCGTCATTTGTTTTTCTAGCCACATGTATAAAAGTTCAGTCCTCTTCTCCTAAAGGCAGTACGGCTCTTTAAACCGATGCTTCTTCTACCTAAACGCGTTACAGTTAAAGAATACTTAAGCAGACAACTGCAGAAAGTGAAAAAGGAAGCTTAGGCTATGGATGGGCATTTGAACGCATTCCAGTGAATCAAGTCACTAGGCTCAGCTCATGAGAAAAAGGCGGATCTATTGGCCCTCAAACAGCTTTTTATTCAGTATAAATATCATTTGTTTTTAATCTCAATAAAATTCTCCAATATTATGACTTACAGTTGGTACCCTTAAGTTGTTTGCATTTTTAAAATGTTTTCAAATGCGACTTTTTTTGTAATGGTTGTTTACTAGAATACTTTGCTTATTCTCCTCTCCGTTTTTTTGTGTTTGTCTTCAGAGTCTGCTAATGTGAGAGGTTAGTGTCAGTCTTATGGCAAGTGGGAGTCTGAGAGATACGCAAATGTAAACAGTTTTACAAACAGGTATTCTTTCTTTCAGCAATCATAATATGTACAAATTAAACTAACAACATTCATTAAGTTAAACAAATTTAAAAATATTCAATATTTAATTTAACCTCCCTAGCATTAGAGTCGAGCGTCACTCGTGCAAAAGTATAGATGCTTCTCACATAAGATCCAAGGATTACTCGGTCTGTAATAGTGCCAACAGCATTCATGCTGAGCAGTACTCGGGCAACGGTATAAGCGCCAGGCCGGAGCCTCAAAATGGTGTCTCATAAGAAACGCCTCTCGTCAGCAGTGATGGTGACGTGAATCTGTCTTCAGGCGGTGAAACTGAAATGCTCAGTGAACCCAAAAGTGATCCTGGGAATCGCATCACTCACACACATGCCGTGTGTTGTTCAGATTATTATTATTTGTATCATTATTATACTTTCTACACTTCTGACTTTGCACTTTTAGTGTTTTGCACGTTTTACAGTAGAAGGATGAGATTCAATAAAAATGTCATTTTACAAGCCAAAAAATGCAGCACTTTTTACGTGTATTTTTTGAGAAAGAAATGTAACACTAAGGAGGATAATGAATGCATACATCTCTCAGGATATATCATGTGCATGGATTCATTCCTTTGCTTATTTCTGCCTTATAAAAATTCTTGAACCCTATATAATTGTCAGATGAGAGAGCATAACATAACCTTTTGTTGTTTATTCTTTCAATTTAAGTCAGGATGGGTTATATTCTAATCTTTGTAAGCACCAATTTAACAATTAGACGCTGGTACTCATGACATGTGCAGTAGACACATAAGAGAGAGTGACAAACATTAGATACTGTATGTGGCGTGCCTTCAGCAAGTATTCAGACCCCCACACTTTTTACACATTTTGTTATGATGCTTTATTGTAAAATCATTTAAATTCCTTTTTTTATTTAAAATAAAAAACTGAAATATCACATTGACATCCAGTAGCTAAGCCCTCTACTCAGTAGTTAATGATTAGATTTTGCCAGAAGAAGGGGCCTGAGTTGCCTTGAAAGCTTGCATATTGTAATCTTTTTAGTTAGCCAATAAAAGGTGTCATTTTTGTGAATATCCCATTGGGATTAATAAAGTATTTATCTATCTATCATTTTGGTTGACTTTTCACTACATTCATAATGGCCAACACGGTACAACACCCTAGTACTAAAATCATTTAAATTCCTTTTTCTTATTTAAAATAAAAAACTGAAATATCACATTGACGTACAGTATCCAAGCCCTCTACTCAGTAGTTAATTGAAGCATCTTTGGCAGCAATTACATCTTACAATCTTCTAAAGGTGTAAGGTGACAAGTTGCAGATACTGTACCTGGATTTGGGGATTTTTCTGCCATTCTTCTGCAGATCCTCTCAAGCTCTGTCAGTTTGGATGCAGACCATTGATGGACAGCTATTTTCAGGTCTCACCAGTGATATTCGATTGAGTTCAAGTCAGACTTTCACTAGACAACTCAAGGACATTCCCAGGGTTGTCCCTATGCCATTCTTGTGTTGGCTTTGCTTTGTGCAGACCAGTCATTGCCGTGTTGGATGATGAACCTTCAGCCCAGTCAGAGGTCCAGATCATTCTAGACCAGGTTCTCTTTACTTTGCTCTGCTCAGCTTTCCTTGTCTAGTCTCTCAGTCTGTTCTGCTGGAAAAAAAAAAAAACCCAAAGCATGATATTGCTAACAACATGCTTCGAAGAGTCCTTCAGGTGACTTTTTGCAAACTCCAAGTAGGTTTGTGTGTGTGTGATCTGGCCACTCTGCCATAAAGCCCAGATAAGTGGTGTGTTGCAGAGGTGGCTGTCCTTCTGAGAGTTTCTTCCATTTTCACACAGGTTGACTTCTCTTACCACAGCCCTTCTCCCCCAGTTACTCAGTTTGGTCGGGTAGCCAACTCTGCTCCAAGCATCTTCTATTTAAGAAGGATGAAAGCAACTGCGTTCTTGGGAAGCTTCAGTGCTACAGGTTTATAGCTTTCTCCAGATCTGTACCTTGACACATTTCTATCCAGAAGCTTTGCAGGCAATTCCTTTGACATCATGGCCTGATTTTTGCCCCGATACATACGGTCTTGCTGTGGAACCTTCTATAGAGTGGTGTGTGTGCCCCTCCTAATTAAGTGCTATCAATTCAATTGACCTCAGGTGGTCTCCAATCAGGGCATAGAAACAGCTCAACGATGATCAACTGAATGGAATGCTCCGGAGCCAAATTTCAAGCATCATAGCAAAAGGTCTGAATACTTGTGTCCCTGTAGTATTTGCTATTATTTTTAATACATTTGCAAACATTTCTGATATCCTGGTTTGCTTGGCCATTCTGGGGTATCGATTGTTGCTTGAGGTGAGGAAAAATAAATTTAAATGACATTACCACAAGATGGTAACATCCATCCATCCATCCATTTTCCAACCCACTGAATCTGAACACAGGGTCACGGGGGTCTGCTGGAGCCAATCCCAGCCAACACAGGGCACACAAGATGGTAACATGTAATACATAAAGTGAACCAATGTAGGAAGCATTTTACGATAGAGAAGCTTTTGTCTGTGGCACCTCTTCACGAGAACCACCTTTTTCAACCCTCGCAAACATACGCAGTTTTTAATATCTGGAAAACATTTGGGATTAAATCACTTAGAGATCTTTATATAGACAACAGCTTTGCATCCTATGAACAGTTACACATTTCTTTCACTATCTTCATATTAGAAACTTTGTTAAACAGAACCTGCCAATTTTCCTCACCTCCCACCTTCCTCTATGCCAGAAAAAATATTGTTCAGTCTTGAGCATTTCTGCAATATATGAAACTATTTTACAGTCCCTCCCTTTCAAAGATCAAAGTGGACAATGGGAAAAGGATCTCTCACTCAACATATCAGAAACGGAGTGGAAGGTAGCAATGCAGGGAATCCACTGGAGCTCCATATGCGCAAAGCATACAATTATTCAACTCAAAATTTATATATCGAGCACATCTGTCTCGTTTTAAATTGTCCAAAATGTTTCCAGGGCAACATCCAACCTGCGAACGCTGCAATCAAGCTCCAGCCTCACTGGGTCACATGTTTTGGGCCTGCACCAAATTAACATCATTCAGGACCAAAATCTTTAAATGCCTTTCAGACAGCTTTAGTGTCACAATCCCTCCTAATCCACTAACAGCTGTGTTTGGTGACTCCCAGAGGGGCTTAAAGTGGAGAAGGACAAACAAACTGTGATCGCCATTACTACACTATTGGCACATAGACTTATCTTGCTCAACTGGAAGAATCCTAACTCTCCTCTTTTAAGTCAGTGGGTAACTGATGTTTTATATTATTTGAAATTGGTAAAAATCAAATTCTAACTTAGAGGATCTGTGCAGAACTTTTTCAAAACCTGGCAGGATCTAATCAATAACATTTTAGATTAAGCTCTTAAAGCACTGAGGAAGCAGATTCTCTCCCCATTTCTTTTTCTTCTCCATTTCTCTTTATTCACTTATTAATTCATTGATTTACTTATTTTTACTAGCTTTACGTTTTACTCTGTTAGCCATCCTCTCTTTCTCAGGGGTGGGGGTTGATTTATTTTCAATCCTCCATCCATCCATCCATTTTCCAACCCGCTGAATCCAAACACAGGGTCACGGGGGTCTGCTGGAGCCAATCCCAGCCAACACAGGGCACAAGGCAGGGAACCAATCCCGGGCAGGGTGCCAACCCACCGCAGGACACACACAAACACACCCACACACCAAGCACACACTAGGGCCAAGTTAGAATCACCAATCCACCTAACCTGCATGTCTTTGGACTGTGGGAGGAAACCGGAGCGCCCGGAGGAAACCCACGCAGACACGGGGAGAACATGCAAACTCCACGCAGGGTGGACCCGGGAAGCGAACCCAGGTCTCCTAACTGCGAGGCAGCAGCGCTACCACTGCGCCACCGTGCCGCCCTATTTTCAATCCTATTTTTGTAAAAAATGATCTATTTGTATGGAATGATTACAATAAAATCAATAAAATTATTAAAAATAAATAAATAAATAATAAAGTGAAAAAAGTGAACTGGCCTGAATACTTTCTGAAGGCATAAAGTGTGTGTTTGATTTGTTAAAAAAAGTAAAAAGGCACTAAACCCAAACATGGCTCGTAATTCTAAGTAAGTCTGGTTATTCCCAACTCAGACTTGGCCTAATGTGTAATGATCTGTTTCATAGTATTTACTCTCAGAACTGCATTCTGCTGCTGCTTAGTGATAAAGTAACACTATGTTGCATATTTTCCAAGCATTTTGCCTCTCAGACGTTACTCATCAGTATTTATGAGTGTGGTGGAGCATTCGACCAATACACAATGATGTGGAAATGAGCAGATGTAAAGCCAGTTTTAGAACAAACTGAAACTGAACCATTAGTTGTGTCAAGCGATAGTGATGACAGTGCAAACTGGTCATTAGACATTGACTCGGATAACGAAACACGTACTGTATATGGAAAAAATCAAACTCGCACTTTGAGGATCTGTAGAAAACTTTTTCAAAACCTGTCAGGATCAAATCAATAACATTTTAGAATAAGCATTTAAATTGAGGAAGCAGGTTCTCTCCCCTCTTTTACTCCATTTATCTTTACTCATTTATTAATTTATCTATTTACTTATTTTTATTAGCTTTAAGTTTTAAGTTTTTGCTGGCCTAGCTCTCTTTCTCAGGGGTGGGGGTCGATTTGTTTCGAACCTTTTTTTTTTTTTTTAAACTTGAGCTGTTTGTATGGAATGCTATTTGAATGTAATAAAATCAATAACATAAAAAATAAAAAAAAACCCACATACTGTATATGGCACTGTACGACTGCCATGATATGATTGGCAGGGACGTTCTTAAGTATATGTGAACTGGGCCCCGACCGTGAGGGGGACCCCTGGCCTGGCACCCGACTTATAATTTTTTTTTTTTTTTTTGTCGGGCTGTGGGCCTGGGGCCCCGTCATGCCCCTGGCACTGCAGCCATCTGTGCCAGTCCCAGGAAATTCAGTTCACTGCATCTCTTAGTCTTATTAACAATGGTAATTTATTATCCAAATTGCAATCTTCACCTAAATCCCTAATAACATTGTCATGCTGTCGTAACTTTGCCAAATGCACTATAGCAAACGTTAATTTTAGAGATTTATTTTGGATTCATTCAGAGAGATGCCCATAAAATCATGAAATATCCCTATATTACCGGCCTTTACCAGATCCAGAACAAAATCAATATTTTACCACTCTGCATACACACAAGCGTACATGTAGGCCTACTGGTCATCTAAGGCCTTTTCCGGATGTTTTATTAGAACACCTGTGTGAGCTCCCACAGACCCCCCCATTTCTGAACTGTGTAGGGCCCCCAAACTGCTAAGAACGGCCCTGTGATTGGCAAAAACGAACACTTGAAAAGAACCTGTTAGCTGAAATAGAAAGTTCCATGAAAGTAACTATTTGTTGCAGCAAACAGACAACACATTTTCAGGGAGAATTTTCTACAGCAAGAAATCTTTTTTTCCCCCCATTTTTCAATGAATGATGTACATAATTTTCAACTAAAGGAAAGAAGCCATCTGGGAATTGTCATCTGGAACTGAATGAAGAATCCACGATCCAACCCAGGTTTTAAGATTCTTTTGATTGCTTTTACTTGCTGCTATTGGTTTTGATAAAAATATATATATTTTTTTAAATGAAAGCTTACAACCAGCATATCTGATTGTTACTAGTAAGATGAAAAGTTACTGTAAGATTGATTATTTATTGTCTAACTGAAGTCTATTGAGAGCATGACAGGATGCACCTATTGGTGAGAACACTGGGTGGAGTAAAGGTTTCAAAGCAGAACCATCCCCAGTCAGCAAAGCAGTCTGCCATTAGAGGTCTCCAGGTTTGAACACGGGGGGTAACAGCACGGCCAGTGTGACAGGCAGGAGCTTACAGGTAACGGTTATAGAGCTAGTTTTGATATTTCTCTCTATCCCCCATTGAGATGAGAACCTCAGATATTTCCGGATACCTTTCATGTTAAGCACATCACAGGTGATCTGGTAACACAACAAAACAATTGGTAACTGGTCATCATTGTTGCCCACATATCAGTATCGCTATCGATCAGGCACCAATAAGAACAACTGTGAAAGGTCAATATATATTCAAACA
This sequence comes from Erpetoichthys calabaricus, assembly GCF_900747795.2. Taxonomy (NCBI): domain Eukaryota; kingdom Metazoa; phylum Chordata; class Cladistia; order Polypteriformes; family Polypteridae; genus Erpetoichthys; species Erpetoichthys calabaricus. Next base: position 76,244,375 of record NC_041401.2, read on the forward strand.
GAAACTGAGCTTAAAAGAAAAAGTCTGCAATCTATATCAAAATTTGAGAAGTACATACTGTATATCAATGTGCATAACCAGTAACAAATGACTTAAACCTTTTAAGACTAGTAGTGGGGAGGAATATTTTTGCCAAAATTAAATAAATAAATGTAAACTGGAATGTGACAACTTCTGTCTTTCATTCTATATATGTATATATGCTGTAATGGATGGTATGCCTGGGTGGGCGTCCAGAACAGGATGAGGCAAGGTTCCTTACCTGGATGGGAGGTCAGTCCTTCAATGACACAAGAGACAGTTGTTAAGAATTGGCCTGGCTGCAGAAGATGCGTGCGGTAGTGAGTACACTGGCATCCTGGCAAGGCTGGACTGAGGAACAATGCCCAGCTGGGAGGCCACTGCAATGGAAGGACAGGGGGAGACAACCTGGCAGGGCGACGTGCTCCCCTGACATGGTAGGTGGCAACCTCCCTGGGTGACACTGCCTGTGTGGTTACCCACAAGGCACTTTGGGAACTGTAGTCCCTTAGGGCAGCTTTGACAGGTTGTTTTAGGTGCGGAAGGGATCCATCATCCCTACTTTGTGGGAGATCTGTTTGACTCTGAAGTGCTTCCAACGGGCAATACCCTAGCAGCGCAAGAATTCCAAGGTCCATAATAAAAGGATTCGATCTCCCTAATCCAGGAGAGTTGGAGTCGTGTGGAAGAAAGACAAAGCTCGCTTGGAGGTGTGGAAGGAGGGAGAAAGACATAAGGTGAAGAATTGCATTGTATTATTGATTTTCAAAGCTTGTTTTGTAAGGTACTTGTAAGAATAAACCTTTTTATTGTACCGGGACTTGTATTGGCTGTGTCTGGGATTTGGGGTGCCGCAACACTCAAAAAGAAAAAAAAAAAATATATATATATATATATGTGTGTTACGGCCACTGCAGTGGGCTGGCGCCCTGCCCAGGGTTTGTTTCCTGCCTTGCGCCCTGTGTTGGCTGGGATTGTCTCCAGCAGACCCCCGTGACCCTGTAGTAAGGATATGGCGGGTTGGATAATGGTTGGTTGGGTTGGTTATTATGGCCAGTCGGTGATTAGGAAGACGCGACGGTTCGTAGTGATTTTTTCTTCTGTACCTACGGATTCCAGTGTGAGCAGTTTCTCGTGCAGAATGGAAAGCTCACTTCTGAATCTGCATCTGAAAGTTTTTAAGCATCTTCTCACCTTGAGTGGACAGTCTTACATCAACACATCGAATTTTGGCCAGGAAGTTCTCTCTACTTCGCAAAATGGCCGGCCAAAGTAGCATACACACTGGTCATTTCTAGTAATTCGGACTTTGACCACACCTCACGGCCAAAATGCAAAACGGCCGGCCAATCCGGGAACTGGCCGAATTTCGGGTTTTGACCCCAACATGTAAATACACACACACATACACAGAGACAGAGACAGAGAGCAATTGGCTGACTTGATTAAAATTTGGTGACATTAGAAAAAAAGAAAATGAATTGATCCATGTTAATATTTGCCTTTAATAATCCTGTAGTGAGTGGGACATTTCTAACAAACATTGCTTATTCCTTTTCTCCGCAGTGCTGACAGCGATCACACAGAGAAATTTAGCGTGCCGGTCTATGCAAATGAAGGCCATCTATAGAAGCGAAGTGAAAGGAGTAAAGTTCTGCAAAACTTAGAGTGGGCACATTTAGCAAGTGCTATAAATCTCAAGTGCTTGGCAGGTGCTATGACAATTTCACGCAACTGAGCCAGTAAGAAAGGTATTAACACATATTACCCCACTCCAAATTATCTGCAGCCTTGTCCAAATGCCGAAGTGGAGACTACAATTCCAATCAGCCAGTGCACTGCTCCATACGATTTCATCAGCGCTCACAAAGTTTAAATAAAACATCGACAAAAGTGGCAGATTATTATCAAAGGAAGCAACTGCTGCATTTTTTCCCCCAACCATTTTGGGATAACAACTTTATTGCCTCGCTGGATTACAATGATTATCGTAGACTACACCTTTTTGTCTCATCTTGGATTGTACATCATAAGGAAATAGTCTCCGATTTCAAACACATTATTTATTTTAATTTAAACATTGCATTGCCTACACTGTTGTCCACTTGCATATTGTCATTAAGATCACGATACCAATCAATGATCTGTGTCAAGCGCTTTCTGAAATTCAAAAAAAACAAATACTACAGATTTACTGATGAAGCCTTGTCAGAACTGTACGCTGCTATGCTAACAACAAGCCATGGATTACAAGTGACATCAAGGGCCTTTTGAACCAGAAGAAAAGGGCCTTTAAAGACGGTGATCAGCATGAGCTCAAGTGCGTGCAGAAGGAACTCCGAGTCCAGCTCAGGGCGGCGAAGGAGCAGTACAGGAGAAAGCTGGAGCAGAAGTTGCAGAATAACAGCATGAAGGAAGAGTGGGATGGGATGAAGGTCATCACTGGCTGCAGCTCGAAGCGGGGTACCACCATCGAGAGAGACGTAAAGAGAGCAAACCAAATGAACAACTTCTTTAACAGGTTTGACCACCCTAACCCACTCTCACTCTCACCTCGGAGTACTGCACCCTCCACACATCCTTCTGCTGATACCAGCATAGGAGAGACATCCCCACCCATAATTACAACAGCGCAAGTGAGCAGAGAGCTGAGGAGACTTCGTGCCAGCAAAGCAGCGGGTCCAGATGGAGTATCGTCACAACTGCTGAAGGTCTGTTCATCGGAGCTGGGGGGGTCCTCTACAGCGCATCTTCAACCTGAGCCTGGAACAGGGGAAAGTCCCGAGGCTTTAGAAAACATCTTGTATCACCCCAGTCCCAAAGGTATCACGTCCTAGTGAGCTGAATGACTTTTGGCCTGTTGCTCTGACATCACATGTGATGAAGACCATGGAGAGGCTGCTGCTTCACCACCTGAGGCCACAGGTTCAACACGCCCTCGACCCTCTGCAGTTTGCATATCAGGAGAAGGTGGGAGCGGAGGATGCCATCATCTATATGCTACACCGATCACTCTCCCACTTGGACAGAGACAGTGGTGCTGTAAGAATTATGTTTCTAGACTTCTCTAGCGCCTTCAACACCATCCAACCTCTGCTCCTTAGGGACAAGCTGACAGAGATGGGAGTAGATTCATACCTGGTGGCATGGATCGTGGACTAAAGACAGACCTCAGTATGTGCGTCTCAGGAACTGCACGTCTGACATTGTGGTCAGCAACACAGGAGCGCCACAGGGGTCTGTACTTTCTCCGATCCTGTTCAGCCTATATACATCAGACTTCCAATACAACTCGGAGTCCTGCCATGTGCAAAAGTTTGCTGATGACACTGCTATCGTGGGCTGCATCAGGAGTGGGCAGAAGTGGGCAGGAGGAGGAGTATAGGGACCTAATCAATGACTTTTAAATGGTGCGACTCAAACTACCTACACCTGAACACCAGCAAAACCAAGGAGCTGGTGGTGGATTTTAGGAGGCCCAGACCTCTCATGGACCCCGTGGTCATCAGAGGTGACTGTGTGCAGATGGTGCAGACCTATAAATATCTGGGAGTGCAGCTGGATGATAAATTAGACTGGACTGCCAATACTGATGCTCTGTGCAAGAAAGGACAGAGCCGGTTATACTTCCTTACAAGGCTGGTGTCCTTCAACATCTTCAATAAGATGCTCCAGATGTTCTATCAGACGGTTGTAGCGAGCACCCTCTTCGACGCAGTGGTGTGCTGGGGAGGCAGCATAAAGAAGAGGGACGCCTCATGCCTGGACAAACTGGTGAGGAAGGCAGGCTCTATTGTAGGTATGGAGCTGGACAGTTTGACATCTGTGGCAGAGCGATGGGCGCTCAGCAGGCTCCTATCAATTATGGAAAATCCACTGCATCCACTAAACAGTGTCATCTCCAGAGAGAGGAGCAGCTTCAGCGACAGACTGCTGTCACTGTCCTGCTCCACTGACAGACTGAGGAGATCATTCCTCCCACAAACTATGTGACTCTTCAATTCCACTCGGGGGGGGGGGGGGGGGGGGGGGGGGGGGTAAACGTTAACATTTAACATTATACAAAGTTATTGTCTGTTTTTTACCTGCATTATTATCAATCTTTAATTTAATATTATTTATTGTATCAGTATGCTGCTGCTGGAGAATGTGAATTTCCCCTTGGGATTAATAAAGTATCTATCTATCTATCTAGAATGAAGTGAGATTTTGTTTTTGGTTTTTTTGTGACGGTTGATCTTTAAACACCCAGTTAGCTCCCATTATTGAAGATCAAGGGGCTAAAGTGAAAACAACCCCCAGAAAGCAGCACTGCTCATCAAACAGGAGATATGAGGGGTGCATTTATTACTTGGGGTGCTAAGAACAATCCAACAGCAGAGCTTCATAAAGAAACAGGAGGTTTGTCTGTCATGGGAAACTAAAGGTTAAAAGGTGTTTGCATAAATTTAGAATAATAATATTTGAGTAAAGTTCACCAAAGACAGCGATCTTCTCAAACTTAGGAACTTTAAGTAATGTCACAATATGACCCCAGAGAAAGTGATTCTTTAATTGCCTTTTGTACAGATGTACATAGGAACTTCTCTTACTCAATCCTTTTAGACGGGTACAGGTCACTCATATACAATACACGACAAAACAAGTGCCGGACAGTACAAATACACAACAGAACACTTGCTAGGTAGCATGTTGTTGGATGTTTCATGTAGGTCAGTGTATGGTTTACTTATTCTAACTATGACGCGCATAATTGAGAAGGAGGACTGCAGAGCAGTAAACACCATCCTTGAGCTAAGAGGTGTTAGCTTTGATACTCGCATACCTCTGACATAACTTCACTCTGGACAACAGACTGTGCCCTGGGTGAGTAGGCTCACCCCAAATTGCATCAGTCCTATTACTCCAGTGTACGGACTCTTGTGATGCGCTGTTCCTGCTTTGCCACACTTTGTAGTGATCACAGTTCCTGGGCTGTGGTGCCCTCACACCAGACTATGATCTATCCTGTCAGTACACTCTCAATAGTGGTACAGGAGAAGCTCACCAGGATTTGTTTCTGCGTACAACATTTCAAGCATCTGAGGATATGAAAGTGATGTGCTTTTTTGCTGGTGGCTGTGGTGTTTTGTGACCAGTTAACTTTCTCAAAAACTGCCCACTCTTCCCACCTCAATGCAGACTGTAAGTGGTTTTCATGTCCCCACCTGAAGTCCAGAATCATTTTATCAGTTTTGGTGATGTTCAAGGGGAGGATGTTGATGTCACACCAGTCAGACAGACACATCATCGTTCAAAATGAAACAGATGGCTGTGGTGTAGTCAGCAAATGTATTGATATGGTGAGTTTCATATCTGGCTGTACAGTCACAAGTGAACAGCGAGTACAGCATTGAGCTCAGACAGCAGCCTTGTGGGGCTCTGATATTCACCATCAGTGGTAATGTTATAAAGTCTGGCATCAGGGCAGCACGGTGGCACAGTGGTAGCACTGCTGCCTTGCAGTAAAGAGACCTGGGTTCACTTACTGGGTCATCCCTGTGTGGAGTTTGCATGTTCTCCCCGTGTCCACGTGGGTTTCCTCCCACAGTCCAAAGAAATGCAGGTTAGGTGTATTGGCAAACCTAAATTGTCCCTAGTGTGTGCTTGGTGTGTGTGTGCCCTGTGGTGGGCTGGCACCCTGCCCGGGGTTTGTTCCTGCCTTGCGCCCTGTGCTGGCTGGGATTGGATAATGGGTGGGCTGGGTTAGGATAAAGAAGGTTGGATAATGGATGGATAATGGATAAAGTCTAGCATCTAGATACAGATGGAATCAGCCAGGCACAGTTCTCAGAGTTTGGAAAGGCTAATGCTGTAGTGAAAAAGTGGCATCCTAACGTACATGTTCTGAGTATTCAGGTGATGAACAGCAGTGTGGAGGGTCTGTGATACAGCATCTGCCACAGACCTGTTTGGCTGGTAAGAAAACTGCAGAGGGTCCAGAGAGGCATGAATGTTGCTGATGTAGGTAGGACAACAAGCGTTTCTAGTCACTTTATGGCCACTGATGTGAAGGCAACTGGGTGTTAATCATTCAGACATATAACTCTGGGCCTTTAGGGCATGGGGACAATGGTGGTCTTTTTAAAAATTTGTAAGATGACTGAATGGGATGAGTTGAAGATCTTTTTTTTATGTTTTAATTTTATTTGATTTTTTTAAAATCAAATAACACTTCATACACATAACTCGAGTTTTACAAAAAGAAAAAAAAAAGAAAAAAGGTTTGAAACAAATCAACCCCCAACCATGAGAAAGAGTTCTAGGCCAGCAGTGTAAAACTTTATGCTAGTAAATATGAATAAATAGATAAAATAATAAATGAATAATAATAATAATAATTCATTACATTTATATAGCGCTTTTTTTAGTACTCAAAGCACTATCCACACAGGGAGGAACCGAACCCACAATCTTCCACAGTCTCCTTACTGCAAAGCAGCAGCACTAGATATAAATGGAGTAATAGAGGGGAGAGAACCTGCTTCCTCAATTTAAATGCGTAATCTAAAATCTTATTGATTAGATCCTGCCAGGTTTTGAAAAAGTTTTGCACAGATCCTCTAAGTGTGAATTTGATTTTTTCCAATTTCAAATAATATAACACATCAGGTACCCACTGACTTAAAAAGGAGAGTTAGGACTCTTCCAGTTGAGCAAGATAAGTCTACATGTCAATAGTGTAGTAAAGACAATGACAGTTTGGGAGTCACCAAACACAGCTGTTAGTGGGTTAGGAGCGATTGTGACACTAAGGCTGTCTGAAAGGCATTTAAAGATTTTGGTCCAGAATGATGTTAATTTCGCATAGGCCCAAAACATGTGACCTAGTGAGGCAGGAGCTTGATTGCAGCGTTCGCAGGTTGGATCTTGCCCTGGAAACATTTTGGACAATTTTAAGTGAGACAGATGTGCTTGATATATAATTTTGAGTTGAATAATTGTATGCTTTGCACATAGGGAGCTCGAGTGGATTCTCTGCATTGCTACTTTCCATTCCTTTTCTGATATGTACTCTTGGATCTTTCAAAGGGAGGGACTGTAAAATGGTTTTATAAATTACAGAAATGCTATCCGAGTCCTCAAGACTGATCAATATTTTTTCCAGCATAGAGGTTGGTGGGAGGTGAGGAGAATTGGCAGGTTCTGTTTAACAAAGTTTCGAATTTAAAAGTAGTGAAAGAAATGTGTTGCTGGTAAGTTAAATTTGGAGTGTAATTCTTAGTAGGATGCAAAGATGTTGTCTATATACAGATCTCTGAGGTTTAATCCCAGATGTTTTCCAGGCATTAAACACTGTGTACATTTCAGAGGGTGGAAAAAGGTGGTTCTCGTGCAGAGGTGCCACAGATAAAAGATTCTCCATCTTAAAATGCTTCTTTCATTGGTTCCATATTCTGAGTGAGTGAAGCACAATTGGGTTGTTAGTATATCGGCAATAACGTGCATTTACTGGGGCACAAAGCAGGGAATATAAAGAAGTACTGCAGGATTTTATTTCTATTGCAGACCAAGTCTGTGTATGTTCATCTATTTGTGTCCTGGTTTTTATAGTTCGTATGTTTGCTGCCCAGAAATAAAATTGAAAGTTAGGTAGAGCCATACCACCTTCTGCCTTAGGTCTTTGTAGGGTCGCCCTTTGGATGCGTGGATGTTTTGAATTCCAAATAAATGAGGTTACGGTTGAGTCTAATTGCTTAAAAATAATTTACTGATGTATATTGGAATGTTTTGAAATAAAAAGAGAAACTTAAGAAGGATATTCATCTTAACAATGTTAATTCTTCCAGCTAGAGTGAGATGAAGGGTTGACCATCTATGCAAGTCTTGCTTAATTTTTTCCATACAGATGGCAAAATTTTGTTGATAAAGAGCTTTATGTTTACTTGTGATGTTTACCTCTAGGTATTTAAACTGATCTGCGATGATAAAAGGGAAGGTGTCCAATCTAATATTGTATGCTTGAGAATTCCCTGGGAAGAGCACACTTTTATTGAAATTGATTCTGAGACTAGAAATCTTTTGAAATTCTGTGAGTGCTGTTATAACTGCAGGCACAGTAGTTTGTGGGTCTGATATATACAGTACTATAGCATCTGCAAATAGAGAAGTTTTCTGTTCAAGTCCTTCTCTGATAATCCCCTTTATCTGAGAAGTATTGCGACAGTGGCTCAATGGCGATTGCAAAAAGTAGTGGTGACAAGGGACACCCTTGTCTGGTACCACATTCGAGTTTAAAGTAGTCTGAACAAATGTTGTTAATACAAACTGAAGCTTCCGGATTGGTATACAGTAGTTTGATCCATGCACAAATGTTAGGGCCAAACCCAAATTTCTCTAATGTAGTGAAAACGTAGTTCCATTCAACCATGTCAAATACTTTTTCTGCATCCAATGATATCATCATCTCTGGGGTGTTTGACTTTGCGGGTGAATGTATTACATTAAACAGGCGTAGAAGATTGGAAGCTAAGTGTTTGCCTTTAATAAATCCAGTTTGGTCTTGTGATATTACCGAAGGCAGCACTTTCTCCATCCTTCTAGCTAGGACTAGTTGAAGATTTTTAATGAATACTCAAGGCAGGTCTGAGGTTGTAAAGTGTCTAATTCTATGAGTTTGTGAGGGTTTACAAACCTCTTGCTCAGTTACTTGGTGTGAATTCACCAGCCCAACCTGAAGATCTGCTAGCTTCTTCCATGTTTTGGCATTCAAAGCAAGCCCAGAGCATACGGAGACTGTTGGGGAGCAAGGCATCAGCAGAGAGATTGTCTGCTATGGAGCCTTTATATTTATTAAGGGATGCAAGCCTTGCCACATACGCCTTGAATCAGCACTGTTCGTATATTAACATTATAGTCCCTTTAAGTTTGCCCAATAGCCTTTACCAGTGAATATCTTAATAATTTGAACAGTTCTTTGTTCCCAGAGATGAAGGCCTTTCTCCACTCTCCTAGCCTGTCACGTTTATCACTGTTAAACCAGCGATTTTGGTTGGGAATAAAACCTGCATTGGTTTAGTTGCTCACACAGTTACTTGTGCAGAACGTGATCTAGTTTGTCACAGCCTGTGTATACTTGCCACGTCTGTAGCCATCTCTTCAAACAAGTCCCTGATTGTAGCTTGAATACCATCCTTGAACTCTTCCTCTAACCCTGCTTAACTTTTTTTTTTCTTTCTTAAAACAGTAACTGGCTGTGCCTTTAACTTCCGTTGATAAACTGACCACAGCAGAATGGAAGCGTTTTCAGACATGGCAGAGTCGGGTTTTAGGACTAGTCCTGTACGCATCAGGAACAGTTATACAGCATTGATCCAGTGTATTATTCCCTTGTGTAGATAATGGTATATGTGGAAGACATTCTCGGATGGATGACTTCACACTGCAATGGTTAAAATCACCCACAATGACTGGGACCGAATCTGGGAATTTGTCTTTGTTTGGTAATGGTGCCAAACAATGGTAAAGGTAAACGGCAGTAATAATAACTTCCATAGTAAATAAAATGGTCCGAGTTTAATGGAAAGATATTCCATATTCACTGAGCAGAATGCAGATATCAGAGATGTATTGTTATTAAGTATGTATTATAATGTACCATGTATTGTTTGGAAGCAGACATACCCCTGCTTGGCGTCATTTACCAGGGGTCTCTCTGTTTCGTCCATTCTGTTTACAGTGAATCCTGTATAAAAGGCATGAGCCATGTTTCAGTAAAACGGGATACTGAGCAGCCCCTCATGTACCACTGGATGTTTATCCTGCAGTGGATTTCACCCATTTTGTTCTTTAATAGTTGTACAATAGTTCTTATTATGATAATAAGCAGCCTTCCCCCTCTCTTCCATAGCCATCGTCCCAGTCCGCCCTACCTGCTACTTCTCAGTCTGCTACGATGTGGAAACTCTTGTTGCCATCTGCACTTAAGTTAACTTTGAGAATCTCTGGAAATCTCACAAGTTTGTCAAGTTGTTTACATAAAACATTGAACTTGGTACGAATGTTCACAAGTGACAGTCAATCATACTTAATGTCCATGCCTTATTTATATTCAAAAGACAAGAAATGACAAAACAAAAAGAAACTAAACCTGGTTTAGTAGTGGGTGATATTTTACTTTCACAGAGAGTAAACCTGTGTGTGGTTACGATAAAAAAGCAGATTTGAACAAGCTTACTGGTAAGGAAGGAGTCGGGGACGTGGGAGCAAATCTATTAATATTATTATTATTCACTGTACAAAGTTAGTTTTAGGTGATATCACTGCTGCTGTGCTTAGACTATTATTTAAATAATCTTTTTCTTTTCTTCACAATGTACTTTACGAAAGCCTCTTGTGTTATTAAGGCAACTTAATCTAATAGGCGAGTTTAAATGTGAAAGCCACCAATTCATAGACAATAACAGTTCAAAGCTCAGGAGTGGTCCTTCATGTTGTGTCACACATCTGGCTGACAACAGGCTTATGGTGAAGCATGCACTTGAATCTGACGTCTGTAAAATCCAGGTCAGTGTTTCCTATGGTCGATCTTTTGGTGGGGATGGGTGCTAGTTCTGAAGGTGAATGTCATTTGTACACCCAAATAAATAAATAAACAACAGTTTGTCAAAGTGAGTAAGAGTAATGTGCAGATCAATCTTACAGACACAGAAGATACAATAAGAACAATGACAGGAGTCCAATGGAGATTCAGCGGCATGAGATGGGGATTCCAGTTTCGGAAGTTTCTTCCATTTGAACTAAAATCTTTTATATCTGTCAAGCGTTAGCATTCACAATGCTTACTCATGACCTACTTAATTGCTAATAAATTCCTTGCAGTCATGCCAACTGCTCTCGAGCTCAAGCACTCCAGTGCTGACTCTCTTCTATGACTCAGCGTCATGACATTAGTTTTTGCACCCATATAGGGCTCCAAAAAAACTGATTAAGCTGCAGGCAATAAAAAAGAAACATTCTTACAGTCATCATGGTGATTATCCAATTCACATTTGTAATTTATCATTAGGAGTGCATTCTGATTATAAACACAGTAGACATCAGAAAACCAACTGATTTAGGAACAAAACCATTTCATTTCTACGTTGTTAAAATCAAAAGGCCTACTATTCTGTTTCTTAATGCTCCTGGATTTATTTCATTTCATATCACTGCTACAACTAACTGTTTGCCGCTTTTATTAACAGAATCTTTTTGCTTACTTCTGCCTAGGAATCCCAAAGACAGCTAATTTTATTTTTTTAAACAAACTCAAAGGACATAATAGTCCACTGGGGTAAGGAAAATGAAGGATATCACAAAATTAATCTTCACAAGACTGACATTTATTTGCAGATATGATCAGCTTTATAGTAAAACTAAAAGTAATACTTGCACTAGATAAGGAAACACATGCCTCAGTTTTGGATTCATTCTTTAGCCCCAGTTTCACTATTGGCATTATGCCGACACCATCTTTTTGACCTTGACTGTTAAAATTTACAATAAAATAGAACCACATCCCCTAAAAAATGTAAAATGTAAACCACATAATAGCATAAAACTTTGAACAACAATTAATTTCATAGAATCTGATTGTAACTCAACATCCAGATATGTCCTTAGCTTTATTCTTCCTTTGGAAGCGACTTTCTACAGGATCAAACCCTCTTTCTTTGGCTCCAAATACAGCCCATGATGGGGTCTCGGCTGTATAGTCTTCAGCAGTGAAGGTTTTTAATCCGTTGCTCTTCTCAAACTCCTTCATTAACTCATGGAACCTTTCATAATTTATCCATGTCCTCCACTTCCCTTCAACTTTAAACTAAGGAGGAAAAAAAAGAAAAATCAGCAAGTCACATAACTGGCACAAAGAGCATAAAATTTTATTTCTAGGTACTAAAGTACCACGCACATGGAATTTACAACAATAGGAGAAGAATGTTCAACGGTAAAAATGTCAGCAAAATTAAAAATGGGGATAAAACTACAAGATGGCAGCTACAATTTGTTCCTGCTGTATGTAAACTGCATATGAATTATTTCATTGAAATACTAGTGATATCCTTAACAACACTCAAGCTAGCCAAAAACGTAGAATATCACATTTTACTACTTACAAATAAAAGGAAAGCAAAGGCAAGAATTCCACATGCCAAAGTAGCTATGGGGTTGAACTGTAAACCACATCTTGACCAGTTCAGTCGTCACAGAGAGCCAAGAGCAACACACTGCACAAGCCACTTAACCTGCTCTGGCTGTGAAGGCCCTGGGATTTTTCTCAGCACAGAAGTAAACTTTATAAGGTGTTGCACTTTACTTGGACATTTCCAAATTAGTAAGATTCTGAGAATGCAAAACCTACGCAATACAAATTACAACTACCACCATGCTTAGATTACAAATGCATTAAGCTGCAGTTCTTAAACTAAATAAACAGATATAGTCTTATGTTGGTTGTTAATACAAATCACTTAAAGAGCTCTAACACTCTTTCTTTCTCAAAACATTCACAACAGCGTGACTTTGCCATCTGTCAGAAGAGGAAATGTTAATAGAAAAGCAACTTGGAAGGCAGCCTGGCAAAGCAGACTAGGGTGGTGTGGAGGCCGGATGTGTGGCTGTGGCCCTCTGAAAGAGACAGTACACACAATACCACGATCATCTGCTAAGCCACTGTGCTGGCTCAAATCCCAGCTATTCAGGAATTAAGCACTACCAGGGTAAGTGAAGAATAAAAACACAGACAGTAAAGGAAAAATAAAAACGACGAGAAAAGAAGGCCACAGGTAGAAAAGGCTGGATAGTACAGCTATGGATCTGGAACATTTCTAAAAAGAAAAACATTGGCAACTGATCCCCATGTAGCATAAAGGCACTTTTGAAAAATTATTTAGATTTTATTGTATTTCAGGTTTGAACTATAAAATGTATTAAGTTTCCCTGTGATGGTAGCTGCCATAAGTTATCAAAAGTAATGTATTTTAACATAAAAAGATATGCAATATAGGTTACTCTATTTATTAAGCTAAAAAACAAGTCACATTTCAATTAAGGGTATATAGTAAAGGATTCCTGGAAGCTAACATACATTAAAACCATAGTCACCAATGGAGATCCCAGCCCTACCAAGCTAACACCATTTGTGTATCATGGCCTCAAAAGATTATGGGTGTTTTAAAAAAAAAAAAAAAAAAAAAAAAGTATAAATGAAACCTCTGCACGGTTTGTCTTAAGGAAAATGCATTTTTTCAAGATTTAAATAAGTCATCTGTTCGCCACTGAGCTATTGTGATTCTTTCAATTACACAAGATTAGACAACACTCAAGCAGTGTACTACAGGGAATTATGGTAGATTTAGAGTTGTGTAATTTTATCCTATTTGGTGCTGTTCCAAAAAATGTTATTAGGTGCAAAATGGGAGTCCAGCACTATCTGACAGATAGCAAATATTTTTCCTGGTGTGGAACACTCCCAAAATGTATGTCCCTATTGAGAACATTACATGGCATTGCTCACAGTTAGGATTCTGTCCCTAATAGATTTTCAGATCATTTCAATAGAGAAAGATGTGGGTGATGAGGACTTCTCAGCTAAATAACTCTGTATGTACTGTGAAATCAGTTTGGTAAAGTCTCAAAATACTATAAATATTTTGATCAAAGGTTGTAAATATATTCTCAAAAGAGGGTCTCTAAAGATCCTAAAGCCAAATGAGGTCCAAGACTGAAATACTATTTAAAATAAAGCCAGTTCAAATACAATATTAACTTGTATTGAAGCAGCAGTGAGTGTCTGCTAGTAAGTTGTAAGAAGTTACTAATAGCTCAAGCACAATGCAAAGTATATAAGGAGGAATTTGAAAATGTTTTCCTTTCTAAAGCTAGCTGTTTGTATTTCTGGTACTTTCCGATTCTGTCCATGGTTTCGAATTATAAATATTTGTAATCTGGTAATAAAGAGTTATTTAATACCATGCAGCCCTCTGCTTTAGATCTTTACAACGCTATCTTTTCAAGGTGTGGCCTTTATATGTTTGAAATTACAATTGCTAAATAATCTACAATGGAATTTAACTTTTTGAAAAAAGGATGTGCTCATTTGCAGTTGTTTAGGAAGGCAAGTTTGCTGAATTTCGGTAATGGGGTAAGGGGGGGAGACTTCTCCCAGCTAAGGATAGCTGAAGGGATGCCCACTAATTAACATCCTTCTTAAACTCTCAAATTTTGGCCTTTCTTCTACTTTGAATTCATGGTTCATAACTTTAGCTTACCTCAGTCAATATTCATATTGCATTTAACAAAGTTAAATTCTCTTACAGAATTTTCTGGTAAATGAATTCAACATGATAAGTTACACAAATTTACTACATTTTTACCAAAACTGCACTTTGGATCTTACAGTGGCATGCAAGAGTTTGGGCACCCTTGTTTAAAATGTCTGTTACTGTGAATGGTTAAGTGAGCAGAAGATTAACTGATCACCAAAAGGCATAAAGTTAAAGATCAGTTAAGGGAAAAAAAAGAAGAAAAAAACAAACAACTTAGAGGAGACAGTAGGCTATGAAGGTGCAAATCAGGAAGCCTCAAACTCAGTCCAGTTTATTATAAAAAACTTTCTCTAGGTCTGCGGTGGGCTGGTGCCCTGCCCGGGGTTTGTTTCCTGCCTTGTGCCCTGTGTTGGCCAGGATTGGCTCTAGCAGACCCCCCGTGACCCTGTAGTTAGGATATAGCGGGTTGGATGATAGATAGATAATATAAACTCTTTTTCAATATTGCCACCTATGTCTGGATATTACATTATAAAATTTTTCTTATAAAGTCAGTACAAATAGTATAAAATAATTACATTTTGTCAAGAAAGTTTTCAATCACACAGAAAGAAAATGTTTCAAAGGTTGCAATAAATGTCCTTTCGCTATTTATGTTTACCAGTGATCTTAACTTAAAACAACGATAATTTCTCAATTACCACGTGGTAACAAAAATGTATAAAAAGGGGTGAATTAAAGTTATTATATAACTTGAAGTAGTACAAGGACAGAAACAGTTTTAATGAGAATAGATCATTGTATGCTGGTCTATCTGAAATGATTTTGCAAGGTATGCATCTTTCCACATAGTTTAGTGCATTCCAAACACTAAATCACCTTGATAGTAATCTAGATCATTTATACAAACTAAAGAAAAGCAGTGGCATCTCCACAATAATCCTGAGGGACATCACTCTTATCATTACATAATTCTTAAAAAACCTCTCTTGATAAAGTGATGCTTTCTTGCTTTAGTTCAATTTTGTACGCCTCTGCACAAAGCCACTTTCTTTCAGTGTCATTACTAGTTTTCTATGAGTAACTTTAAAGTTCTTTATAAAACACAAATATCTTAAGTGCAAACATGATCAAATGCTTTTGTTGCTTCTTCACAGTGAAAAGAGATTATCCTATGTACGCTCCTGCAGTCTGCTTAAGACACACCCTAACTTTCTAAATCTTGTCTTTATTCATTTCCCTTTATTGTTATAAAAAAAAAAGCCCAATATATTTAAAATTAACATCTCACTAGAGGACTCTTGGGAACATTGTATCCAATCCTAGAGTTCTGCTTGAACTGAACTCTTTTATGCTTTGTAGTACCATTCGATCAAAGGAGAACTTCATTATTTTTCAAGTCAAAGTTATTTCTTCACATTCATTTGCCACATAAAATTGTGTTCTAAAGTGAAGAGTGTTATATGTATTGATATATGTCTAGACATTATACAAATGTTGCAAAACAGCATATCCATGCTGTTTTAAGAAGGTAAAAAGCAAACAACTGGTGTGAGCTGCAGCCATTTTAAAAGGTGCATGTCACTTCATCAGCTACTCCGTTCGTCTTCCTCCACAGCAATGTTTCATCCCCTTGGAGACTCCTTACTGCTGCTTGCAGAATAGGAAGAAGGAACTTGGCCCCAAGGGCATGGATTCACTCCAGAAGGTCATCGCCAAGCTATGATTTTTTTGGGGCCG
Organism: Erpetoichthys calabaricus; assembly: GCF_900747795.2. Classification (NCBI taxonomy): domain Eukaryota; kingdom Metazoa; phylum Chordata; class Cladistia; order Polypteriformes; family Polypteridae; genus Erpetoichthys; species Erpetoichthys calabaricus. The sequence continues at coordinate 76,260,424 of NC_041401.2, forward strand.
ATATTACTAATTCAATCTCAGACATATCATCTAACAACTATCACGGCATCTTCTCTGATATAAAAGCCTCCATTAACAACTGGTCCAAACTTCGTCTTTCAACTTCATTAACTCTATGCAGCTTCTTCCCCCCTCCTACTAAATATTGGGCTGAAGTCTGGTCACTCATTTCAAGGTTTCTGTGAAATAGTAAGAGACCAAACCTTAAACATTCAAGCCTGGTTATAGATGGACTAAATGCAGACGTATCACTGTCTGACCTAGCACTATACCATTGGACTTTTTACTCTCTCTCTCCTATTTAGTCATGGTTGTGTCCTCCAACTCATTCCCACCCATCCCCCACTGTGGCTCCCTATAGAATCTTCCCTCGCTTTTCAACTTTCTCTCCAGGGTCTCCCGTTTACCTCCATAAAGTCTAAAGCTCCAAACTTTCCTTGGGACCTATTTTTTCATATGCCATCAACATCTGGCACTGTGGGGGAAAAAAGTTACTTGCACCCTCAGGTAAATGGCACTCTCTTACTTCTATATTTCATAACCACATTTTCTCTATAGGTGGCCAGTATAGTTTTGTACACAATAAATTCTGCCTTTATTGTTATATACAGTGCATCCGGAAAGTATTCATAGCGCATCACTTTTTCCACATTTTGTTATGTTACAGCTTTATTCCAAAATGGATTAAATTAATTTTTTTCCTCAGAATTCTACACACAACACCCCATAATGACAACGTGAAAAAAGTTTACTTGACGTTTTTGCAAATTTTTTAAAAATAAAAAAAATTGAGAAAGTACATGTACATAAGTATTCACAGCCTTTGCCATGAAGCTCAAAATTGAGCTCAGGTGCATCCTGTTTCCCCTGATCATCCTTGAGATGTTTCTGCAGCTTAACTGGAGTCCACCTGTGGTAAATTCAGTTGATTGGACATGATTTGGAAAGGCACACACCTGTCTATATAAGGTCCCACAGTTGACAGTTCATGTCAGAGCACAAACCAAGCATGAAGTCAAAGGAATTGTCTGTAGACCTCAGAGACAGGATTGTCTCGAGGCACAAATCTGGGGAAGGTTACCGAAAAATTTGTGCTGCTTTGAAGGTCCCAATGAGCACAGTGGCCGCCATCATCCATAAGTGGAAGAAGTTCGAAACCACCAGGACTCTTCCTAGAGCTGGCCGGCCATCTAAACTGAGCGATCGGCGGATAAGGCCCTTAGTCAGGGAGGTGACCAAGAACCTGATGGTCACTCTGTCAGAGCTCCAGAGATCCTCTGTGGAGAGAGGAGAACCTTCCAGAAGGACAACCATCTCTGCAGCAATCCACCAATCAGGCCTGTATAGTAGAGTGGCCAGACGGAAGCCACTCCTTAGTAAAAGGCACATGGCAGCCTGCCTGGAGTTTGCCAAAAGGCACCTGAAGGACTCTCAGACCATGAGAAAGAAAATTCTCTGGTCTGATGAGACAAAGATTGAACTCTTTGGTGTGAATGCCAGGCATCACGTCTGGAGGAAACCAGGCACCGCTAATCACCAGGCCAATACCATCCCTACAGTGAAGCATGGTGGTGGCAGCATCATGCTGTGGGGATGTTTTTCAGCGGCAGGGACTGAGAGACTAGTCAGGATAAAGGGAAAGATGACTGCAGCAATGTTCAGAGACATCCTGGATGAAAACCTGCTCCAGAGCGCTCTTGACCTCAGACTGGGGCGACGGTTCATCTTTCAGCAGGACAACGACCCTAAGCACACAGCAAAGATATCAAAGGAGTGGCTTCAGGACAACTCTGTGAATGTCCTTGAGTGGCCCAGCCAGAGCCCAGACTTGAATCCGATTGAACATCTCTGGAGAGATCTTAAAATGGCTGTGCACCGACGCTTCCCATCGAACCTGATGGAGCTTGAGAGGTCCTGCAAAGAGGAATGGGCGAAACTGGCTAAGGATAGGTGTGCCAAGCTTATGGCATCATATTCAAAAAGACTTGAGGCTGTAATTGCTGCCAAAGGTGCATCGACAAAGTATTGAGCAAAGGCTGTGAATACTTATATACATGTGATTTCTCAGTTTTTTTTATTTTTAATGAATATGCAAAAATCTTAAGTAAACTTTTTTCACGTTGTCATTATGGGGTGTTGTGTGTAGAATTCTGAGGAAAAAAATGAATTTAATCCATTTTGGAATAAGGCTGTGACATAACAAAATGTGGAAAAAGTGATGCACTGTGAATACGTTCCGGATGCACTGTATAGACAAGGTTTGTATTTCAAAATGTGACCATCAAGTAGGTCTAGCATGCCAAAGGCTTCATATGAACAACTTTTGGTGAAACACTTTTTTTATGTGCAATTCCCATCAGCTATGTTATAATTCATTCAATTTACCCAAATCACAGCCAGCTTCTAAGTTTGTTTTCTATTATATTAGTTTTTTATTAAGGATGTAACTTTATAGGCACAGAGAGGTCACTTTAGAAAATAATTTAAGAATCTCTGACAGAGTATAGAATCAAATTTATAGTAAATGGTATGTGAATTTCTATGATGTGTTACAAGAATGCTGATCCATTATTGAAAACAAAATCTCCAGCTTAAACCACTGAAAACGAAAGGCCAGATGCAGTTATTACATGTGATGTTGAATTTAACACAATTTTGGAATGATGAACTATTTTTTCCAGTAAAAATGATTTATTAATTTTACATTTTTCTGATGTATTCCTATATACTGCTAGGTTATGACAAGTGGTTTCTGAGACTTTTCTGGTAAGATGGCGACATGTTATATGTTGATTAGCACACACAAGAAAGAATTTCACTGTAGTCTATACATGTGACAGTAATGAATCTATTAACCTATATGCCATCATGTGAAGAAAAACTAGCAACTTGAAGAACAGAAGATGACCACTGCACAACAGGGTATTTCTCACTTTGCTTTACTGCACTCAATCCTGTTCTCTGCTTACAGCATCTGCTCCAGCATAATTCAGTTGAAGAGAGAATGGACTTTAAAAGAAATCATGCGTGTTTTTTCCAAATGGGATTTTTTGAACTGATCGAAAGCAATCAACATTAGAAAGAAATCAAACTAAGTGCAATCCTTCATTTTAGTTTAAATATTTTTTTTCTACAAGGGTGAGCCAGTGTCCCCTACTGGATAGAACAGGAGAGCGTAAGCAAGCTAAGTTGAGTGCTAAACTGTACTTAGATATTCAGACATTTATAAAAATAAAAATAAAAAAAAAAAAAAAAATTGGAGCAAAACCCTAACAGCCTCAGTAATTATACACTTATTTCAAAAGTGACTTTTCTTTACAACTTACTCCAGAATTTTCAGTCAGGCATTCATACTAGTCACAGTACAGAAATAGCATCAACTTGTGTTGTCAATGACATATTAACGCTACATTTATTATGCTGTCAGATTTAAGCATAACCTCTGACACTGCTGACCACCTTATTCCATTACAAAGGTTTAAAAATGACTGAAATGACATGTGCTCTCCTTGTGAGTTTTAGTGCAATCATATTAAATTATGACAGTACTCTGTCATAATGTCATAAAGGTAGATATGGTGTCCCTCAGGGTTTAGTATTCTAAATGTGCATGTTAACCCATGATAAGTCATTATATAAAACTCGCATTCTGGAGTAAGGGTGTAGCTTAGTATTCTCTACATGCAAGTGAAAGCAAGATGATCGTTTTACTAGGTCCTTAGCTGTGCCAATGAGCTCCAAGATTTCATGAGTGCTAACTACTTATTTTGAATTAAAAGCAAAATAGAGAAATTTCATTAATTGGTTTTAAAGAAGAAAGGTATGGTCACTTTGAATCAGTTAGGAAAAACATTTTTGCTGAATCTCTATGCATTTTAAGTTTCATCAATGTCAAGTCTATTATCATCACTCTTGCTACAATGATATGTACCCCCTCCCACCCCCAACAGCTTAAAAATATAAAATTTAAGATGTTCTCTTAGTAATGTGGATACTAAGAAGTTAATTCATACATTTACCCAAACATCAACCCCACAGTCAAGGCGGATAAATTATTCAAACAGTAAGAGCCAAGAAATTTGATTCACCGTGAATGGCACCTTATTACATAAATCATCATACTGTTGCATATCATAAAGTGCACCATATTCACTTTTTTCCAAAAATAAACAATGGTACTATTAACCAACTGACAAGTGAAAAGCACAAAAAAATAAATACAATATATGTCAAGAGACAAATGAAATTTGTGGAAAGACCATTACAATTTTAAATGCCACTGAATTTTTAAAAGCCTCACAAAAACACAGCATTGACGCATTCTTCTGACTGAGGCTGCTAGAGATTTTTTTAAAATAACCTAGGTAGCTCTCTTACTTGCTTTCAAGTCAAGTCAGATGCACCTCCTTCTTAACACTACAAAAATGAAAACTATTCCTTCTGAATGTGTTCTGTAAATTCTCACCTTTTTACATGGTTAATATGAATGGCTGAATTATTTATGGTGCCCTCTCTATAATTCCGCGTTCCTGGCATTGCATGGAGATTTAATTTACTACTGTTAGTTGTTTCATTAAATAAAGCAAATCAATTCATTTTTCCTTTATGAAATGCTCCATTAAACTAATTAAAAAAGGAGATGCTGTGCAAATGAGCTATGTACCCACTGCCAGATTTTCATCATAAACACTAATGTCTGGTCACTGATGCAAATGAGAAGATACATACAAATTTTTTAAAGTCTAACGACAGAAAACAGCCAAGTGCGGCCTTTATGAATCATTATTGACCTAAATACAGTCAAAGTAAAAAGTATGTGAACCCCTAGGAATTATCTATATTTATGTGTAATTCCTATATAAACATGGTCGTATCTTCATGTCAGTCAAAATAATGAACAAACAAAGTCTCGTATAACTAAAGATACACAGATTTTCAGAGAATTTTTAACCATATTGAATAAATCATTCAAACTGTGAAACTGAAGGTTGGAAAAAGTAAGTGAACCCTAAGCTAATGACTTTTTAAAAAGCTCATTGCAGTCCGAATTTAGCATACCTGGAGTCCATTTAATGAAACGAGTTCAGAGGTGTGGCCTAGAATTACTTTGATTGATAAAAAACACTATAAAGTTTGAGTTTGAGCTTTTGACAAGAAGCATATCAAGATGGGAATCATGCCTCACACAAAACAGCTGTCTGAAGGGCTACAATCGAAAATTGTTAATCTACATAAGGCTGGCAAGGGTTACAAAGTCATCTCAAAGATTTTAGATATTCATCAGTCTACTGTTAGGCAAGTGGTCTATAAATGGAGACAATATGGTATTGTGGCTGCTCTGCCTAGAAGTGGGCGCCCTGCTAAGATGACTCCAAGAGCACAATGCAAAGTCAGCAATGAGGTAAAGAAGAACCGTAGAGTGACAGCAAAGGACTTGAAGTCATTAGAACTGGCTAACATCTCTGTTCATGAGTCAACTATACGCAAAACATTGAACAAGAAAAGGTGTCCATGGCAGGACACCAAGAAGGAAGCCACTGCTATCAAAAAAGAACATTGCTGAACGCCTGAAGTTTGCGAAAGAACACTTGGACACTCCACAATTATACTGGGAAAATGTTTTGTGGAGTGTTGAAACCAAAATTGAACTATTTGGGAGGAACAAGCAGAACTTTATTTGGCGTAAAAAGGGCACTGCATATCAACATCAAAACATCATCCCTACAGTAAAGTACGGTGGAGGGAACATCATGATTTGGGCCTGCTTTGCTGCATCAGGGTCTGGACAGCTTGCTATCATTGAGGGGAAAATGAATTAACAAGTTAATCAACAAATTCTCCAGGATAATGTGAGGGTGTCTGTCTGTCAACTTAAACTCAGAAGAAGCTGGGTGATGCAACAGGACAATGACCCAAACACCGTAGCAAATCCACAGAATAATGGCTTGAGAAGAACAAACTCCGCCTTTTGGAGAGGCCCAGTCAGAGCCCAGATCTCAATCCTATTGAGATGCTGTGGAATGACCTGAAGAGAGCCATACACCAAAGACAACCAAAGAATATGGAAGAGTTAAGGCAGTTCTGTAGGGAAGAATGGGCTAAAATTCCCCCTGCACGATGTGCAGGTCTGATCTGCAGTTACAGGAAGTGCCTGGTTGAGGTCATTGCTGCCAAAGGAGGGTCAACCAGTTCTTAAATCCCAAGGTTCACTTACTTTTTCCAATACCACTGTGAATGTTGAATGCGTTTGTAAAATAAAGACATAAAAAGAGAGTATTTTTTTGTGTGTCACTGGCTTAATTTCATTGTGTATATCAGTACCTGTGACTTAGATGAAGATCAGATCATTTTTTTTGACCAATTCATGCAGTAAACCAGATAATTCCAAAGGGTTCACATACTTTTTACTTTTGACTGTAAATAAGGAAATTAAATCACCCAGATTTAAGTGTGTAGTGGAAAGGTACAGAATCAGAAAAAACAGTTGATCAATAGTATTCATCATAACCTTGCATTGGTATTCTGCTTAATTTTACATTGGTCTGTTTATAGTGTATCTTTGTTAGTGAAGTAACCAGTCAAGTTATTTTTTATTAATTTTTGCATCTTGCCCACAAAACAGAGAACAACATTAGAATCAGCAATCCACATATAAAAATTCTGTCTAGATGCTCCTGTTAGTTAAACTGAGTAAGAGCAAGCATTGAAGAGTAACCTTTAAAACACAAAGGAATTAGATTTAGAAGGAATAAGGTTGCAAAGGAGAAAAGACTGTCTACATGATAAACTAAAAAAGTATAGAAAAGGATCTGCAATGCTTTACATTCCTCCAGAGTGGTTATAAATTATGCCTCATTACAAAAACAAACAGCACAGGTAATTTCCTCAAAAAAGAGTTACACAAAGAGAAATCTGTTATAACACCTAGATAGTGTCACAGTTTTGAACAACAACAGTAAAACTACATTGAATGGACACAAAGTGTAAAAGAAAATATTTACTCCAAGAACACAACATCCTGCTCAAGTTAAAAAGAGTTTAAGTTAATAATAAATCTGTACACGGCAATCATTGGCGGACTTTCCTGTGACATTTTCATCCTTTCCACTGAGGAATTTAACAGTTTAGTCAGCTCTGCTTTCAGCGATATATATCATCAATTACACCCATCACACTCACTAAGAAAATGTGTCAGATACTACCTGAAAAGCACACAGCAACTAACTTTCTCACCTTAACTCAAGTGCACTGCTGGTAGAAAATGACTTGGGTAAGATGCACCTGACAGACCCCTTTTCATGTAAGCAGCATTTCTCATTTATATTAAGAGAAGAAAAACGGACAAAGCAAAAATAGACTAGAGGTTATGGAAGTGCCCACTCAAAAGTAATTTAAACAGAATAGCACTCTGGGATAACTGGATGGCTTTAGAAAAGAATATTCTATCAGCAGCGTAAACTTGTGGATTTGTCTCTCTCTGCTACACAATACATCTTCAGTGTGTGGTTAATTTACCATCCCCCCAAAAAATACATTAAATATAAATATTTTATATATATATATATATATATATATATATATATATAAATAAATATATAAATATATATATACTAGGCATGTGCGCCCAACTGCGTTGCACGTGTTAAAGTTGTCTGTGAAGGGCTCCCTGTTTAAACGCGGCTGCCAGTCGTGAACTGGGCCCTTCGTCGCACAGCATTAGGATTTTTTATAAGGGAAACAAAATTACAAAACAAAACCCTTGAACATTGATTCGATAGGAACGGCCTACTCGGAATCATTGTCCGAATAGTAATTATGTGGTGGTGGAGGAGCATTTCTGCTTCTCTCCGTTCACAGTCTGTCTCGTTTTCATGACGCTGTCGTTTCCTGTCACGATCTCTTCTCAACCTTTCTCCAATCTTGCAGGTTGCTTTGTGGCAATCCAGAGAGTAAGGAAGAAGCAATGCTTCTTTCTTGAACTCCAAACGCCGAATGATGGAAAATCACAGAAGTGTGCCCGACTTATATACTCTGACTGCCGACTCCAAGAAGTGGGTGAACATTCGATTTGGACGAAGTGCTGCCAATGACCGTCGATAGAAACACAAAAAACCACAGTCTCGACAACGAAGCAGGTGTCGATGCCAGATCTAAACACAAAGCACGGTGTCGACACCAGATCTAAACACAGAGTGCTATCGACAGTGTTTGTAAACAAAAGTAACAACCAAGGTGATGTGTATTCAGCCAGTACAAACAGCACATAGTCTCCTTTAGTTCAATCCTCTTTAATCACCACACTCCAACCTCATCCAACGATCCTCCCCCTCAGGCGCCTACAACGCGCGTCTGAAACTGCGGAAGCAAAGCAGGCATGGGTTCAAAACGAAAGACCACAACTGAACCCTCAGACCAAACGTCAGATACCAGATATAATAAGCCCAAATATACTATTTATTAGGCCAATAATGTGCACAAAGCACCCTCCACTCCACAATACTTAATAAATCAATAATCACAATCCTCCACTCCCAGACGCACTGCCACCCTTCCACCCAGCTCAGCTCATCCGTCTGGGATTTCCCAGATTCCTTTATAGTCTGTGACCCGGAAGTGTTTCTGTCCCTCAGTCTATGTAACTTTCTATGACTTCCGGGTCAGGTAAAAACTTCCTTTTCTTCATCAGCCCAGAAGCACTTTATTTCTTTCAACCATGTGACTAGGATTTACTTCCAGGTAGTATGGAAAATAAACTTGTCTGTGTCTCCCTGCAGCGTCCCCGACGTTATCCAGCAGGGCTGTGTATTAAAACTCCATAGTCCATGATGCCCTGCTGGAATTCGGGGCATCTCCACGTTGCAAGGAGGGCTCCATCTAGCAGCCTGGGGGTATTGGCCGGGATGAATGGCTGGCCATATCCCACAATATTATATATATTATATATATATATATATATATATATATATATATATATATACATATATATACACTTACACACACACAGTACTGTGCAAACGTTTTAGGCAGGTGTGAAAAAATGCTGTAAACAAAGAATGCTTTCAAAAATGGAAGTGTTAATCATTTATTTGCATCATCAACAAAATGCAGTGAATGAACAAGAGAAAAATCTAAATCAAATCAATATGAGACCACCCTTTGCCTTCAAAACAGCACCAATTCTTCTAGGTACACTTGCACACAGTTTTTGAAGGAACTCGGCTGGTAGGTTGTTCCAAACATCTCGGAGAACTAACCACAGATCTTCTGTGGATGTAGGCTTCCTCGCATCCTTCTGTCTCTTCATGTAATCGCAGACATACCATCACTTCCAGGACTTCTTGCTCTTCTTTACGCTTAAGATAGTTCTTAATGACTTTGGCTGTATGTATGGGGTTATTGTCCTGCTGCAGAATAAATTTGGGGCCAATCATACGCCTCCCTGATGGTATTGCATGATGGATAAGTATCTGCCTGTATTTCTCAGCATTGAGAACACCATTAATCCTGACCAAATCTCCAACTACATTTGCAGAAATGCAGCCCCAAACATTCAAGGAACCTCCACCATGCTTCACTGTTGCCTGCAGATACTCATTATTGTACCGCTCTCCAGCCCTTCGACGAACAAACTGCCTTCTGCTACAGCCAAATATTTCGAATTTTGACTCATCAGTTCAGAGCACCTGCTGCCATTTTTCTACACCCCAGTTCTTATGTTTTTGTGCATACTTGAGTCGCTTGGCCTTGTTTCCACGTCGGAGGTATGGCTTTTTGGCTGCAACTCTTCCATGAAGACCACTTCTAGCCAGACTTCTCCGGACAGTAGATGGGTGTACCTGGGTCCCACTGGTTTCTGCCAGTTCTGAGCTGATGGCACTGCTGGACATCTTCCAATTTCGAAGGGTAATAAGCTTGATGCGTCTTTCATCTGCTGCACTAAGTTTCCTTGGCCGACCACTGCGTCTACAATCCTCAACGTTGCCCGTTTCTTTGTGCTTCTTCAAAAGAGCTTGAACAGCACATCTTGAAACCCCCAGTCTGCTTTGAAATTTTTGTCTGGGAGAGACCTTGCTGATGCAGTATAACTACTAGTGATGGGCCGCTCGATACTGAGGTTTCGACACTGTGTTGAGCTTTCGAAGCACTGGAGCTCGAAGAGCCGCTTCGAGGCTTGCTTCAAATGCGCCCGTCATGTGATTTTGAGGCACGCTAGCGTAATGACATCATTGATATCTGCGCAGTCAATTTGGTCACTCACTAGTCTGCAAAAGTGCTTTGGCTCAAAGCGTAAAAGCAGTTGTCCGTGCTACAGCGATAAGGTGCACTAACCCGAGTTCAAATCCTAATTGGGGCTCGCATAAAACAGTTAAGTAGTACTTGTCTGTAAGTTAAATATATTTTGGAGACATTATGAACGATTTACATGGGGCACCTTTTTCCTTGGTGTGGAATCGTGTCCACCTAGAATCTGTAACAAATAATGAGCATATTTTGCGTAAGGTAGCACATATCATAACAATCCAGAATCTATTCTACCCCATGTTGATCATATTAGAGAGGCTAAGAAACGCTTCACTAAAGCGTGGTCATTACACCAGTATATGCGCAAGACACTCCTCATTAAACGTTTTTACTATTCAGTGATTCCCAGATCTGTAGCTGATTTGTATTTTTGATTTCCAAAAAGCAATGTGAGTAAAAGTGTGTGCTGCATAACTAATCACAACTGTCTTTAAAACAGAATCAGTGCCATCAACAGCGTCTTCTGCAATTTTAGGAAAGCCTTGGGATTTCTGCGTTAATGAGACAAAAAGTTATAAAGAAACTTTGCGAATTAATCCAGAGGTGAACATGAAGATCACTCAAGTACTGACAAGAAGGAGCAGTTGGATAAGCACATCTGGAGCCAAACTTTCAAAAAAGCACCTGACTTTGTCAGCAACATCCTTTCCTTCTGAATGCATCTTATCAAAGGCTGCGCTGGAGGGGTAAATAAGTAATCTTCCGAACTGCAACATAACAGAGTAAATCATTGATATAAACAGAATTATTGAAAGACTAAGCTTTTGTCGTTTCTGTATTCTTAAACCATCTTCCAGTTACACAATCCCACGCAGTCACTGTCATATTTAACGTTCCCTGCTCCTGTTACCCAAAGCATCAACACTTAAGTTTCATTCAAGGCTTTACCGTCTGTCCTTTCATAGACATAAAATAAGACACACATTTCCTCTACACACGTGTCCAATAATAGAAAGAACGAGAAAAAGCACAAGATGGGAATATTCATGACAAGAGCCTCGGAATCAGGGTGAGAATGTGCCTTGTCACCCATTACGTGAGCTCGTCTGCCACCCTTCAGTTGCACTGGCACACGTTACACTCGGGTGCAAATGCAATGGAGAATACCGACAGTGTACACCTTCAGAAGTGGAATAAATCGACTGTATAAGTAGAACATTTCAGATAAACTATGAATTTTGTTAATCATAAACAATGCAACATAACTATTATATGTGTTGTTACTTTTTATTTATTCTCACCAAACGTTACATATCTACATGGGAAATGAACATTGGTAATATGTTTATAATATATATATATATATATATATATATATATATATATATATATATATATATATATATATATATATATATATATATACACACACACACACACACACACACACACAGAGCTGTGCATATTATATGGATCAAACCAAATTTTCTCTAAATAATTTTACTGATCAACACATATAAAATCAAATTTTGAATAAAAAAAAAAAACCATTGTAGACATGCATTTTTTGTCTTTAATACACACGTATAGTATTCGATATTTTACATCCCTGTTATGTGGATGAACACAATGATTATTTTTGGAAGATAGGTTACCCCTGGCCATATTTCAAATCACTTGCTAGGGAACACCTACAAATGGCCAATATGAATCCATTTGCTGCAACATGAGTTGAAGAACCTTCACCCTTAAAGTTCCAGAAATAGAACAAGGGAAATTTGATGACATTTGAAGTAGTAGGTGGGGGTTTGGTAGAAACAAGGAGTTTGTTTAGATTCTTATACAGTGTGCTGTAGATCCAATTTTCAAATAGAAAATCTTATAAAGTAATTACTTCCACCTTAGTGATAAATTGTCTGCTGTCTTGAATTTAAGACCCAATTAATCATCATTTCTAAATGGCTTAAGCAGATCAGGTTCCACCACATTAGATAACATTTATCTATCCCCTATCACTTTGCGTTAATGATGCAGAACTTGTCTTCCAAAACAGTATATTAAGACTGAATAAACAAAGAAAAATTTAATGAAAGCAGTTCTCACCGAAGTAAAAATATTCAGAAGGGTCAAGAAACACTTATCTTAAAATGAAGATGCAGAATTGGCATATGGTGTTAGGCTCAGAGATGGCCAATTTAGAAAAGAAAAAATATCTAACTTTCAGATTTATGAAGAGGATACATAGGACTCATCACCCCTGTCATCTGCAAGTAAAAATTGGAATGCAAATCTCATCATGCTTATAGTTGTGTAAACATTAACAGACACATTTCAGCTTTAATGAATGTAATCAGTAGAAACTTGCACTCATGTTTGAATAGACAGTCTTGGATAGGGGAGCCATCTCACTTGGCAAGCTAGCTCCAGAAACCTATCTAACAAAGTCCAGTTGGGTTTTGTCGTCCTGTTATAGGAACTTGAAGCAAATCAGATATACTAAAATAATAATAAATATGTATCTCAACCAAGACAATACTTTTTAATTCTGCCTGACACAGCACTTCACAAACACTTAAAATGCCTTTTGTTGTTGAGGACTTCTAATGATTTTTTTTTTTTTTAATCCCTGCCCTGTTAACGTTGAGAGGGTAGTTTCAGGGTGTTTACCAAAATTTGGCCGAGAAAGTATGGATGTTAATAGCACCCTCCAAACATGCATTGTGCCCACAAGTCTTTTGATAAAGCATAAAAGTAGGGCTATGAACGTGCCATGGTGTAAATATCAATAACCCGAATCTAGACCAAAAACAGCAAGCATAATTAAAATAAATTATTTAAGAAAAACACTACTGTAGGATGAAATAAAGAATGTTCTAAAAGGACAATACCAATAATGTCTAATACTGAGAATAATATCACATGGCTCAATTGTAAATTAGCTCATTGATTTTAATTTGAGGGAACAATGGGCACAGTGAGAAAAGAGATTGGCTAATTAATATTAAATACACTGCTGTCAAAATGTCTCAGAGTTATCATCAAAAATCTAAAATGGACAGTAAAAAGCAAAAGCATGAGAGACAGAAAATAATCACCACCATCATCAGTTTAACACTAGAATTACCAAAGCCTACAAAAAAAACTCGTAATCCCAGCCCACCTTAAATCCCTTTGCACCTCTCCGTCAGCGTCTTTTTTGTTGTAAATGTGTTGATCAACATAAGTAGCAAGCAACCTGCTATCCCATTCCCTTGACCTCCGCCGCAGTTCAGTTTGCAAAGAAGGTTCTCGGGGCTCAGTGTTCATCTTGGAGTGAAGTGCTGGAGTTGTAGAGGGTAAATAATATATTGTCATTTGGAATACATACATTTCTTGTGTGTTTTGTGTCTACAACAATTTATGTAAACACATTGTTAAAACAGAAATGTTTTTTATGTTTTAGTAATAATTGACAAAATTTAGTCATGAAATGTATAATGTGTGAAGCCTTAAGTCCAAATATCAAATATACACTTTCACAAAAGGTACAAGTATAACAAAACAAGTGCGCTTTTACTCAAGAATATAACTGCAGAAAAAGAACTCGCTTTAGGGTGCGACATTGATATGCCCTTAATACGACAGCTTTGGTGATGCAGTGGTAAGAACTGCTGAATCGTAATCAAGACGTTTGCGGTTTGATCGTGGACGCCTCTGTTTTGAGTAGTGAGCTGCTCTTATTCTTACTAACATACATATGATTCGAGTCTGTAACAGCCAGTGTAAATTTATGGTACTTGTAAAAGTTAGTTGTGCTTTTTTGCACATTTCATTTGGCATTACACATGTACTTCATTAGGAAAATAGTACTAATTTATAGTTGCATAGACTGCAACGGGAGCTTCCACCAGCAGCTAAAGTCACTTTAGTACTCATGTACTTTGTCAGCATGCCCGTGTCAATCAAACACAGGAAGCTCTGCAGTGACTTTCCGATGTAGGAAGTAAATAAATCAAGGTAAATAATATTCGATTAGGCTTTTATATAAGTAACAAATAAATGTTTTTTATGTAAAGGCCATCACAAAACAATCACAAACAGGACTTTGCACCATACCTTGCAAACTCTGTAAGCCCTTTTTTTTTTTTTTTTTTTTGAAGGACATGTTTGAGTCAGACTGACTGGCAGGATGACGCCGGATCTGTTGCTGCATCCAAACGGTGCATCTTTTCCTTTTACGTCTGGTGCAGCTGCGTTGTTCTTATGTGTGAGTGGACGTTTCTTGCGAGAAGGTCTTCTGTTCTCTTTCTCCGATGCAGACACCTCATCCTCATCAGAGTTCACCTCTGTTATAGCACATCTTTATTTGAAAATTAACAGTGTCAGATCTGCGGGAGCGTGAACGTGACTAAGAGAATCTTCATCTTCTTCTTTCGGCTGCTCCCGTTAGGGGTTGTCACAGCGGATCATCTTCTTCCATATCTTTCTGTAAATCATCTCTTAGGCCTTCCTCTTTTCCTATTTCCTGGCAGAATAGTAAGAATAAGAGCAGCTCACTACTCAAAACGGAGGCATCCAGGATGGAACCGCAAACGTCTCGATTACAAGTCAGTAGTTCTTAACGCTACACTACCAAAGCAGTCATATTAGGTCCGTGTCAATGTCGCACCCTAACATGACTTCTTTTTCTGCAGTTATATTCTTGAATAAAAGCACTCGTTTTGTTATACTTGTACCTTCTGTGAAAATGTATATTTCATATTTGGACTTCAGGCTTCACACATTATACACTTCATGTCTACATTTTGTCAATTATTACTAAAACATGAAAAACGTTTGTTTTAATGATGTGTTTACATAGATTGTTGTAGACACGGAACACACATGAAATGTATGTATTCCAAATGACGATATATTATTTACCCTCTACAACTCCAGCACTTCACCAAGATAAACACTGAGCACTAAGAACCTTTTTTGTGAATTGAACTGCAGTGGTGGGCAGGGGGATGGGTTAGTAGGCTGCGTGCGTTGATCAATACATTTACAACACAAAAGATGCTGACGGAGGTGTGAAGGGATTTAAGGTGGGCTAGGATTAAGAGTTTTTTTTTTTTGTAGGCTTTGGTAATTCTAGTGTTAATAGCCACTTTGCAGGGCATTCTTTGCAGTGAGACCTGTTCTTTTCATATTATCTTGACACCACCACCAACCAGGTCTCCTTTGCCCTCATACCCTTCACCTCAATCTTGATGCCATTCTTCATTCAATTATTCCCTGCCCTTCGCTCTATATGTCCAAACCACCTAAAGTCCGTTTCTCCTCAAACAATAACTATTGTCTTCACACTAATTATTTCTCTTAATTCAGAATTTGTACACCCTCTTACTCCGTGACACTCCCCACATTCATTTAATAATTTTCATCTGTTCTTTTCAGGAATGTCTCACTGTCAACCTGCATGTTACTACTCCTCACACAACTTTCATAACCTTCAATGCCAGACAGACTCCTTTAGAATTCAAACTAGCATTTCTTCTGTTAACCTTTCTCATTTGCTGTTTTTGCTGTGCAAGCACCTTTGTTCACACTCATCATGTCAACTAAGTAGCAAAACTTCTCTACTTTCTCCAAAACAATTGAATTGCTAATATCTTGCTGTATCAGGATTCTGCAGTCCTCACACACACTTGCTACAAACAAATGTTGTACTTGACATCTTATTTGGCACATATTTCTGACAAATTTTGCATTACATTGAGACTATGCACCAATCTCTTTCATGCCTGCTGCCCCCTTGAGTCCAACCACCATCTTGGTCTTTGATGCATTCGTCTTGAGGCCTTTTGCAACCAAATAACCTTTCCATTTCAGTTATCTTCTCCTCATGTTTGGCTTAATTTTTTGCTTTTGGCACAAATAAATCTATATATATATAAAATTCTTTTTGCGTTAGGGTGACCACGCGATATGGATATTACGTATGAAACGGAAATTATGTGTGACCATGCGATATGGAAATTACGTATGACCACAGAACATATTATAATACAGGAACTAATCACTTTCTTTGTGGACGCCATTTTTATATTGTCTTTACGAATTGTTATTATTTGTGTGAGAGTTATTTTACTGATATTGAAATGAAGTAAGCACAAACACGCCGATCTATCCCATAGAAGTGCGCCCCGCGTCACCCGCTCCCAGCCCTCCTCTCTGGACTACAGCGCTGAGTCGTCCGCGCGTTCTAACAGAAAAGTTTTACTTATTCATCCACGTGACTGTCGCGGAAACTGCCACATTGTAACTTTTTTTTAGTTGGCAGTACTTGATAGTAGAAGAGATGAGGAAAACACCTTTGCATCTTTCTACTTTTTAACTGCGCCGAGCTGTAAACAATGTGAAGACGAGACCACCTTCAGCGGCAAGGGGTCGTGAGAACAAAGTGGACGTTGGGAGGTGCGGAATGTCTGGCTGCTCCGCCGGGTCGAGAGCTTCGCAGTTTTGGGCAGCGTCCTCTCTTCTCGTACTGTTTGTAACACTTCAAGTGCACCGTTGGCTCTCGGGAGAGTGGAAATCTTTGCGAATGAGTGTAATCGGCGCCATCGAAGCAGGACTCTGTTTCTAAATTGCCCTGCACGACTACTTACTGTCCCTTAAGGTGAGTTCCGGTCACTAAAACCCCACAACATTCAAGGTTGCTTTTGTGATCAGTTATTTTAAGAAGATAGAGAGTTTCCATCTAAGAAGATGTACAGACCTCTTCATGTAAACTGTTGGACTTGGGAATTGTTTGGACCTTCTGCTCATTAAGCACGAAAGGGCATTGTGCATATTTATCAGAATTATTTTTCTCTTAAATCACAGGCACATAGTGCAAGGTTGTCAGGCAGAAATTTGGACGATCACATAGAAAATGTAATTTCTATACCACAGCGGTCGTGTAGTGCCTTTCACAAGGGATCTACTACTGACAGATGATCCAAATACATTTTAGCTGCTGTTAGTTCTACTTACCTGTTGTGTTATACCGCTTTTAAAATGTAGTTTACCCGGAACCACTCCAGTAGTGCTCAATGTATCTTTACTTCTTAAATGTTAATGTTTTACTGTTTAATAACTTATAGACTGCATTTTATTTTTTTCCCTTGCACTCAGTGAGCGAAGCCACTGGGTAATCAGCTAGTTGGTATATAAAAGAGCTCCCATGGTCATCCTCCATTCACTTCTCTGGTCACCACCTACATCAGTATAACAAAAAGCCAGAAACTTGAAACAAATCCCTAGTGTACAGTGCCACCCTCAGCTCAAAACTCTCTCCATCCTGCTTGCTGCCCTGACCATGGTTTGTACTTTCACATACATTGACACCACTACACAAACCATTCATTCAAGCCTAGTTTTCTTAATGCCTACCTTAGCACCCCTGTCAGATGCCTTCTCCAGATTTCCAAATGCATAATGCATTGTCTTTTGCTTTTTCTGATGCTATACTAGCATTTGTCAAACAACAAAAGGTCAAACCTGTCAACTTCCCAGGCATAAAACAAAAATGCATTTTGTAAAATTTCTTCCAACTCTCAATTCATTTCTCTAGCACTCTGTCACCCATCAACATCTGCTCCAAAAGCTTGATTCCTGGATATGACCCAAACTCCAGTGATAGAATAAGCACACTTCTAATCTTCAGGACGTCTCCCTTAACACAGTCATGTTGCACAGGTCTGTCAACCATTCAACTCCAGGACCTTAAAGTACCTTCAACACTTGCTTTTGAGACCCCTATCCCACACTAGAAACCATGCTAACAGCAGGCTTATCCTATTTTCCCAAATAAGACATAATTATCCCAGTCATTCTCTCATTCAGCAGGTTAACAATGACCGCCACCAGTACTGTTAGCCAACAGGGTGCTGGCGGAAATTGGGCTACTGTTGGCCGAAGAAGAAGAAGGAGGAGGAGAAGAGGGGGGAGATGTGTCCGGAGGGAGGAGGAGGAGAGGAGGAAAGTAAGAGTGGAACTGAGGGTAGGAACTTTGAATGTTGGCAGTATGACTGGTAAGGGGAAAGAGTTAGCAGATATGATGGAGAGAAGGAAGGTTGATATATTGTGCGTGCAAGAGACTAAATGGAAGTGGAGTAAGGCCAGCTGGATTGGAGGTGGATTCAAATTGTTCTATCATGGTGTGGATGGGAGAAGAAATGGGGTAGGAGTTATTCTGAAGGAACATTATGTCAAGAGTGTTTTGGAGGTGAAAAAAGTGTCAAGCAGAGTAATGATTATGAAGCTGGAAATTGGAGGTGTGATGATGAATGTTGTTAGTGCATATGCACCGCAAGTTGGGTGTGCAATGGGTGAGAAAAAAGATTTTTGGAGTGAGTTGGATGAAGTGATGAACAGTGTTCCCAAGGGACAGAAAGTGGTGATTGGAGCGGATTTCAATGGGCATGTTGGTGAATAAGGAGGTGATGGGTAGGTATGGTGTCAAAGGGAGGAATGAAGAAGGTCGGAGGATAGTGGATTTTGCCAAAAGGATGGACATGGCTGTGGTGAATATGTATTTTAAGAAGAGGGAGGAACATAGGGTTACGTACAAGATTGGAGGAAGATGCACACAGGTAGATTACATCCTATGCAGAAGAGTTGATCTGAAGGAGATTGAAGACTGCAAAGTGGTGGCAGGGGAAAGTGTAGTTAAGCAGCATAGGATGGTGGTCTTTAGGATGACGTAGATCAAGAAGAGGAAGAGACAGCTGGGAAACTACAGCAGATGTAGTAAGGGTGACCGCAAGAAGGGTGCTTGGCATGACATCTGGAAAGAGGAAGGAGGAAAAGGAAACCTGGTGGTGGAATGAGGAAATACAGGAGAGTATACACAGGAAGAGGATGGCAAAGAAGTGGGATAGTCAGTGAGATGCAGAAAGTAGACAAGAGTAAAAGGAGATAAGGCGCAAGGTGAAGAGAGAGGTGGTGAAGGCTAAAGAAAAGATGTATGAGGAGTTGTATGAGAGGTTGGACACTAAGGAGGGAGAAAAGGACCTGTACCGATTGGCTAGACAGAGGGACCGAGCTGGGAAAGATGTGCAGCAGGTTAGCGTGATAAAGGATAAAGATGGAAACGTACTCACAAGCGAGGAGAGTGTGTTGAGCAGATGGAAAGAGTACTTTGAGAGGCTGAATAATGAAGAGGATGAGAGAGAGAAGAGGTTGAATGATGTGGAGATAGTGAATCAGGAAGTGCAACGGATTAGCAAGGAAGTAGTAAGGACAGCTATGTAGAGGATGAAAAATGGAAAGGCTGTTGGTCCAGATGACATACTTATGGAAGCATGGAGGTGTTTAGGAGAGATGGCAGTGGAGTTTTTAACCAGATTGTTTAATGGAATCTTGGAAAGTGAGAGGATGCCTGAGGAGTAGAATGTGCAGGACTGCAGTAACTACAGGGGAATAAAATTGATGAGCCACAGCATGAAGTTATGGGAAAGAGTAGTGGAAGCTAGGTTAAGAAGTGAGGTAATGATTAGTGAGCAGCAGTATGGTTTCATGCCAAGAAAGAGCACCACAGATGCAATGTTTACTCTGAGGATGTTGATGGAGAAGTTTAGAGAATGCCAGAAGTAGTTGCATTGCGTCATGTGTGTAAATGAGAGGGAGGTCAGTGGAATGGTGAGGATGCAGGGAGTAGAGTTGGCAAAGGTGGAGGAGTTTAAATACTTGGGATCAACAGTACAGAGAAATGGGGATTGTGGAAGAGAGGTGAAAAAGAGTGCAGGCAGGGTGGAATGGGTGGAGAAGAGTGTCAGGAGTGTGACAAACGGGCATCAACAAGAGTGAAAGGGAAGTTCTACAGGATGGTAGTGAGACCAGCTATGTTATATGGGTTGGAGATGGTGGCACTGACTAGAAAGCAGGAGACAGAGCTGGAGGTAGCAGAGTTAAAGATGCTAAGATTTGTACTGGGTATGACAAGGATGGATAGGATTAGAAATGAGTACATTAGTCAGAGAGACAATATTGTGTTGGTTTGGACGTGTGCAGAGGAGAGATGCTGGGTATATTGGGAGAAGGATGCTAAAGATAGAGCTGCCAGGGAAGAGGAAAAGAGGAAGGCCTAAGCGAAGGTTTATGGATGTGGTGAGAGAGGACATGCAGGTGATGGGTGTAACAGAACAAGATGCAGAGGACAGAAAGACAGGGGATGCGCTGTGGTAACCCCTAACGGGAGCAGCCGAAAGAAGAAGATTCTCTCATTCAGCAACCTCTGTATATATTTCATGGTATACCTAAACCCATTACTATCAATTACAATGTTCCCTACAACATTTTTCCAGCAATTTACACCTAAACATCCCTTTCTTGATATTTGCTTTTCAATCCAAAAAACATTTTTCTTACCTCATTCTGCAGCACACTTGCAAATTTCAGTCTCTTAGCACATTGTGCTCTCTCAAATGTGGTTTGTGGCTTAGGACAGATTTTTAAATAAGTAATCATGTCTGGGGATGTGTGGGCTCCAATCGGGTGTGTGTAGGTGTGAGTGTGGGATTGATTGGGGTGCTTGGCTGATCGAGCACACTCGTGTGGATGCAGGCAGATCAATCAGGCGCCTCATTTATGTCTTGGAGGTAATGACGTATCACACCTGCACCCAATCACAAAGGAAACATAAAAAGCAGCCTGTACGGAAGGACGGAAAGAAAAAGACATACAGAAGGAAGGAGAGAAGATTTGATTCACTTCACTAAATTGTACTTTGTATTTTTGATTTGGATTTGTTGATAAAAGCACTGACACTTTTACACCTACCCTTGCTGTAAGTGTATGTCATCTTTTGCCTGGCTCAGCTTGATCAATGACTATCAACGGTTTGGGTTCAAGAGGCTCCCTGACTCAACAGGGAGTGTGGAGCTGACCAGGACCATCATACTGAATGCTTCAATGGCAATTTGCTCAGCTTCCTCATCTGCCCCTTCATCTACTGCTTTTCTATTCTTTTTTTGTTAGTTGCAATCTCTAATTTATTATACCAACTCCATGTATCCTTGTATTTTAACAGTTGCTTTATCCAGCTACAGACTGGTTCTGTTGCTTTTATCAAAACATTCCTCATCACTTCCCAACTAGCCATTCTCATTTGATGGTTTTAAAATTCAATCATTCTTACCACCAGTGTTCGAGCAAATTTATCATATCCTGCTTCAAATTCCAGACCTTCAGCCTTGAGATATATTTCTGCTTTAACTTTCTCCATGTATTTGGCTAAAATTGCTCATACAACCAAGAAAGGTTACAATACACAACATCCTACAAAATCACCATCACTTTATTTACCAAGTCCCAAACAACTTTTGATAAATAGTTCATTTTGCTCTTTACACTACCAGATTCATGTCACAAACATTTCTTCTTCACAAACCTTCTCAAAGACAGGGTTTCAGGCAACCATACCCAACACATCACCAAACTCTAGGATCCTCTCACCCTCAACAATTCTGGTTCCAAAGAAAAAGCCCCCATAGACTTCCTCATAACAATTAACACTGGCCCCAACATGTCCATTCAACTCACTATCCATTACAATCACCTTCCCCTGAAGCACCCTAGATATTATCCTTATCAACTTGACCTAAAACACATCTTTCACCTCACATGTCAAGACTACATTCATCAGCTGTTTACCAACAATCAAAACCTACAACATACTCATTTCATTCATTCTTGTCACCTCCACCACTTTGCCATTTTCCAAACACTAGTACACACATTCCTTCAATGCCATAACGTCCCCCTTGCGAGCAAAATTCCCATCAAGTATTCTTGCACCTCTACCTTTCTGCCTCATCTCCTGTATACAACACCCGTCTTATGCTACTTTTGCTCAGCACATCAAAAACGTCACTTGATTTTCCCATCATAATCCCAATATTCCAAGTTGAAATCTTAACATTCTCCTTCATCTCCCTTATTCAATGCTTCACCTTTAACTCCCTGCAACCAAACCAACCTAACTACAGTGCATCAAGACTAAAGAAATGGTAACTCTGATATCTCCACCTGCAGTTCAGCCTCGTTCCAACATCTTTCTGTTTGAAGTGGACAGGTGAGGGCACTCACTGGGTACTATACCACAACCATTCTTTGTAACTCTCTTCATTGTATCATCACGGGAGTACTGGCCCAGAATTTTTAAAGCTGAATGCACATCCTGATGCCAAACATGTTTAGTTTCCTCTTCTGACATAGAACAAGGAATTGGAACTTATTATTGATAGCAAGTAGTAGCAACAAACAAGGGAAACTGCAGTCAAAACCAATATCCTTCATGTCTCTATATTCATAAATTCCTAATCAAATTTGACATGCTCCACTTGACTGGACTGAAAGAACTGTTAAACATGTAGCTTTGTGCAAGGACTGCTTATAGATACCCATTACAGAATCAGAGGTGAAAGAGAGATGAGAGAGGATTTAGTACCAGGGCATATGGTATAAAAAACAAAAAAAACTATACCTTTCTGTGAGCAATCAGGAGACAATTTGAGTGTTCATGTTCAGATGCAATTTCATAGTCTGGCAACAGGTCTGCAAGCTGCTGAACGAAGTAGAGAACTTCTTCGTGCCAAGGTATATTAGCCATCGTCAGGTTGCTTGCTGAGCTCTCTCCACAATAGGTCACACCCTAAAAGATTGAGTAAAAATGTGTAACACAAGTGTATGTATAATTGCTTAAAAAAGTATTTGCTCATAATCATGTTTTATGTTAGCGTACCGAGTCAAAACCAGTTCTTATGTTTCATATACTCTACACACCAAAACAACAAACTAAATCAGCCTAAGAAAATTCTGGATGACTTAATGTCAGCCTTATTTTGTGTACAGTAAGAACATGTCACAATGTTTATGTAATTTCTTTGTAGACGGCTGACAACAGCTACACTGTATAAAAATGAAGAACACTGGAAATCATCATTTTGCCTGTTGCAATTCCTGCTTCAAAAAAGTTACCACACAACAAGAGTCACTTGTACCATATTTTTGCATCAGGTAAACTTTCGACTTTTAGTATTTTTTCTTGTGATGTTAAACAGTATTGGCCAATAGTAAAGTCACACAAGAGCCAAACACCAAAAAATAAAACTGTGTCAAAAGCTCATATAAACCAACTGGTAAGTAAAATCGGTTTAACCTTAGAAAAATCAGCAACATAGTAAATAAAATACAGAATCTAGCCCTGGGTCTTGTTTGCTTTATCCTTCATGTTATACAGATATGCCTATGCAGCGGTTAAACTGCTACGTTTCTTTTGTTGATCAGTAAATTCTATTATTCAGTGTTAAAAAAATGAGCATTGTTAATTCTATAAGGGCAAGTATAACACATCCAAAGCAATGAGAGGTTCTTAAAATACAGTATGTAAACTTCTTCAGAGTTTTAGAATTTGATTGGCTAGGCCAAAACCACAGTCAATAATAAAAACAATTTCTCACATTATTGGTCTTTACAACACAAGCATGCAATAAATTTTTCCTGGAATAAAAATCTGGTACAATTCATATTAGGAATGTCTAGATAAGAAGTGAAGATGCACTAAACAAAACAAAAACAGTAACCCATTACTGCAGTTTAAGTTAAAATGTTCAAACAAGGTTTGTACATTGTGCACCAGAGTCAGCGTAATAATTACCCATGTAATAAGATAAACTATCTAAAAAATTTTAAATGAAAAAATGTTAAACTCAAAATGAATATATACTTGAATTCCATTTTCATGTTAATTTGCAGACCCCCATATACCACACTCATTTGAAGAGCAGATTAGTTGGCTTGGGAGAAGGGTGCAAATACCAAGGAAGAGCTGAAGTCTATTGTTGAGGACAGGTGGCAAAATCTACACAGCTCTGCAAGTAAGTGATTCAATGAGTGAGGGCATGAGGAAAATGGGGGTATTTTAACAGACATTAACATTAGATGCAATTACTTTAACAAAAAATATCCTAAAGAGAAATATTTAGCCTACATTTTAATTCACCCTCACTGATTTTAATCACTAGACTGTTGAACTGAAATTAGATAAAAGAATAATGCCATTATCTTTTTTGTCTAAAAAAAAAAAATGAACACAAAAAATTTCTCCTCTACTACAATGTATTAAATTAAAAATACTTTACATGTCTGCAACCAATTATACATTTTTTACAAATAATTTTTTCTCCCTTAATAAAACTTGACCAATGGGCATCTTTGCCCCCTGTAACATCTAGAGCCTGTGTTGCTCACGGTACTGTGATAAAATCTGCATTTATGTGCATATAGAGGATGTGAGAGTGAGATTGGTGGTGAATAAATCCCCCTTCCCCTTTGGAACCAAAGGTTAAATTAAGTCTTAGAAATGGCATTTAAAGACTATGTGGTTAATTTAGAATTCAAGTGCTGCATCCTCTTGTCAGTGGCTGCACAAGCAACATACTAATTAACCTAAAATAATGTTTTTGTCAATAACTGACAGAGTTTCAATACACTGCCTCGCAAGTGTATTAACTCAATTTCTCCATAATGATCAGCATGCCACTGTTAGTGCTGGAGTCACATAGAGCATGCTTGTGTACTTAAATGCATGTGCCTGTATTAAGTGAAAGAGCACTGCATCTTACGTAAAAGGCTGAAAAGTTGTCAGTAATATAGGTATCCCATCTACTCTGTCAGGAAAATAATGTAATTTACCTCTACCAAGATGCAATGGAAAATATAACACCTAAATACAGTATATAACTATAAAAGCATATAGAGACACAAGATAATAAAACAAACCAATTCAATATAAAAGCAAAGTGAGTGAGACTTGTCACAGACTAAAAGCCGCTACTCATAAAACAAACAATATGCATTGGGAACCAAGCAAACAGATTTACAGAAAGTAGAATGTGCCTGTATATTAAGCTGAAGTCACATTACGTGATCTCTAGTCATTGCATACTTCAGACTCGCCAAAAACAGTGGCTGATCAATTAGCCATACCCTGTAAGGTTAAGGCCAACATTCAATTACCCAACTTATCTAGTGACTGGTAGCCTTGTTGAGTCTTAAGAGAGCCACATGCACTCGGTGGCACACTCCCATGAAGGTCAATTGCATAGTCCAACATATCCAGTGACTAACTCCAGCTAATTCACGACTTGCCACAACAAAAATCAAGCAGGTCTTTATTCATAGTGGTGGGCTCTGTATGCATGAGAGCTGACAACCAATGAATGCTCATCTGGAAGTATGGCCTCTAACTCACTAAGCTTACATAAATGATTACTACGACTTACTATACTGGCTTATAACTTTAGAGGACAAGCAGCACCAGGAGCAATCTCACACTTGTGGCATTAATTTTATTGGCTCAAACTACCGTGAAGGGATGCCATGAGTTCTGTTCTTATTGGCAATTGTCATACAATGCAAAAGAGACAACCAACTTAACAGAATTTCTCCACAATATTACCCCTGAGGTGAAAACTGTTTTTAGAATTATCACAAAAAAAGGAGAGAAAAGGTGGTGATAAATTTAAAAAATGCTTAGTTGGACAAGTTTAGTTTCCTTAGTAAGGCAGATAAGGATTTCTTGATCCGTAACAACATTTTGTGAAAATAACATGTTTATCTTTGTGTTTTTACCCATATTACTGAAGTATCATAGGTCATTATAGTCATTAGAGATGGACCAGAACAAAAAGGACCAGAAAGCAACAATGACTAAAGACATATGTAAGAAAAACAATCGCAATAATGTTTCTTGACACACTCCTTCAACCTGTGGTACAACACTTGCTTCCTTTTATAATTTGTCACTCCCCGTGCTTTTCCTGTTCAAACATGGTCTGTTTACTGTTTATTAATAGTCAAAAGAATCCAGCACAACTTGATGTTGAAAGTTGCAAACATAGTTGTAAAAAAAATGTATTGACTGTACCAAATCTTTACAGGGATAAATAACATCGCACTTCATAAACATTTAGAGAGAGGGGATGGGAGCATGCAAGAGATGGGGCAAAAAAAATTTTATGGTCTTGCATACAGTCTAAAAACACCCAAAATTTCACCTTCTCTCAAGTGAAGAAAATATGGACAAAATCTTTGATTTACCCACATACAGGTGCATCTCAATAAATTAGAATATCAGCGAAAAGTTTTCAGTAATTCAATTCAAAAAGTGAAACTCATATATTGTAGAGATTCACTACACACAGAGTGTGTGAAAAGGCGCTATATAGGCACCCGACCCAGCACAAAGAGACAGGGAGGCACACGTAAAAATAACACAAATTTATTGTCTTCACCTGTGGGGCACGTCCTCCCCATGTCCCACAGGCACAGCACAGTCCCAAAATCACAAATTAAATACACCAAAACAAAATACACTGGTCTTCACCACCACTCCTCCCAGCAAGTGTTGTCCTCCTCCTCCCGACTCTGGCTCTCGGAGTGGTGGTTGTTGGCTCCTTATATAGTCCACCCGGAAATGCTTCAGGTGATAATTAACCTAATTCAGGCTGCACTTCTTGGTGTGGCTGCTTTCCAGCCCACACGGGCTTGTTAAGCCATGCAGCTCCCTCTGGTGGTGGCCATTGAGTCCAACAAGGCTGAGCTCCGAAGTCCCATGCTTGTGGCCCCAATGCAATCCAGGGGGGCTGCCACCAAGCGTTCCGGGGGAAGTAGTGTGTAGCCCCATGGCAATTCCCCCGGACCAAGTGTCAAAGGGGCATCCCGGCCCCGGACATCCATCACAAGTGATATATTTCAAGTGTTTATTTCTTTTCATTTTGCGGATTATGGCATACAGGTAATGGAAACTCAAAATTCAGAATCTCAGAAAATTAGATTACATAAGACCAATACAAAAAAATATTTTTAATACAGAAATGTTGGCCTACTGAAAAGTATGTCCATGTAAGCACTCAATACTTGGTTGGGGCTCCTTTTTATATGAGTTACTGCATCAATGCGGTGTGGCATGGAGGCAATCAGCCTGTGGTACTGCTGAGGCGTTATGGAAGCCCAGTATGCTTTGATAGCGGCCTTCAACTCGTCTGCATTGTTGGGTCTGGTGTCTATCATCTTCCTCTTGACAATACCCCATAGATCCTCTATGGGGTTTAGGTCAGGTGAGTTTGCTGGCCAATCAAGCACAGTGATACTATGGTCATTACACCAGGTATTGGTACTTTTGGCAGCATGGGCAGGTGCCAAGACTTGCTGGAAAATGAAATCAGCATCTTCATAAAGATTGTCAGCAGAGGGAAGCATGAAGTGCTCTACAATTTCCTGGTAGATGGCGGTGTAACGATGCAGGTCCCCTCCAGACTCTCCCTTCACATATGGGATCCTCTAGAACCCAACACCATCTATAGTTATGACCAAGATGAGCTGACAAATGGGGACAAATCTCACACAGAGCAAGGGGATGGTGGAAAAGTGCCAAAGTGCTTTTAAAACCAAATCTAAAGAAAACAAAGTGTCCACAGTGCAGTGTTCCAAATGTCCAAATAAATCCATAAAAAACAAGTGAAAATAGGGAACAATAATAAATAAATCCATTAAAATCAGAGGTTAAAATGCAGTCATTGGCTCCTTTCGATCTCAACCCACCTCCTTCTTCGTCTTCCCGGCTCACCCATCACTCATGCAGCCGGCAGAGACTCAGCAGCCACGAACATCTTTCATCTGATCCCTGTCTTGGCTGCCTCCGAAGCGCACAGCCAGACAGTTCAAGGTTGGCTCTCCTCCCATCTTTCTTCATGCTCCCGCAGTAGTACCTTGGATAAATAGGAAGGTCATGCACGCCCCACTGGACAAGATTATTCAGTGGGGTGAACTAGCCCCTAAAGCGCCGCAGCCTACACTCCTTCACGGGGCCCCAGCTCGTGCTGCCTTCCCCTTCCAGGTGGGCAGATCATGATCCCAAGACTACTTTACATGTCTTCCTCGATCCCTGTGCCAGTCTGTACTTATATGTATGGCTCCGTGGGCGCAGCACCTTAATCACACAAAGGCAGGAAGCCAATGAAGCAATTGAGAACAATCGCACCCACACATGCAGGTGCGACTCACCCCAATTACCTCATTAACTCCCCGCGGTCATGCATTCACATCCATGGAGACTGACATGGCTATCTGGATTACTTAAAACTGGCCATTCTTTTGAAGCCACGGACCCGCTATACCACAGGCTGACTTTGGACTTGATAAAACACAGTGGACCAACACTAGCAGATGACATGGCTCCATAAATCATCACTGACTGGAAACTTCACACTGGACCTCAAGTAACTTGAATTCTGTGCCTCTCCACTCTTCCTCCAGACTCTGGGACC
The DNA here is from genome assembly GCF_900747795.2 of Erpetoichthys calabaricus. NCBI lineage: Eukaryota > Metazoa > Chordata > Cladistia > Polypteriformes > Polypteridae > Erpetoichthys > Erpetoichthys calabaricus. The sequence continues at coordinate 76,289,001 of NC_041401.2, forward strand.
TTGATTTACAAATGAAATGCAAAATTTACTTTCATCTGAAAAGAGGACTTTGGACCACTGAGTTTCCATAGTTTTGGCATCACTATCACCAAAATCTCTGGAAAACTTCAGAAAATCCATTTATTTTTGTTTCTTATCCATCACTATTCATTTTGATTAACATCGTTGAACTTTGTGTAATATTGTGCACAGTGCAATATATACGACTGAGCACTTGTGCGTGTTATTTCCATGGTAAACTTGTTTTCACTTCTGTTTTGTCTCCCAAATAACAATGAGAACACTCCATCAATGAATCCATTTTTGAAGCCATTTAAATCTATCTGAGCCTGAGGCCCATTGTCTATGTAAGCCATTCTGAGCACAAAAGAGAGACCAGCCCATTTAATGGCACATTGAAGCATACAGTCATACTTACTCAAAAAGGCCAATCAACCTAACCTGCTCATCTTTGGGATGTGAGAGGCAAAAAAACAGAAAACTGTTAAAAGTTATTTTAGTTTATTCATACATCAGTACTTTTATTTTCCAAATGCCTAAGTCAGTTAGTTTGTGTTCAAGATGAAGAATGCAAATAAAAGTAAAATAAAGTTCTTCATATATACTGTCCACTTAAAATTTCATATATTGTATGATGAGGGGGAGAGAAAAAAAAAAAAGGTAAAATTCAAATGCCACCTGAAAAGCACAATCTGGGTGAAGGGCTTTGTATGTCGAGGTTGTAGATTGTCATGTTTGTGGTTTCCACCAATGACCTGAGGTTCCTTCAGCAATCTGGCAGCTATTTTATTCAACAAAGTACATGGTGGCTATAGTGGCTATCCAAATCCTACTTTTAAATGAACACATACCTCAATAAAATTCACTATATTTCCCAGATTTTACTTTTACTGAATATATTTCCAGCAGAGTTTAGTCATTTTTATTGTAATTTAAAAAATACAAGTATGTATTCCCAAGCTTGTCATATTGCCCTGCCTTTTATTTTTACTGGAGCCAAAACTAAGGAAGCTACTCCAATTCTGTATTCACTGTTCTTTGCATTTAATTCTACTACTTTTACTTGGTAAAATTTGCATATTTGAGGGAGCAAAAGCTAAATCTGAATTGAAATGAAAGAAATGTTAGAATCTAATCTGCTCATGATTGAGATGCACAGAAATGTCTTTTCAACTATAGAATACCACCAGAAAACAGTCAGCCAATTAAACAGGCAGTTCTCACTAAAAGTAGTCATATAGCGACAGTTTAAAAAAAAAAAAAAAAAAAAAAAATACAGAACATTTTCAGTTCAAAAGCAAAAACAGTAGTAACTGGGATATTAAGCACCTCATTTCTTGACCTCCGAAAGTACAGCTTGTAAATTTAACTATCCCCTGCAAGCTGTAAATCAGATCACTTAATGAGCTTATTCCACTCCTCCACGGTGCTTTACCACACTTGAGTATTTTTAGCTAAAAGCACTCTTAGCACGTTTCTTAGAAGGAATGTTCGGAGTGCACAGACACTTAAAAACAAGAGTAACAGCCTGTGTACATAAGATGATGCTGCACAATGTTTTGTATTTGAGCTGACTGAAATTATGTGAACGCCTATTCCATAAAGTTATTACAATAAAAATTAGCTCTTAATCTTTGAAAATAAATGGTTAAATGCACAACTTCTATCCACTACCTAAATGAAAATTGTAAACAGCTTACTGGACATCCCTCAAATATCATACTTATCATCCACAGAGATTGGATCATTTTCCCCCCTTAAAAAATTCCTATTTTGCAAGTCATCCCCAACAATAATTCCACCAGGCATTAGGAGGAGATAATAAAACCAAAGGATAAAAACTATATGGCATGCAATCTTCTAATAATGCTCTATTCAACCATCTTAGAAAACATAAAACATAAGCCTAACTTGACAGAACGTATTAGAACATTCTGCTATACTACATATCTGTCAGAGGTAAGGGTAAGTTCGGAAGTGCTCCATTTGCTCTTTTAAAGTAACTCAAGTCAAAGCTTCAATGCACAACACGACACATTGACAGCTCCACTGTGATTCTCAGTAGTCTAATTTCATAACTGCTTTTTTTTTTGTCCCAATCAAAACCAACATTACTTCTGAAATAATTGCTCTGTTCCTGGAATAAATGACTTCTGAATAATGCATTAATCAGACAAGCTGCTAAAAAGAAATTGCCTCATGCTATCTGTATTCTTTTTGTTGTGTTTGGGGGTTTTATTTCTTTACTGGTTATTATTCCCACTCCTAAAACAAATTAAGGGAATACGTACAACCTTCACAATGTCTATTACTTTTTATAACTTTAAAATATTAGGTCTTTATCTTAGGCAGGGTACACTACTTGATTATAATTTTCTAATGGGTCACTTTTAGTATTTTGGAAATCTTTAGTCTAGAGGGTTATTTGGGGATTATTATTAATATTATTTTATACTATGCTTTCCTTACTTAAGTATAGTTCCAACTTCACACCTATACCACAAAAGTATTGAGTTGGGTCCCATGAGCCCTGTGAAATAAGTACTGTATATGCTCTCGGATAAGTCTGGACTTGATTTTACCATATAATTTCTGGTATTTTATAATGTCAGTCGTATAAGTCGAATGCAGAAAACTCGGGCGATTGGTCCAAGTGAGTATGATATGCTAACGCCCACCTGAGAGAGTAACCACGGAGCGCACCGCCTTTTATTTTATTTCTCTATGTATTGTGCCTATGTAACCACACAGTAATACCCAAACTATTCTGAAGTGACGTTTGCACTGATTTGTGTTTTTTGCATCTCACACCCTCATGCACCTTTATCGGTATAGCAACCGTTATCGATGATGGAACGTTCAATCAGAAGAAAAGATGAAGCTGGTTTGAAATTAAACGTTGTTGAAGTAGCAAAAGAAATTGGTAACTAGCTACTGCAACAAAATGCGATGCACCTAAGAAACGGATGCGAGATTGGAGGAGGCAAGAAGACGTAATAAAAAAAAAAATTGTCGCATTTTTAACACTAGAATTACCAGAGCCTATGAAAAAACTCGTAGATCCGGCCCACCTTAAATCGCTTCTTAAAACCGTTCTCACCTCTCCACCAGCGTCTTTTGTCATCTAAATGTACTGATAAAGACAAGCTGCCAGCAGCCGGCTATTCCATCCCCCCACCGACTTGCATCTCCCAGCTCATGCCTTGATTGATTATCTGGGAGTGAAGTGGAGTTTTAGAGTGGAAATAATAGATTGTTATTTGGAACACACGCATTTCATATGTGTTGCATTTCTACAGTAATCTGTGTAAGCACATTGTTAAAACAGAAACGTTTTTTATATTCTAGTAGCAAATGACAAAATGTAGGCATAAACTATATAATGTATGAAGCCTGAAGTCCAAATATCAAAGAAACACTTTCACAAAAGGTACAAAAAAAAGCCGCCTTAGTGTGCGACATTGACACACGTTAGCTATCGCTGCTTCCGTGGCGCAACAGTATCTGCCGCTGACTGGGAATCAGAAGGTCATGAGTTCTTATTTTCACTATTTTAGAATAAAAAGATACATTTGATTTCAGTCTGTAACAGCCGGTGTAATATATGATATTTGTAAAGGTTAGCTTGGTTTATTTATTTTTTTTTAAATTCACTTTTCATTGTCTCAGTCGCGTTCAGGATCCTTCCCTAACCCATCTAACACTGCTGTTTTCACATAAAGACGTGCTATAGCTCTGCACTGTATCACGATACATACGACCATGTGTTTTTTTTCCCCCCCAATATTGCCAGTCCCCACGTGTTGCTGTATGCTGTTTCTTTTGTACTGCAGGACATGCAGAGGAAAGCATAGTAAAGAGCAGTAACTTCAGCGCTATATGCAATCATCAGACACTCCCCATCCGACACTGCTGTTTTCACATAAAGACGCACTATAGTTCTGCAGTGTACTTGTGGCTGTATTGTCGTACCAATGCTTGCGAACTGAAGTGTCTGCATGCACTTTTCGTGGCATTACACGTGTATTTTTTGAGCATGCCAGTGTCGCTCAAACACAGGAATATATGTTGATGTAAAACTATAACAAAACAAGTGCACTTTTATTCAAGACTATAACCGAAGCAAAAAGAAAGCAAGTTACAGTAGGCGGTTGATATGACAGCTTGCGTGGTGGAATGCTAAGAACTGGTGATTTCCATTCCGTGCTATATAACTGTTAACATTTGAATCTGATGATTGCATTTAGCGCCGTCTTATTCAGTGTGCGCAAGAACATGCAGGTGGCCAGTTGCTGTGTGCTACAACGCACATTTTAAAAAAAGAAAGAGACAAATATATGTGACGTTTTGAAGAAATCATTTTATGACGCGAATAGTACCAATCAGAAAACATCGTCGAAGTAATGCAATATTATTTGAAAACGAACAGCGTCAGATCGGGTGTGAAGTTATACTGGCGCTGTTTGAGTCAGATCAGAAGCTGAATAAGCTGAACAAGCTCCTGTTCTGACTCTAAGTAAAAAAGCATGAATTAATCAACAGAAATAACCGCGATTGACATTTTAAACTTAACGATTTACAGTGCATACCAATTTATAAATTTAATGTCCATTTGAGAAAAAAAAAAAAAAAATTTTCTCCAAAGCTGGGAATCGAACTCAGGGCTCTGTAGCACGGTAGGGCAGCTGTGCTCCAAGTCAGCAAACCGTAGCGTAAAGCCACGGAAGGTGTTGTAGCATCCTTGAACCTTTTGTGAAACTGTTTATTTGATGTTTGGATTTCAGGCTTCACAGATTCTATAGTTTATGCCTACATTTTGTAACATACTAAAATATGAAAAAGTTTCTGTTTTAGCAATGTGTTTACACAGATTACTGTAGAAACGGAACACGCATGAAATGCATGTGTTCCAAATAACGATCTATTATTTCCATTCTAAAACTCCAGCAGTTCAGTTACTCCCAGATAATCAAACAAGGCATGAGCTGGGAAAACTTAGTGAATGTTCTGCGACGGTGGGGGATGGAACAGCCGGCTGCTCGCTGCTCCTCTTAATCGGCACATTTGAAAGACAAAAAAGAGAGGTGAGAACGGTTTTAAGGTGGGCCGGATCTACGAGTTTTTTCGTAGACTCTGGTAATTCTAGTGTTAAATGGGCATATAAGTCGGGGTCTGATTTTATGATCGATTTTTCAGGTTTCAAGACCCGACATTTTCCACTATAAAAATGATGCAATGAAATGTGTTTAGTGACCCACATGAATCAATTGAAGCTAAAGTCAAATGGTTTTATACATGAGAATATACGGTACTCTTTGGTGTCAATTTAGGGCTCAATAAATTCTAAAACCTTCCAGAAATCATTACCATATTGTTGATTATCATAACAAAATCTACAATTTAGACATACCACATATACTTACATAGTTTTGGGACACTTATAAGTTTTGTGTTTGTTGTAAATTTCACCTTAGTTTGTTCTTTGACAGGTTTTATTAGTGACTCCACAAAGATAAGATGCCTAATTTTTGGCTTTTTTAGGATATACATTTTTAACAGATACAATAGTGAGCAAATAATAGCTGACTTCCTTTATCCTCAATAACATCAGAAAATAACTTCCTGGTTTGTTTTTATTTCTTTTGTTATTTAAATGGTTTTAAAATCATAAATTTGGGAACCTTATTAGCTCCCTCTACCAACATGTAGCTATTCTCTAATCTGGGTTTTGCTTCTGGTATAACAGGTACATGCCCTCATTGGCTGCTGACAAACACTGCCTAAAACAGCAAGTTGTTGCTTAATCACAATGATTCAAATTTATGCGAAAACAAACAAAAAGGAACAAAAACAAATTTTTGTAAAACTGTGAAAATTACTAAGGCCAGTGGTAGGATATTAAAATTCTGAAAATTATCATTGTCATGTTTACTTTAGTCCTGTTCACCCAGGCCTGCCACTACTTATCAGAAGCAACTGAATTTGCCTAGTCTATGACCAAAGAGCCAACCAAGTGAACAACACTCTCCAGGGGGTAGGCGTATCGATATCCAAGTCTACCATAAAGAGAAGACTGCATGAAAGTAAATACAGAGGGTGCACTGCAAGGTGCAAGCCACTAATAAGCCTCAAGAATAGAAAGGCTAGATTGGACTTTGCTAAAGAACATCTAAAAAAGCCAGCACAGTTCTGGAAAAACATTCTTTGGACAGATGAAACCAAGATCAACCTCTACCAGAATGATGGTGTTTCCTTAAGAGGCATTAGCTCTCTGGAAATGTGTTCTTTTATATTGCGACATTTTAATTAACCTGAATTATAAATTAAAATATTAAATTAAATTATTACCCTCCCCCAGCATGCAATGGCGGTTACAAGCTTACACGACAAGCTAGCTTATGGCAGACATGTCAAGCCTGTGGGTAGCCTGACCTATGCAGCCTGCCATCTATCGTTGCCACGCTGAAAGGATTTTAGCCGGACAGAAGACATAATCTTCTGCTCGGCCTCGGACGGAAGACATACTCTTCCTCCCGGAACCTTCAAAGTGTTGGCCGTAGGTGTCCATTCTTATATACTCGTTGCTCCTTGTGCAGGCTCTTGGCTCCGATCCAAACAAGGACAGGAAGGATTCCAGCCCCACCTTCAAAAAATACAGGAATAGCACAATGCCTATATACAGTTCTTATTCTCCCAACAAGGAAAGAAAATAGTGTACTGACAGAAGACAGAAATATACTAGTCTGTCTTTAGGCTGACTATTCAATTCTCCAGTTGTCTGTGGCTCTCTAGTCCTGTGCTTGGCTCGGCAATTCTAATTACTGAAGCTGTGCCCCTCTGTACCATATTTGGTCTGCCTTTATGAATGAGTCTATAACAGTGGGCACAGAGAACAGTGACATTAAAATTAATAATACATAGTATAACAGATGGTAAGAAAAAAGTATGGAGAAGGCGTGGAACAGCTCATTATCCAAAGCATACCACATCATCTGTAAAACACGGTGGAGGCAGTGTGATGGCTTGGGCGTGCACGGCTGCCAGTGACACTGGGACACAAGTGTTTATTGATGATGTGACACAGGGCAGAAGCAGCCAAATGAACTCTGAGGTGTTCAGCCAGTCAGTCACCTGATCTTAACCCACCAATTGAGCATGCATTTCACTTATTGAAGACTAAACTTCAGACAGAAAGGCCCACAAACAAACAGCAACTGAAAGCTGCTACAGTAAAGGCCTGGCAGAACATTAAAAGGGAGGAAACCCAGCATCTAGTGATGTCCATGAGTTCAAGACTTCAGGCTGTCATTGCCAGCAAAGGGTTTTCAACCAAGTATTAGAAATGAACATTTTACTTCCAGTTATTTAATTTGTCCAATTACTTTTGAGCCCCTGAAATGAAGGGATTGTGTTAAAAAAATGCTTTAGTTGCCTCACATTTTTATGCAATCGTTTTGTTCACCCCACTGAATTAAAGCTGAAAGTCTGCACTTCAACAAGTGAAATGCATGCTCAATTGGATTAAGATCAGGTGACTGACTTGGCCATTCAAGAATTTTCCACTTCTTTGCTTTAATAAACTCCTGGGTTGCTTTGGCTGTATGTTTTGGTCATTGTCCATCTGTATCCTGAAACGCCGCCCAATCAATTTGACTGCATTTAGCTGGATTTGAGCAGACAGTATGTCTCTGAACACCTCAGAATTCATTCGGCTGCTTCTGTCCTGTGTCATATCATCAATAAACACTAGTGTCCCGGTGCCACTGGCAGCCATGCATGCCCAAGCCATCACACTGCCTCCACTGTGTTTTACAGATGATGTGGTATGCTTTGGATAATGAGCTGTTCCACGCCTTCTCCATACTTTTTTCTTGTCATCATTCTGGTAGAGGTTGATCTTGGTTTCATCTGTCCAAAGAATGTTTTTCCACAACTATGCTGGCTTTTTTAGATGTTCTTTAGCAAAGTCCAATTTAGCCTTTCTATTCTTGAGGCTTATGAGTGGCTTGCATACGCCTAACCCCTGGAGAGTGTTGTTCACTTGGTTGGCTGTTGTGAAGGGGTTTCTCTTCACCATGGAAATGATTCTGCAATCATCCGCCACTGTTGTCTTCCGTGGACATCACAGGTCTTTTTGCGTTGCTGATTTCACCAGTGCTTGCTTTCTTTCTCAGGATGTACCAAACTGTAGATTTTGCCACTTGTAATATTGTAGCAATTTCTCAGATGGGTTTTTCTGTTTTCGCAGCTTAAGGATGGCTTCTTTCACCTGCATGGAGAGCTCCTTTGACCGCATATTGTCTGTTCACAGCAAAATCTTCCACATGCAAGCACCACACCTCAAATCAACTCCAGGCCTTTTATCTGCTTAATTGATAATGACATAACGACGGACTTACCCACACCTGCCCATGAAACAGCCTTTGAGTCAATTGTCCAATTACTTTTGAGCCCCTGAAATGAAGGGATTGTGTTAAAAAAATGCTTTAGTTGCCTCACATTTTTATGCAATCATTTTGTTCACCCCACTGATTTAAAACTGAAAGTCTGCACTTCAACTGCATCTGAGCTGTTTCATTTAAAATTTATTGTGGTAATATACAGAACCAAAATAAGAAAAAAGTTGTCTGTCCAAATATTTATGGACCTAACTATAGTTTCTGTTCCAGTAATGGCAAAGACTATTTAGTTCCTGTACCAGCTGCACGTTTGTTTGGAGGGATCTGCAAAGCCACCAAGCAAAAGACTTTGTCTACAAACCACTGGGTTGGACAAGGCATGTACAGTGCATCTGGAAAGTATTCACAGCACATCACTTTTTTCACATTTTGTTATGTTACAGCCTAATTCCAAAATGGATTAAATTCATTTTTTTCCTCAGAATTCTACAAACAACACCCCATAAGGACAACGTGAAAAAAGTTTACTTGAGATTTTTGCAAATTTATTAAAAATAAAAAAAATTGAGAAAGCACATGTACGTAAGTATTCACAGCCTTTGCCATGAAGCTCGAAATTGAGCTCAGGTACATCCTGTTTCCCCTGATCATCCTTGAGATGTTTCTGCAGCTTAATTGGAGTCCACCTGTGGTAAATTCAGTTGATTGGACGTGATTTGGAAAGGCACACACCTGTCTATATAAGGTCCCACAGTTGACAGTTCATGTCAGAGCACAAACCAAGCATGAAGTCAAAGGAATTGTCTGTAGACCTCAGAGACAGGATTGTCTCGAGGCACAAATCTGGGGAAGGTTACAGAAAAATTTCTGCTGCTTTGAAGGTCCCAATGAGCACAGTGGCCTCCATCATCCATAAGTGGAAGAAGTTCAAACCACTAGGACTCTTCCTAGAGCTGGCCGGCCATCTAAACTGAGCGATCGGGGGAGAAGGGCCTTAGTCAGGGAGGTGACCAAGAACCCGATGGTCACTCTGTCAGAGCTCCAGAGGTCCTCTGTGGAGAGGGTAGAACCTTCCAGAAGGACAACCATCTCTGCAGCAATCCACCAATCAGGCCTGTATGGTAGAGTGGTCAGACGGAAGCCACTCCTTAGTAAAAGGCACATAGCAGCCCGCCTAGAGTTTGCCAAAAGGCACCTAAAGGACTCTCAGACCATGAGAAAGAAAATTCTCTGGTCTGATGAGACAAAGATTGAACTCTTTGATGTGAATGCCAGACGTCACGTTTGGTGGAAACCTGGCACCATCTCTACAGTGAAGCATGGTGGTGGCAGCATCATGCTGTGGGGATGTTTTTCAGCGGCAGGGACTGGGAGACTAGTCAGGATAAAGGGAAAGATGACTGCAGCAATGTACAGAGACATCCTGGATGAAAACCTGCTCCAGAGCGCTCTTGACCTCAACTGGGGTAACGGTTCATCTTTCAGCAGGACAACGACCCTAAGCACACAGTCAAGATATCAAAGGAGTGGCTTCAGGACAACTCTGTGAATGTCCTTGAGTGGCCCAGCCAGAGCCCAGACTTGAATCCGATTGAACATCTCTGGAGAGATCTTAAAATGGCTGTGCACTGACGCTTCCCATCCAACCTGATGGAGCTTGAGAGGTGCTGCAAAGAGGAATGGGCGAAACTGGCCAAGGATAGGTGTGTCAAGCTGGTGGCATCATATTCAAAAAGACATGAGGCTGTAATTGCTGCCAAAGGTGCACCGACAAAGTATTGAGCAAAGGCTGTGAATACTTATGTACATATGATTGTCAGTTTTTTTTATTTTTACTAAATTTGCAAAAACCTCAACTAAACTTTTTTCACGTTGTCATTATGGGGCATTGTGTGTAGAATTCTGTGGGAAAAAATGAACTTAATCCATTTTGGAATAAGACTAACATAAAATGTGGAAAAAGTGATGTGCTGTGAATACTTTCCGGATGCACTGTATATAGTAAGTTTAGGAATATATTTGAAAGTGTTATAAGAGGGGCTCAAGGGTATGAGAATATGCATAATCTACCACCAATGATGATAAATTGTAAACTGAAGGGGAACAGATCATCCCATAGTGAAGTTGGGGAAGATAAAAGATAGTGGACAAATTATGCAATAATACTGGTAAAGAACAATTAGCAATAGATCTGGAATAGCAACTGGACTTCCGGTTGAGTGAATGCTTGCGTGACTGGTCACCAGTAGCTTTTTAATTATTTTATGATTAACTTACAATCTAATGGACTAAGCAACTGTTTTCATTTTGGGCAGATTTATTCTTTGTTTTATTTTTCAGCCATTTAAAGCTGGACTGATTTCTAGCTCGACTGGTGATTTGGCTGTGTATGGACTATTTTTCAGCCTATCCCTGCTTTGAAACTTACCTGGCTTTGTTCTCCGGACATCGGAGTTGTCTGCGTCTTCGCTTAACATGTGGACCGGTAGGATATTTATTTGGTTTGTGTTTGTTTGGTCCCTCCTGTCGCTCGCTATCCAACCTGCGACGGGCCTGCTTCAGTACTCAGCTGCCGAGCTCATCCGGCTGCACTTCCACCTGTCTAAGCCTCCACTGACTGGGCTGTATCTCCACCTGGACATCGTATTCCTCCCCTGTCGGAGATGCATCCAACACAGGTCCCACCGGTGTCTCAAAGCTGACCCTTCAAAAATAATAAACTCCATCTGGTCCAGTCCTCGACATCCTCCACGTAACTTAGGCAGAGTCGCTGACCACAATGTGTTTGCCAGCCTAGCCCAGTCGGCTAACACCATTGCTAAATGGGATAACGCCATTGTCAACTTCAGTCTGTTGAACATACACTCACTTACGAACAAGGGGCATCTCATACACGATCTACTCACTGATCGCCAAATTTTACATTTTCTGTCTAACCGAGACATGGCAACAACCTCATGACTTTTCCCAACTTAATGAAACCACTCCCCCGGGGTTTGTTAACATTTCTCAACCCCGTGGCTCTGGCCGGGGAGCGAGGTCTCGCGTTAATGTATCATGAGAAGTGGAAAGTCCTGCCGTTGTCTGTTTCTGCCTTCAGTTCTTTTGAATCTCTTGTGTGTCAATTAACTGGACCTATCCCTACTATTATTGCAACTGTTTACTGGCCCCCTAAATCAAATAATGACTTTCTGAACGACTTTGCTGTTTTCTTACACACTTATCTATTGTTTCATCAAACATAATACTTCTAAAGGATTTCAATATAAATATGGATAATATCAATGTTCCTATTACTAGAGACTTTACATCCTACCTTGAGAGTTTTGGATTCCAGCAGCATACTGATGTTCCCCACTCATTCCAAAGGACATATCTTGGACTTGACTTGCTGTTCTGGAGTTACCCCACTTGATCGTACTGCAGATGAACTCCCCATAACAGATCATTTTCTTATTTCATTCAATGTTAAACTTGCACTTTCTAATACTAAGCTTTCCCATCTACAATACTGTATTAACTTAGACTCTCTTTAGTATTGATTCCCTTATGGACATTCATAATTTATCCACTCCTGAAGAACTGGTCTCACACTATAACACTGGACTTAATGGTATTCTTAACCCTCTTGCTTCATTAAAAACTAGATCTGTTTCTTTCTACTTTTCTGCTCCCTGGTTCACACCTGAACTTCGGCATTTGAAAGCCAAAGGCCGGCAACTTTAACGGTTGAATAAAAAAACTGGACTCATTGTTCACAAAAGAGATGTACAAAAACCAGTGGAATCGAAGCAATTTCCCCCATAGGATTGTATGTAAATACAATTAATCCGTTCCAGACCGTATGAACTGTATGTAAATATATATATATTTTTTTAAGATTTTTAAGCACAAATATAGTTAATTACACCACAGAATGCACAGTGTAATAGTAAACTAATGTAAAAACATTGAATAACACTGACACAAACACCCAGGCTCCCTGCTCAGCTGCACGCGCAGGCTCTCTCTCTCTCTCAGCAGCACACGAGCCTCCCCAGCCCCAACCCCCCCCTTTCTCTCTCTCAGCAGCACGCAAGCCCTCTCTCTCTCTAACATTGCAGCAGTTCGCGCTATAGCCTTACAATCCCATTGTTGTATAAACGCTTTTTTTTTTTAAATGAGATTTAAACACAGGGGGGAAAAAAGGAACATTTCAACAAATCCGAACTTTATTTAAAAGTCAACCAAGACAGTAACATTGCTGGAGTTCACGCTAATAGCATTACAACCCGATCGCTGTAAACACTCTTTAAATGAGTTTTAAGCACATGGAAAAAAATAAACATTTGAAAAAAAGAGAAAAGTAACATTGTAACACTTTCTTCTCACCACTCTTCACTTGCTTAGAAGCCATGGTTAACTGCAAAAGCACACGAAATACTGTAGAGCACAAAGAGTTCACAGGTAAAGCACGCACGTCTGAATGAGAACAATGAACAGGGAGAGGCTGAACACGTGCTTAAAATACAGTAATCGGCGCGTACGAACCGGAAGGGAAACTGGCTTGTTCGTATACCGAGTGTGTGGTCGTGAACCGAGGCAAAAGTTTGGCGAACGTTTTGGTCGTAAACCGAGTTGTACGTGTACCGAGACGTTCGTGAACCGAGGTTCCACTGTACTTTATTACAAGGACTGTATTGCCCAAACTAAATCTAACTATTATACTCACATTATTTCTTCCAATGAAGGCAACACCAAGTCATTGTTTTCACTGCTTAATAATATCACACAACCCCCGGATTCTTTACCTTCTCACCTTTACTCAACTGATTTTTGCAATTCCTTTATGTCCTTTTTTAATGACAAAATCCATAAGATACACCACTCTCTCGGTACGGATTCCTCCAGTACTTAATTTGAATTTCACCCCCCAACTGACTCATTTTCCTCTTTTCAGCTTCCTACTTTCTCAGAAATCTCAGGTCTTGTCTGTAAGTCTAAGCCATCCACCTGTCAACTGGACCCCCTCCCTAAAGTTCTGGTCAAAGCCTGCCTCCCCTCTCTGGTCCCTCTTATTTCTGCTATAATCCACTCTCCTCTCACTACTGGTACTGTTCCTTCATCATTTATAACTGCTACAATAACCCCAATACTGAAAAAACCTGGTGCCGATCAGACTAATTTCAGTAATTTTTGTCCTATTTCTAATCCACCCTTCATTTCTAAAATTCTTGAAAAAATAGTGGGCATTCATTTACCTCAAAATAATCTGTATGAACAGTTCCAGTCTGGTTTTCGTCCCCTCCACAGTACAGAAACGGCACTTATCAAAATTACTAACTACCTCCTTATGGCAGCTGTTCAGGTTTAATTACTATTCTCATCCTCCTTGATCTGAGTGCAGTCTTTGACAGTATTTGTCACACTACTCTTCTCAATAGATTGTCTTCGATTGGCATTACCCACACTCCACTAGACTGGTTCACATCTTCTCTCAGGCCACACAGTTTGTTCATCTTAAAACTTTCACATCCCAACCCACCGCTGTTACTTCAGGTGTGTCCCAGGGCTCTGTCCTGGTGTCCCTCCTTTTCATTATTTACCTCCTTCCCCTTGGAAATATCTTTTGTAAATATGACACTAGCTTCCACTGTTATGCTGATGACACCCTCCTCACTTATTGATTGTATAGCAGAAATCAAATCCTGGTTTTCTTCAAATTTTCTTAAATTAAATAGTGACAAAACTGAGGTTCTCCTCATTGGTACAAAATCAGCATTATCCAAAACTGAATTTTTCCTTTGTTATTGATAAATTCTCTGTCTCCCCTTCCCCACAGGTTAAGAGTCTGGGTGTCATCCTTGACAGTACTTATTCTCAGTCCCATATCAATAACATCTCCCGATCTGCATATTTCCACTTGCGTAACATTAATCGTATTCACCCCTCCCTCACTCCCCACACCACTGCTATCCTCGTTCATAGCCTTGTCACTTCTCGTGTCACTTATTGCAATTCCCTTTTCTTTGGTCTTTCTCACAAATCTCTTTATAAGCTTCAACTGGTCCAGAATTCAGCTTCCCACATCATTACTAGAACCCTCTCTATTCACCATATCACTCCCATTTTGCAGCAGTTTCACTGGCTTCCAGTTAAGTTCCACATTCAATTCAAAATTCTTCTGTTAACTTTTAAAGCTTTCCACAACCTTGCCCCTCCATATCTGTCTGACCTCCTCCGTGTTGCCATTCCCTCCCATACCCTTAGATCCTCTTCCTCCATCCACTTGACTGTCCCCTTTGTCCGTCTTACCACTATGGGGAGCAGAGCATTCAGTTGCTCTGCTAGCCCAGCTCTGGAACTCACTACTACCTGAGCTTAGAAATATTGTATCATTTTCACTTTTCAAATCTAAACTTAAAACTCATTTGTTTAAGACTGCTTTTTCTCTGATTACAATTGCTCTGTCTGATTTTAATTTTTGTATTTTAGTTTTGTTTATAATGTGTGTTTTATCTATTGTTCAGTATCCTTGAGTGTTTAGAAAGGCGCCTACAAATAAATAAAATGTATTATTTATTATTATGTCACAATTATTATAACTCATTTAAAGGGATCAGACACCAAAGGGTGGGCACATATATCAACATACTGTAGTTAGAAATGTTAAGTGCCAAAGGATAGTAAAGTCCACCAAGGTGCTCTATAGATTCATAATGTAATATGAGGTTATGGTACCCACTACACGGGCCCAGTAACATTCAGTTGCAACACTGACTATTTAAGTAATGAAAAACACAGCAGGAGAAAGAATATATTAACCTCTACAGAAAAAATTAAGGAAATCGCCACCTATACCACTGGTGGGATTTAGTGATCACTGTTTAGTAAAACTATGTTAAATGTAATTGCCCATCCAACTGTATTCTAACTTATCATTGTTATCAATTTTACTTTTGTAAATATGTATTTATGTTTGTATATTAGATGAATGAAACAGGAGCTAAATCAGCACTACACCCCACATTTCCACAAAAGTTCTTAAGGAGCTGTCTACACTGTGAGGGGGGATCAAGTACCTTTTGTTTTGTAGATAAGACCTTCAAGGATTGTTTTTGTCACAGATACAGTGATAAAGGGTGGCATGTAATTAGAACATGTTTAATATGTCACTGTCCACTATACAAATATATTTTATAAATCTACTTATCTTTCTACTCACATGCATAGTTGACACAGATTTAGCGCAGAGGCTTATCATTTAGAACTGCTAGGCAAAGCATAAGACAACACAGATAAAGACAGCTGGGGAAACATGCACTATTTTTCATCTGTCGGAGTCAGCATGAAATTGTATCCTCTTTGCCTTGTTTGGAATTGCATTATTCACCTAAGTGGGGGCCTGCACATGAAGAAAGAGTATACAGCTTTGGAACATTGCCCGGCACACATTTGAAGTCGACGGACGGATGGGAGATAGCATCATACGATCCTGAAAATCCTTCCAACGCAGCGGCGACAATGGCAGACTCTACACATCAGGCCCCAACTCCCAACCTGGGTTCTTGTCATTGGCTTCCTTCATCTGTTATGCAGCATAAGACGTCATTAAAGAAACCTAAGTTATTTTTCCTATGTGATTTCTGACCGCCATATCGCTAAGGGAGGGGCATCACCTTTTAATATCATATCTAAATAGATTCAGGTTATGTAATACGCCGCAATTACAAAAGAACTCATTCCAACAAGGGAGCTAACGCCCCCAGCTGGGTACCAGGTCATCCATCTGAAGCTAAGCATGTTTGGGCCTGGCCAGTACATGGATGGAAGACCATCTAGGACAGTGTTTCCCAACCTCAGTGCTGAGATCTGTGGCTGCAGGTTTTTGTTCCAACCAGATTCCTAATCAGTGACAACACCTCATAACACTGATCTCATTTAATTAGCTATGATTATTTTTCTTTTATTCTACATTCAGAAAAGCACAGCAGCATGATTGTTACATTTATAACACATTTAGAAATATTTCTGCTTTTGCTATAGATTTAAAAGCTTAACTCTATTTTGTTGATTTCATTATATTTTGCCCTTTCTCTGTGCAGTTTTTCCCCTTCGTTGTATCTTATTAATGACAATTAAAAATGAGCAGAGCAGACACCCAGGCAAACAACACTGAATAATCAAAGGCTACAACTACTTTAGTATCAGACCCACTAATTAGTAAATAATGGATTAATTAAAAAATTAGAACACCTATAAAAGTAGAATGAAAATCAAGATGAATATATTGTTAAAAAAACATTATTCCCATATAACTGCTTATATCATATATATATTATATATATATATAGTGAAAATAGCGCTATATAGCGCCCGACCCGGCACAGACAGACGTGTAAAAACACAAGACGACTATTTTTTTTTCAGCTGGATGGCACGTCTTCCCCGTGAACCCTCCAGCCACAACACAGTCCCAACAAGCACTTTCAAATCACCACAACACTCCTGTTTTGCATGACCACTCCTCCTTCGCAACCTCATCCTCTTCCTCCCGATTCTGACTCTTGAGTGGTGGATGCTGGCCCTTTTTAAAGCCCACCCGGAAGTGCTCCAGGTGCTTGATCACCTGTTTCTAATTGCACTTTCGGGCAGGGCTGTATAGTTGTCCTGGCCACCTCAGGGACCCAAGCAGCACCCCCTGGCGGCCACCCCAGATCCCAACAGGGCTGTAGAGAACTCCATCTCCCATGGAGCCCTGCGGGAAACTGAGGCGCCAATGTCAGCCAGGGAGGCTGCCACCAAGCGTCCCGGGGTAGGTACTGAGACACCCATAGTTGCTCCCCTGGAATATATGTAGAAGGGGCATCCTGGCTGGGCATGGGCCCCGGCCGCCCACCCCCCTAAAAAATATATATATATATAAAATATATATATAAAATATACAGTGATCCCTCGCTATATCGCGCTTCGACTTTCGCGGCTTCACTCCATCGCGGATTTTAAATGTAAGCATATCTAAATATATATCACGGATTTTTTGCTGGTTCATGGATTTCTGCGGGCAATGGGTCTTTTAATTTATGGTACATGCTTCCTCAGTTGGTTTGCCCAGTTGCTTTCATACAAGGGACGCTATTGGCAGATGGCTGAGAAGCTACCCAACCAGAGCACGTATTACGTATTAAATAAAACTCCTCAATGATATACGATATGCTTCCCATGCGGTGCTTCGCATACTTGAAAGCCCGAAGAGCACGTATTGATATTTGATTGTTTGCTTTTCTCTGTCTCTCTCACTCTCTCCGACATTCTCTGCTCCTGACGGAGGGGGTGTGAGCAGAGGGGCTGTTCGCACACTGGAGGATATGGACGCTCCTCTAAAAAATGCTGAAAGACTACCTTCACATTGCTCCCTTCGTTGCAGCTGCTTTGTCTGGCGGTGCTTCGCATACTTAAAAGCCCAAACAGACCTATTGATTTTTGATTGTTTGCTTTTCTTTCTCTCTCTCTCTCTCGGACATTCTCTGCTCCTGATGCGCACTCCTTTGAAGAGGAAGATATGTTTGCATTCTTTTAATTGTGAGACGGAACTGTCATCTCTGTCTTGTCATGGAGCACATT
Source organism: Erpetoichthys calabaricus (assembly GCF_900747795.2). Classification (NCBI taxonomy): domain Eukaryota; kingdom Metazoa; phylum Chordata; class Cladistia; order Polypteriformes; family Polypteridae; genus Erpetoichthys; species Erpetoichthys calabaricus. The sequence continues at coordinate 76,307,003 of NC_041401.2, forward strand.
TTAAACTTTTGACTAAAGGGTGTTATTTCATCTCTAGAGGGCTCTAATAATGTTAAAAAACGTATTTAGAAGGCCGTAAACAGGATTTCTATGCTCTAACTGCGAAAATATTCGATTTATAAATAAAGAACCCTACTTCGCGGAAATTCATTTATCGCGGTAGAGTCTGGAACAGATTAACCGTAATAAACGAGGGTTTACTGTATAATAATTTTTTTTTACCAAACTTAGTTTTCTAATTTCTATATTGTTCCCAAAACACAAAACTTCTGAAATAACACATCACTTAATTAGCCCAGGAGTCCAATTAAAAACAGAAAACCTGTAGCCACAGAGGGTCCCCAGGACCGATGTTGGGAAACGCACTGATCTAGGAAAAGTTAGGGTTGCTGCTGGAAGAGGTGTTGGTCAGACCATCAGGGGGACCTTACCCTGTGGTCTGAATGTTGATCCCAATGCCCCAGGTGCAGTGATGGGGGCATTGCATAGTAAAAAAGGTGCATCCTTCAGATGAGACGTAAAAACTGATTTCCAGGCTTTCTGTGGTCTTAAAAGATCCATGAGCATCCTATGTAAAAGGGCAGCAAAAAAACTTCACCTTTTTTTTTTTTAATATATAAATACTTCTTGAATTTACAGGAGAGGTGGTAGAGTAGCCGTTTCATTTAAGGAAACATTTCAGTGTAAACAGGTGTCATTTGGTGATTTTTATTCTTTTGAGTTTCATTGCACAGTAATGAAAGAAACACTTGGGAGAAACTAACTGCTTTTCTATCACTGGTGATTTAAATATTCACATTGATGATCTAAATGACACTACTGCTGAAGAAATATTTTCACTATTTGACACATTTGATCTGGTGTAGCATGTAAATGGTCCTAACTCATGCACAAGGTCACACTTAGGATTTAGATATTAGCAAAGGTCTGTATCTCTAGCACTAAAGATAAGGACTTAGCCCTGTCAAACCATTTTTACATTTTCTTTGAGATGTTTATTTGTCCTGATATTCAAAAGAGACCTGTTTGTATATAAAAGACAGCACTACTGTCCTATTCACTAGTGCCTTAGTCAAGGCTAATAATAGCTTAAATGTTGAGTTAGTAAATGTCATGTTTGACCAATTTAATGCCAAAATTTCAGTTAATTGACATTGCGTCACCTGTTAAGATCAAAATTATTTGTGGCAAGCTGAAAGCACCTTGGAGAAATACTACAGCAGTCTCAGCTCAAAAAAGCAAGTGTGGAAAGGGTGAGCGAAAATGGAGGAAACACAGACATTGAATTCGCTATAACATCTTTTTAAAAAAAAAAAAAAAAGTTTACGCATTTATAATTCTGAAGTGGCCAAGGCAAGACTGTTATACAGTTAGGTCCATAAATATTTGGATAGAGACAACTTTTTTCTAATTTTGATTCTGTACATTACCACAATGAATTTTAAATGAAACAACTCAGATGCAGTTGAAGTGCAGACTTTCAGCTTTAATTCAGTGGGGTGAACAAAACGATTGCATAAAAATGTGAGGCAACTAAAGCATTTTTTAACACAATCCCTTCATTTCAGGGGCTCAAAAGTAATTGGACAAATTAAATAACTGGAAATAAAATGTTCATTTCTAATACTTGGTTGAAAACCCTTTGCTGGCAATGACAGCCTGAAGTCTTAAAATCATGGACATCACCAGATGCTGGGTTTCCTCCTTTTTAATGTTCTGCCAGGCCTTTACTGCAGTGGTTTTCAGTTGCTGTTTGTTTGTGGGCCTTTCTGTCTGAAGTTTAGTCTTCAACAAGTGAAATGCATGCTCAGTTGGGTTAAGATCAGGTGACTGACTTGGCCATTCAAGAATTTTCCACTTCTTTGCTTTAATAAATTCCTGGGTTGCTTTGGCTGTATGTTTTGGGTCATTGTCCATCTGCATCATGAAACGCCGCCCAATCAATTTGACTGCATTTAGCTGGATTTGAGCAGACAGAATGTCTCTGAACACCTCAGAATTCATTCGGCTGCTTCTGTCCTGTGTCACATCATCAATAAACACTAGTGTCCCAGTGCCACCGGCAGCCATGTACGCCCAAGCCATCACACTGCCTCCACTGTGTTTTACAGATGATGTGGTATGCTTTGGATAATGAGCTGTTCCACGCCTTCTCCATACTTTTTTCTTGCCATCATTCTGGTAGAGGTTGATCTTGGTTTCATCTGTCCAAAGAATGTTTTTCCAGAACTGTGCTGGCTTTTTTAGATGTTCTTTAGCAAAGTCCAATCTAGCGTTTCTATTCTTGAGGCTTATGAGTGGCTTGCACCTTGCAGTTCACCCTCTGTATTTATTTTCATGCAGTCTTCTCTTTATGGTAGACTTGGATATCGATACGCCTACCCCCTGGAGAGTGTTGTTCACTTGGTTGGCTGTTGTGAAGGGGTTTCTCTTCACCATGGAAATGATTCTGTGATCATCCACCACTGTTGTCTTCCGTGGACGTCCGGGTCTTTTTGCGTTGCTGAGTTTACCTTTACTTGCGTTCTTTCTCAGGATGTACAAAACTGTAGATTTTGCCACTCGTAATATTGTAGCAATTTCTCAGATGGGTTTTTCTGTTTTCGCAGCTTAAGGATGGCTTCTTTCACCTGCATGGAGAGCTCCTTTGACTGCAAGTTGTCTGTTCACAGCAAAATCTTCCACATGCAAGCACCACACCTCAAATCAACCCCACGCCTTTTATCTGCTTAATTGATAATGACATAACGACGGACTTGCCCACACCTGCCCACGAAATAGCCTTTGAGTCAATTCTCCAATTACTTTTGAGCCCCTGAAATGAAGGGATTGTGTTAAAAAAATGCTTTAGTTGCCTCACATTTTTATGCAATCGTTTTGTTCACCCCACTGAATTAAAGCTGAAAGTCTGCACTTCAACTGCATCTGAGTTGTTTCATTTAAAATTCATTGTGGTAATGTACAGAACCAAAATTAGAAAAAAGTTGTCTCTGTCCAAATATTTATGGACCTAACTGTATGACTCCTAGATTATTAATGGAAAAAACAAGCACACACATATTGTTGGCATTGTTGATAGGTTACCTAATCCCCAGAAAAACCTAACTTCTGATTTTTAACTGTTCAGAAATGTGATGTGTTTGCATTATTCTTTTGCCAAAAATGTAAAATATTAGATCATCTATAAAATCTACTAAAGATTAATGGAACCCATTTTACACTTGTAGCACCCATTAGAAAATTTGACAGCGAAAATGCTTCAGGAAATTGCACAGTGCTTTAAATCCTCTACCTGCTCTGTTGATATTTTGCTTACAGGCTTTTAAAAAAAACAACGTTTTTAGTAGTTTAGCAGAACATTTACTGCAAATAGTAAATACATCACTTAAAACAGGAATATTTCCAAAGGCACATAAGACTGCTATTATTAAGCTCCTCTTAAAGAAGAGTAGGCTGGTTGCATGTGTACTTAATAATAATAGAGTTATTTCGATTAATTCTTTAATAAATGTGTTGTCTTCATACTGACAAATTATTTTATTCCAATTGCCATCTTCACGGTTTACAGTTAGCTTTCCATCGACATCATAGCACTGAGACAGCTCTTACAAAAGATTTAAATGACATTCGTTTGTACAAAGATTTGGGAAAAATACCTGTTCTGGTGTTACTAGACAGGAGTTCTGCCTTTGATATGGTCAACCACAAAATTCTTCTAGATACTTCCCAATTTTTATGCCTATCGGGAGATTCTTAGCAGATTTAGGTCATATTTAAAAGAGATTATTGTTCTGCAATTTTCAATTATCTGCCTAAGCAGACTGATTTCACATGTGTAATTCAACAAGGATCTATTTTAGTGTGATGTGTGATCCTTTCATCATAACTTTACATGCTTCCACTTGGTTGAATTTTATTTGACCATAAACTTCCATATCATAGCTATGCAGATGACACCCAGATTTACTTGTCCATTTCTCCGAATGAGTTTAGTGACACAATGTGTGAACACCTACAGCAAATTAACATCTGGATGCAGCAAATATCTTTCTTCAGCTAAAGATAAAATAAAAATCGTACTATTTGGAAATAAACAGGAAAGAATTAAAGTTACTGCCTACTTTGACTCCAGGGCATTAAAAACTAAAAATCAAGTCAGAATTTGGTGTACCTCTAGATGCAGATCTCGGCTTTAGTACTCGTATTCAAATTGTAATTAAATCACCATTCCATCCATCCATCCATTTTCCAACCCGCTGAATCCGAACACAGAGTCACGGGGGTCTGCTGGAGCCAATCCCAGCAAACACAGGGCACAAGGCAGGAACCAATCCCGGGCAGGGTGCCAACCCACCGCAGGACACACACAAACACACCCACACACCAAGCACACACTAGGGCCAATTTAGAAATCGCCAATCCACCTAAATCACCATTCTATTATCTCAAAAACATCTCTAAAATCGGAGGTTTGATGTCAAAATGCATTTGCCAGAATGCTCACTAAAACTAAGAAATGGGAACATGTTACGCCAGTACTTGGTTATCTGCGCTGGGTTCTAGTTAGCTACTGGGTCAATTTCAAGATACTGCTTTTATTGTGTAAGTCATTAAAAGGCTTAGGCCTAAAATAAATGTTAGAGATGTTAGTTGACTATACACCAAGTAGATTTCTTAGATCCTTAGGAACTGGACAGCTGGTTTTACCCAGAGCTAGAAATAACACAGGGTGAAATAGCTTTTAGCCACCATGCTACCCATAGATGGAATAATCTGCTTAAAGATGCCCCATCAGTTGCTGCTTTTAAATCTTTTTGTGCCAATGCCTGATCCAGGTATTGTGCAACATTAAAAAATTCTTTGCACTAAACTGATACTGTATTATCTTTTTACTGCTTTGTATTTGCTTCATTTAATTGTATTTTATCCTTTTTATGAAAAGCTTTTTGAATTAACTATAGGTAGGAAATGTGCTATATAATTAAACTTATTTTGCTTTTGATTTGTATGTGTCCCAAGTTAATGTGGCAATGTAATTTCTGTGTGTTTCCTTTTTTTCTACTGTTAGAAACATAGTCAATATAATTAAAATAGTGTGTTATATACAATTGTTTTCTTGAAAAGGCAGCCAAAACTTCAATTTTTCTCTCTTTGATCTGTATGTAAGTTGATAATGTATTATAACAAAAATATATACCCAAAAAAGTGCTTTAGGAATTTGCTAGCTTTAGTATATTATGAGAAGTGAATAGCACACTAAGTTCTAAGGCCACCGATTCCTGCTTTACACCCAGGGCTATAATGAATGATTGTTTAGAAAAAAAATACAAAATAAAACTTCAATAATGGAGCTTTGTTGTATTTTTCAGTGAAATGCACTATAGTGTAAGTAAACAAGAATGCTAGCAACAATGGGAATGTGATGGACAAGAGCTCTGTTATGGGTTAATTCCTGCTTTCTGCCCGATTGCCTGATGCTGTCAGGAAAGGATTTTTTCTTTGCTACCAGCAATCTTAACTGGAGTGAGTTCAGAACACGGATGAATTGAATGATGGAAAAACTATTTTTAACATATTGCTGAAATTAGTCATAATTTTTCCATTACTAACCTTTCAACCTAGTTAATCTGTACAAGTTACTGCACTGGGTTTTTACAGGAAGCAATATACCACCTGCTGTTCATTTGTGGAACTTCAAGGACTCTCAAAATACTCAAAATAATTGCAATGACAGGGTAGTTGTGGAACAGGAGCACCTCAAAGTCAGGTGCAGATGAATTGCCACAACTCTATGTGAAAGTCCTATGAGCCCAACTGTGTGCGTGTATGTATGTGCAGCAATTCATTCATTTTTTTCACGCTTATGTTACCATATGACTACAGTAATCCCTCCTCCATCGCGGGGGTTGCGTTCCAGAGCCACCCGCGAAGTAGGAAAATCCGCGAAGTAGAAACCATACGTTTATATGGTTATTTTTAGAATGTCATGCTTGGGTCACAGATTTGCGCAGAAACACAGGAGGTTGTAGAGAGACAGGAACGTTATTCAAACACTGCAAACAAACATTTGTCTCTTTTTCAAAAGTTTAAACTGTGCTCCATGACAAGACAGAGATGACAGTTCTGTCTCACAATTAAAAGAATGCAAACATATCTTCCTTTTCAAAGGAGTGCAAAGCAAGCAGTCAAAAAAAAATCAATACGGCTTTTAAGTATGCGAAGCACCGCCGGTACAAAGCTGTTGAAGGCGGCAGCTCACACCCCCTCTGTCAGGAGCAGGAAGAGAGAGAGAGAGAGAGAGAGAGAGAGAGAGAGAGAGAGAGAGAGAGATAGCGAGAGACAGATAAAAAAAATCAATACGTGCCCTTTGAGCTTTTAAGTATGCGAAGCTCCGTGCAGCCTGTCCTTCAGGAAGCAGCTGCACACAGCCCCCCTGCTCACACCCCCCTACGTCAGCGCAAGAGAGAGAGAGAGAGAGAAAGTTAGCTGGATAGCTTTTTAGCCATCTGCCAATAGCGTCCCTTGTATGAAATCAACTGGGCAAACCAACTGAGGAAGCATGTACCAGAAATTAAAAGACCTATTGTCCGCAGAAACCCGCGAAGCAGCGAAAAATCCGCGATATATATTTAAATATGCTTACATATAAAATCCGCGATGGAGTGAAGCCGCGAAAGGCGAAGCGCGATATAGCGAGGGATCACTGTATAGGATTGAGGCCAAAGCCAGCTCTATCAGCATTACTTGATGGAAAATATTCTTTAACTAAAAAAAAAAAAAAAAAAAAAAAAAAAAAAAAAAGTGTTTTAATCATCTGCTTATATTTATTAATAATTCATGACACATCAAAACAGTAAGCTATTTCATAAGTCCTCTTTAAATTCACTGCATTGTCAATGATCAAAAATTGATTTTCTTGTGACTGTCACTTGAAATTTGTTAAGATACTGATTAGCAAATGTAACTGTTGGGTCAGACCAGCTGAAATACAGTGATCCCTCGCTATATCGCGCTTCGCCTTTCGCGGCTTCACTCCATTGCGGATTTTATATGTAAGCATATTTAAATATATATCGCGGATTTTTCGCTGCTTCGCGGGTTTCTGCGGACAATGGGTCTTTTAATTTCTGGTACATGCTTCCTCAGTTGGTTTGCCCAGTTGATTTCATACAAGGGACGCTATTGGCAGATGGCTGAGAAGCTACCCAACTCTCTCTCTTGCGCTGACTTAGGGGGGTGTGAGCAGGGGGGCTGTTCGCACACCTAGACGATAGGGACGTTTCTACCTTCTGTGTGCAGCTGCTTCCTGAAGGACATGCTGCACGGTGCTTCACGTACTTAAAAGCTCAAAGGGCACGTATTGATTTTTGACTTTGTTTTACTCTCTCTCTCTCTCTCTATTTCTCTGCTCCTGACGGAGGGGGTGTGAGCTGCCGCCTTCAACAGCTTTGTGCCGTGGTGCTTCGCATACTTAAAAGCAAACAGCCCTATTGATTTGTTTGCTTTCCTCTGTCTTTATGACAGTCTCTGCTCCTGACGCGCACTCCTTTGAAGAGGAAGATATGTTTGCATTATTTTAATTGTGAGACAGAACTGTCATCTCTGTCTTGTCATGGAGCACAGTTTAAACTTTTGAAAAAGAGACAAATGTTTGTTTGCAGTGTTTGAATAACGTTCCTCTCTCTACAACCTCCTGTGTTTCTGCGCAAATCTGTGACCCAAGCATGACAATATAAAAATAACCATATAAACATATGGTTTCTACTTCGCGGATTTTCTTATTTCGCGGGTGGCTCTGGAACGCAACCCCCGCGATGGAGGAGGGATTACTGTACACCTTTATACTACTTGTGAGAAGGGGAACAAGATATGTCTGCTCAACTGACATATCCACATTTTTGCAAGAAATTGAGGATCTATTTAATTTCACAGGTGAGGCTATATAAACAAATAAAAAATGTAAGCATATCAACATGCCTTGTAATGCTTCCTTGGATAGACTCCAGCCCCCCACAACACTGCTCAGGATAAGCAGGCTTAGAAAACTGTACAAGTAAGAATCAAGTCAGCTTGAGAGTTTTGAGAATCTAAGTTTCAATTCTTAAATTCCTTTAACATCTATTTTATCAAGTGCTACCAATCAAGTTATTAAGCGTGGACAACTAATCTACTCAGTTTATCTCATTACTAGAAAAGAGCTAGTGTCAATTAAGCTTAACTACCCTCATGCTCAAAATTATAGCAGACTTCCATTATAAAATCATTAATAAAACTGGAAGAAACAAGACAACAAACAAATTTCTAGCACTAGTGTTGAAAGGGTTTAATTTAACACATCTTTTTGAAATGTATGCCATTTGCAACACTATAACACAGACTACTTTGACCCTCTGTGTCTTCCATCCATATTTTTGTATATTCTCAGCCACATCAGACTTGTCTGCAAAATTTAGAGTGCCCAACGTAACACATTTCTACTATCCAGGTAGAAACAGAACATTTACTATTTAGGTGTTTTGTATTTAAAAAAAAAACAAAAAAAAAACACAACTATAGTGTCACTAATCATACGTTTTCATAATAGTAGTTACAAAGTAGTCAAGAAAATGTTACTGTACATCACATAGTATGTGGCTATAGACAAAGTAAACACCCTGAACCAACTTTTTTTTTTTTTTTTAATTGATTTTACCTCCCACTGCCACCTTCTGCCAATTACCAGACAAAATCCCTATTACATCAACTCCTTCCACCAAATCAACTGGATGACCAGTGATGTGTCCACCTCTGACCATCAGTATGGGCTGTTCATAATTGAAGACTAAGGAGGAAAATGAGGAAGCTACATACAGGAAAAGTCCTTGAGTTCATAAGGCCTGTACTGACCAACTTTGTGGTGTCCTCGGTCCCTGGTCCAGTCTGTCCCTAAGGCTCCAGAAAATATTGCTGTGTTGCAAGAAACATCCTGTATTGTTCCTGTTCCAAAGGCGGGTGCCTCTTCACCTAATGACTAAAAACAAGTGGTACTTATGTCTCACGCCATGAAGACCTTTGAAAGGCTGGTCCTGGACTATGAGTATTCTTGTAACAGACCACCTGGACACACTGCAGCTTGCCTAACGGACAAAGACACAAGTGGAGGATGCAATTATCTTTCTTCTCTAAAAGACTTCTCACCTACACAAAGCTGGCAGAACTGTGAGAATTAGGTTTTTCAATTTCTCCAGTGACTTCAGTACCATCCAGGCTTTCCTGCCAATGGTTAAGTTCAGATATATGCAGTGGATGAGCCAGGATAATGAACTATCAGTTGGACAGATTGCAGTTTTTGAAACTCAAGGACTGCATTTCTGATATGGATTTGAGCAACACAAGGAACAGTATTGTCTCCTTTTCTCTTTACTCTGTATACCTCCCAATTATAAACATAACACCAGGTCATGTCACTTGCAGTAATTCTAAGATGACTCTGCTCTTACGTGGTGTATTGATAGGGGGGATGAAAAAGACTATAGGAGTCAGGTGGAGAACTTTGTTTCTTGGTGCAGAAAGAAATGATTGCAACTTAACATCAGCTAACTTAAGGAACTGGTGATTGACTTTCACCACACCAAACAGCCTCTATGCTCTATCACTATTCAGGGAGTGGGTATAGAGGTTTTGCACTACTACAAGTAATTGGGGGTCCACATGAATGACAGGTTGACTGGTCTCATAACACAAATGAACTATATAAGAAAGGGCAGAGCAGACTATCTTATGAGGCTGCATTCTTTTAAGAAAAGTAGTGACATCGTTCATATCTTCTACAAATTTGCGATGGTGAGTGTGATTTTCTAAGCTATATAATACCGGGATGGTAATATTTCAAGACAGGCCCACCAAATCAAAATTCTAATTAAAAGGTTAGCTAAGTTATGGGATGCACATAACATGGACCACCCCTGGAGGTAGTACCAAAGGAGAGAATTAAAATTAAACTGAGTGTCATTATGCACAATGTTGCATATCCTCTCTCTGACACAATAAGTCTGAGGACTTTCAACCAACAAATCATTCAGCATAAGTGTGCCAAGACACACTACTGGGGCTCCTTTATACCTGCAGCAATATGCCTACATAATGCCTCACTGTGATTAACTGCCAAGTCAGAAGTTGTTTCTTTTATGTCATTCTGGTGTGTGTTCAGATCGTAGTGTGAATGTATATACAATATTTATCTATATTTATTAAGTTCCTATAAACAGTTTCTATAAACAGCCAAATTGTCCCCAAGGACAAATACATTTATCTACTTACTGTTTCCATCTATATGTGATATGATATGAAAAAAAACAGTTATAATAGAAAACACTTTATAAGAAGACTAACACAAAAAAGGGTTAAAGTACAAGAGAGTCATTAAATGAATGATAAAATATTCACATTTGCTCCAAATACCACATGAATACATGGTTAATCTAAAATAAATGGAGGTAAACATGCGAGAGTTAAGTAATTTCTTTTAAGATGATGCTTTGGATTATGAACTATGCAAGACAGAATAGCTGCAACCATGCATATGGGAATGTTAGGTCAAAAGAATTAATCTGCTTATCAGTGGACCAGGGAAATTCTACTGTAGAAACAGATGCAGTGAACCAGGAGAAATTTATTAGTAATCAAAATCTGTTCTTCTATTACTTAGCATTGTAACCCTCTCAAGCAGCTGGTGAACAAAAATAAATTTTAATAGCATGAGCCTAAGAAAAAGGTATCTCAGTTCTACTTAAAATATTATTGAAAGCCAACAGAAAATGGTACATATGTATAGTAAAAACACATTGTAGGAAAAAGGTTTAATGCTTCTACCAATGCAGAATTAGGTATTGTCTTTAATCTTTAGTAGTAAAAGGCAGTCACAATTAAATTGCAAGACAGAAGACATCTCAATCCATAAAACAATTTTAATTAATGGAAATTTTAAATGAGCTTACCTTGACCTCTATGAAGTCGGGTTTACCTAGGGAGACCAATTCAGAATATGCTTTTACTTCATCCACATTCCAAGACTTTACCAAAGTTAATCTGTATACCGTTCGTTGTTGCTGAGGAGACAGAAGGAGAACATGAACAATTTATGTGATCTGGGTCAGTCAGAAAATAAAAATAGTAAATAATCAACACCGTCAAGGGATCAATTTATGACTGTTGCTAATGAAATATAGAGTACCATTTGTGCCAAAATTAAATAAATGACAATTATGAAAAAAAATCTGAATTAGTGTAAGCCCCCATAATTCAGAGTGTTCATAAGAAATGTAATAATTTACTTCATGAGGTAGAAGCACATAACAAACAAGGATAGTTATATCAAATAATTGAAATATTAAAATGTGTGCTTCCATTTAAATGTTTAAAGTCTAAATACTATTGACTGTCATAGAAATGTGTCATCTTTCCCCCTGCTATAGGTACATAAAGTGCTAGACCCCTAGTAAAGGATCAAAAATAACATCATATTCATAAACATTGACCTTGAAATAGTCTAAAATGATGATACTCTATATGCCTATGTTTCAAATTTGTCATTTTTAACCTTTTGGGGTGGCTCAAAATATGAAAAATATATTCTGTATCAGCAAGCTCAAAGTAGCATAAAAAACATTCCAAATGTCTATATTACCTATCCCTATTTTATGTCAAAGTTTGTGAAAAATGAAAAAAAAATGTAATAACTCATTATATTCCATTAGGAGATGAACCCTGGGGATTAGCTGATGTGGACATCAAGTCCTTCTTTTTGCTTAAGACACATATTGGTTTACTCTTTATTATAAGATGTGTAATTTCCTGAACAAAATATGGTCCAAAATGTCCAAAAAGGATGAGGGTTTTTCAAGTCTACAGGCCCAAAAATAGGAGGGAACCCAAAGCAGCTAGACATCTTGAACCCCTAGACAACAAAACTAGTCAAATGATATTAATATGTGTGAGTTTTCTCCTATCAATGATCCAGGATGCACCGGACAACAACAATCTGAACTGATTTAAAAGGATTGATAAGTCATTTTTATGAACACAATGAAAAGCACCACTCTGAAATAAACAGTACTAATAGTCCTGGCATTAAAAGACCCATTTGGAAAACTCCCACTGTTAAATAAAACCAGTCTTTAAAAATAAACATTTTTTGGAATAAAACCTGCAATAGTTAAATGTAAGGAAACATTACTGAACCTAAAAATGGTGAAACTGTACGTCATAATTAATAAAAATAATAACTACATTAATTAGATTTAATTTAATTATGTGTTATCTTCAGAATTTAATGTCTCATCATACTTTTCCGTAATTAATATTTTATTTCATTTTTAGCAAAAATGGCAATCCATAATAGTAAGTTTTACTGGAGGAAATAAGACACTTTATTAACATTAACATATTAACGTGTGTGTGTGTGTGTGTGTGTGTATGTGTGTCTGTCTTTTTACGCTCTGAAGTAGTGGAACCCTGTCCATAGATTGCCCCTGCCTTGTGCCCTATGCTAGCTGGGACTAGCTATTGTTTATCCTTGACCATGCCCTGGAAAATGAATTACGAAAATGGTTGGATGGATGATACAAAAAAATTTTTTTTTTTTTAATGACACAGTAAGATTAGAAACACAGTAGTAATAACAGATTTTGTTGCATCTGAAGCTATAATCATGTCAAACCTATTGTCCCAAAGCTGCCTTGCTTTATTGTTCAGCTTAGGTAGTGAGTCTGAATCACTTCTCATAATAAAAATCTGCAAGTACATTAACTCATTTTTTTATTATCTGCAGCACCATTAACAGTGAGCACAATCAAATTTACAAATAACATTGCCACATTAGTTTAGAATTAAATACGACATGTACATAATGACATACATCGCAAAAAAATGAAATAAGAGACAAAGATAAAAGAGAAAAACAGAGGAATCTTGATTCAACATTGAAGAGTATTTAATATAGTTTCAATTGCTGAGCTGAAAGGATCTTTAAGGAGAGAAGTGGGCAGTAAATGGTAAGTAAGTATTTGAATATTGAGAGATGAGCACAAGAGAGAGTTTCAATAATGAGAAGGTCTGTTAAAGCCTTACATAATCAAAATACAAATACAGTGGGAAGTTGTTCAGAAAATTAGGTAACAAAGTGATTACAAAGAATAGCCCTGTGAGAAGGTATTATTGCCTGGATGGGTGTCTAAACCCTGGTTACTTAACTAAACTGGATTTGGAAAAATGGGAAAATTTTAAAAGTTAAATTTGTGTAATTAAATTGTTTTAATGATGAATAAAGCAGGCTGAGAGATGAAAAACACTATGATTTGGTGATTTTCCCCAAATTTCATTGGCCTTCAAAATAATTTGGACAAGCAATATATAAGTGAGAAAAATGCTCCTGTGCAAAAGTTAATGTAATATCTAAAGATCATATGTAAAAACTAGACATTAAGCCAGTTACAATAACGGGTGCTAGAACAGTAGTGCATAAACATTGCGCACGGCACCATGCGATGCGCGGCCCCGCGCATACGCACTTCACCAGAAGACACACACACACACACGGACACCCTGGACGCACACAGGGGTTTTATTAAAGAGGATGCTTTTAACAATCATTGCAGATCTGGGCCAGTCTTGATCTGAGAAGTAAAAGTGACCTTTATCTAAAAAAGCATCTCACCATAGATATAGAGAACTCAAGACCCAATAGAAAAAGACTGTTGGAATACACTGGGCTCCAATAAAGCATGGTGAGAGATAATGGCTTGGAAATAATGAAGAATATGGGAAAAGAGTGAATATTTCTAAACAGCAGATGCCCAGTCAGTGTAAGAGTAAAGTTTAAAATTATCTATGAAGCGACAAAAGCACACCAGAACAACGGTCTTGTGAGAAACGCTTGGGAAAAGCCATTGTTTATGACTCCACCAACAGGAAACCACTATAAAATAGGATTCAATGTTAAAAATAAAAAAAGTTACATAATCTTCAAATTTGAAGAGGAATGTTGAATTAAGTGTGTAAAAGACTGAAAGACTATAAAGACTTGGTTATAGTATGCCTTGTAAAACACAAATACAACATCTTGTAAGAACCATTCTCTGCTATCAAGCATGGAGGAAGAAGAATTGTGGTTTTGAAATTATTATTTTCTTTAGGCACTGTACCACATTTTAGTAGTAAAGAAAAGATAACTTCTGTTTTGTATTGCAGTTTCAGAAAACAATCAAAATTGCATGTCATCAGTTTATTAACAAACAGCAGAAAGCAGGTCTTAAAGCAGCAATGCAGTGATCCAAAATATAAAAGTCTAAAGGTTGCATGGTTGTGGTGATCATAAAACTACATAACTGCCAATTCTAAGAGTACACCGTATTTACTGTCAGTAGCTCTTTTGCTTCATTATAACAATTTTATACTGTATTCTACTTTTGCAGTTTTATTTTCCATATCTATTTAAAAAATAATCTGAAGGATTTTAACAGATTTGAGTTCTAAGTTGTAAGAAACAGACATGACTGTGGTAATGTGGTAGCTCATTTTACAGAGCAAAATAAACTTAGGCTTATAGAGAGACCACTGTCCAGACACATGTACTTCATAGAAGATCTTATGCAGTTGCCTCATGCAGAATAATCCTCTAGAGCAGGGTTTTTTTATACTATGGGATTCGGGTGGTTTACAAAATCGATCACTGCAGGTTGAATAAGGAATCAACATTGCTCTGTCGATCATCCTTGATTACCGCTCCACTAAAATTGTCCAAAAATAAGCCAAGGTGGTCCTCTAATGCTTTGACGACCACCCATGACTCTTCAAGGGGAAGCTCGGATTTTCAGCCACAATTCTCTAAGGTTTAAAAGGCACTGACATTGTCTGGGCATTCAACAAGAAATGGGTCTCAAATACACTAAAAAGGGGAAAGATTGGGTTGTGATAAGAAAATGTAGAAAACCATGCTTTAGAGCAGGGCTCTCCAACTCCAGCCCTGGAGAGCTAATGTGGCTACAAGTTTTCATTCGAACTGTTTTCTTAATTAGTGACCAGTTTTTGCTGCTAATTAAATATTTCCCTTTATTTTCATTGACTTTTCTTGAGACTCTGATCACTGAATTGATTCTTTTTTCCTGAAACGGAACCTAAACATAAATTTGATGTGAAGTGAGCCAACAGATGACCAACTAAGTTGGGGCCTCAAACTCCAACCAACTTCACTTCATTCAGTTTCTTAATTTGAAGCCAATTCTCGTTGCTAATTAAACTCGTTATTTAATTCCATGGCACTCATTCTGCCATGGCAGACATTTCCAAAACTGTTGATTTTCTTTTTTAAAGAGCACTGTCAAAATGTTTTGTGGACCTGAGCAGATCAACATTACTGAGGCATTCACCTTTCTTTATTTTCAGTTACTGTGTGATGGACGCAGGTTGTTGTTTATGTGTTGGTTCATTTGTGTTTTAATATTGATTGGTTGCTAATTAAGGAAAAAAAAATAAACGGGCCAGAGTCTTAAGTTGTGCATCAATTAAAATTAAGGCAAAGAGTTAATTAGCAGCAAAATCTGGTCACTAATTAAGAAAAGGGTTAGAAAACCTGCAGCCATAGTAGCTCTCCAGTACTGGAGTTGGAGACCCCTGTTCTAGAGCATATATCCATACTTAATGTTGGGCCAAAAATATGTCCCATAGCTTGAACATGTGGTGCAGAAAATCAAATGCAAAGGAATAAACAAACATTTCTTTAAGGAAGCACTAAATTGCATTTATAGGCAAATTATGAAAATATACTAAAGACAGTATAATAAAAAAATAATCATTTTTGACATGTATGTTCAAAGTATCTCTTGCTTTGTCAGGTAATTTGCCCTCTACCAATAACAAAACATAACTATTGTGATGAAATTTAAGTTGTATCAGCTCTTTTGAACACAACAGTGAAGAGATTCAGTGGTAGAAATTGTATAGAACTGTATCTGCTACTGTCACTGATATTCTTATTATAGTCAGTTTGGAAGGAAAATGAAGGACCAAGGCTGGGGGATCCATCAGAGTTGCACAAAATACATTAGAGAGTGGGGGAAAGGAAACGGCTTGATTTTCAGTTCTTTGTAGTGAATAGTAAGATATCCTGTGCATTGAGAACATATTCAAATTGCTTCACCTTTTCCACACTTTGTTGCATAACTGCTATGCACTAAAATAGACTAACTACATGTTTGTAATCCACCATTTGCACACAATACACTGTAATACAAAAAGCAAAACATTTTACAAAATGTGTTAAAGATTAAAAAATTATATATATACTGTATATGTATATATATATATATATATATATATATATATATATATATATATATATATATATATATAAAGCACCCTCAGCAATAATTACAGCCTTAAGTTGTGTTTTGTGTGATGCTACAAGTTTTGCACATCTATTTAGGGACGTTTTCCAATTCTTTTAGGCAGAACCTAATCAAACTATTTACATTCATAATTTAAGGCTAGATGAAGACTGGATAACAAACAGCATCTAAATATGCAAAAAAAGTGAAAAATCTATATGGGGATAGGCCAAAGACTAGGCATTACTTAGTGTCTGAAGAGCTAGCAACTTCTGAGCCTTTTTGCATGTTTTTTCCTATGCAAGCCCAAAGATGTCTGTTGATTGTTATATTGTTCAAAAAGTTTTTTTCTGTTATTGAATAAATACAGTTGAGGCAAGCTAAAAATCATCATTTTAAGCTACACCTTGCTGTTTTAAGCAGTTTGACAAGACAGCCAATTAGGATGCAAATGAAGATGGGAATGTAGAAAAATATACCTATATTACTATGAAAATACTCTCTTGGCAGAAGCAGCTAAAATGAATATAAACAAAGTTGAAGCATGTCTTAGAACTGGTCGTTTTCAAACCATTAAAATAAACAGAAAATGAGACATACAGCAGACATTCTTCATTTTTAGTGACAAAGAGTCTGCAATTCATTTGCTTGTCGTGACAAGTATTAAATAGCCATAAGTGTGGCACAGTGAGACCAATGATGCTGCCTCATAGACATCATGCTTTGGGATGCAAAATCTATGTGAAATCTGCACGTTCTCCTCATGAGGATATGACTTTTCCCTCTTACATCACCCCAAAAACATGTAGGTTAGCTGTTAAATCTAATTAGCTATTAATTCTTTCAGCCAACAAACTACTCGGCAATAGTGTATTAAGAAACACTACTGGGGCTCCTTTATACCAATTGCAATACATCTGCATAATGCCACACTGTGACAGCCAAGTCAGAAGTTTTCTTTCCAGATTGTCACTCTAGTGTGTGTTCATACCAAAGTGTGTGGGTGTGTGTATTTACCTATCTATCCATTTATTTGTTTATATATTTAAAGAGCTGTCTGACTGACTACCAACCCATTGCATTGGCTCCTACAGTGAGGAGATAAAATGAGAGAGAATCATTATGAGCCACATTCAGACATTCATAGCCAAAACAATGGACACCCTACAGTTTGCATATACAGATAGACCAAACAGGCCAACAAAGGATGCAGTTAGCACAGCATTGCATAGAGTTCTTAAACACCTAGATAACAAAGACTGTTATTCCCGACTGTTGATTATGGATTATAGCTTGGCTTTTAACACTGTGATACTAGCTAAACTCACCAACAAGCTTTCCATTCTAGGTGTGCCACCTACTCTCTGCAACTGGGTCCTGGATTTTAACAGGCAGACTCCAGTCAGTCAGGCTGGAGAACAGGATTTCCAAAACAATAATCATAAATACAGGAACCCCACAAGGATGTGTTTTGAGACCCATACTGTACACGCTCTTTACCAATTACTGTCACTTCCCAGCATCATCATTGGTCTGATTTCTAGGGGTGACGATTCAGCATAAAGGAGGGAGGTGGCTAGCCTTGTGAAGTGGTGTCAGGACACCAGCCAAATGAAAGATGATTATTAACATACCAAAGAAGAGAGGTCAGCACCCACTATTGTACACTGGAGATACTGAGGTGGAGAGAGTAGCCACATTTAAATTTCTTGGCATTAACAACTTTGAGGATCTCAGTTGGACCTACCACAACACAGATCTGGCAGGGAAAGCCTGGCAGCATTTGTATTTTCTGAGAAGGCTAAGGAAGTTTGGCATGCAAAGCAGTATCCTCAGCAACGTCTACAGATGTACAATTAATAGTATCCTCACCTATTCCATCACAGTCTGGTTTGGTAACAGTACAGCATGGGACCGCAAATCTTTACAGAGGATGGTAAAATCGGCACAAAATATCATTGCAACAGTACTCCCTGCACTAGAGAAAATCCATAGCACCAGTGTTCTCAACCCACCCACAACATGAACTGTTCATACTGCTACCATCAGGGAAATGCTATAAGAGCATAGCAGGTAGAACATCAAGCGTAAAAGACAGTTTTCTCCTTTATACCACCAGGCTTGTAAATAGAACCCATCCACTGCCCCTCCCCTCAGCACTGCAAGCTAGCTTGTGTCTGGCGGATGAAAGGCTATCTTCAGACAATATACCTGCAGAGCTTACATTTATTTAATCATTTATTTATTTGCACATGCATTCTTACTTCTGTTTGTTTTTGTATTTCTTTTAGTTTATTGTGTATTTCTGTTTACTGCTGGAGGACTCACAGAATAAGATTTTCAGTGTAGTGAAATAACTTACTAAATTCAACTTTAAAGTTAAGAAATTATGGAGCAGTAAAGTCAAGGTGAGAATGGAAATGTCGAATAAATGAGACAGAAAATGTTTAACTAATACACCTAATAATATCATTTATACCTATATGCTCTTAATGTAAAAACAAAACACAAACCCATCCTATATGCTGTTAATAGACTTCAAATATCACACATATACATAAATTTGTTAAATATGTAAAGAGTAAGAAATCTGACTTTCATAAGTATACCAGATATTTGACTATACTCAGCCTGTAATGATGTTCTACTGTGCTGTCATGTCATTATGTTTCCATCTTCCTTGTCTTAATGTAAGCCAGCAATCTGCCGCTTCCTGTCTCACTTATGTTGTGTCCTACTGCTAAGTAAATGATTTGCTTTAAAAGGGTTCAGTAAAAGTGAAACAGCCATACAGACAGTTTTACTTCAATAAAAGTCACTCATCCAATGGTGACGGGCAATTATTGTCTGCCAATTGCAGACATTTGTAAAATAGTACAAAACTGATTCACTGTAGTCCTGTAAAGCACAAGAAACGGTACAGGTGAATTAATCTGGTCATTTCTCAGCTTGTCCACATCAAAAGACACTATAATATATAAAATATATTCAAACAGGTCACACGACTCCACTTTAAAGTTTTTTGATTTTTTTTTTTTTTGTTATTCATAAAACAATAACATTAAGACACGCACAGGAATATAATTCAAAGCAACTACATACAGTAAATGTAAAATATGATGAATCATATAGACTACAGTATATTTCATATATGATAAAATAAACACATTACCCTATATATTCTTTATGTACAATTTAAAAAGTGCTAATATATTTTATCAACTAAGCTTACACATTTTGCAGCATGGTTTGAACTATAGTGAATGATTCTGAAGAAGAATTCTGAATTATATTTAAATTAAGTGGCCAACAGGCGAAATGGTGAAACAATGTAATCATGCACAAAATAAAGCACTATTTCACTGTATAGTACGACAGTTTTCTTGTTCAAAAGAACCCTACTTACACATCACTGTTTATTAGACCATTTCTTTTGAGATATTTAATTGTCAAGAGTATGGAATTATTAAGAATTTCTTTTTCAATCCATTTATGAAAGTTGAGATTTTTTTAGCCTTTGTTAAAAATTAACAGCTAATCTCATGTGAAATACTACTTTTAAAACCAACCTTACAATTCCAAAAAACAGAATGTGGCACTTTGTTTATATCATGATTTGTCATTAAGTGTGCCTTTGTTGGATTTAAGTTGTTGATAGCTTTGTGTTTAATAATCTGTGCAAAATTAAAAAGTAGCTTTAAAGAGAGTGGGCTGGCAAAAAGATTTGTGTGGTCAATGCTCCTCAGTGTGATTGCCATCTAGGGCAAAAATAAATCTGTAAGTGCTCTTGTTTTATCATTTCTCTGTCCTTTCCAATTAACTCTACATTCAGAGATGTTCCTACCAGCCTAGAGTGTATGGAATGTCTTTTCTAGAATAAAAGAACATGTCTGTAATTACTTAGACAAACATGTACATATTGAATCTGTTGCAAAG
Source organism: Erpetoichthys calabaricus (assembly GCF_900747795.2). Classification (NCBI taxonomy): domain Eukaryota; kingdom Metazoa; phylum Chordata; class Cladistia; order Polypteriformes; family Polypteridae; genus Erpetoichthys; species Erpetoichthys calabaricus. The sequence goes on from NC_041401.2 coordinate 76,327,300, forward strand.
GAGAAATCAAAGTTTGAGCCTGCAGATAGATACGGATAAAGCATTACATACCGTATAAACAGTGTATAAACAAAACTACTCAGTGACAGAGGAAAAAAATGGTAAAGCAACCAATAAACCATCAGTGGATTTATTAAACATTCAAAGAGAAAGCATTCTACAGCAAAGGTGGAAATTCAATTTGTATGACTGTCACATAACATTTTATTAAATACGATTCCACAAAAGCATGTCAAATGATAAACCTAAACATATTTCCACTAGAGAGTTTTATTCTGCAAAAGCAAGCAGAAAATAAAAAAATTGCCCACCTTTTAAATGAAATTTCAGAACAATTCAATGATATTGTTTCTGCATTTGTTCTATATAACCAAAATCGGAAAAATTATATTTTGCTTCATTTACCTGTTCACAAAAAAACACCTTGCTATAGCACTACAGTCTTACCCACATAGATCTGATCCTTTCTTGTTCAATGACCAATGGGGTTCAAATAGCATTAAAATGATTTACAAGGGAAGAATGTCAGTGGGATTGAAGACACCTTAAACGTCTAGACTCTCTCCATCTCTCAACATTACAAAACAAGCCACTGATGGGAAAATAATTTGTGAATTCGTTCAAGCTAATTTGTTCTACAGCACATAGTCATAAGCTGTGGAGAGTGATTGAAAAAAAACCAAAAAACTGCATTTTGATGTGGCTGCTAAGAGATCCCTGGAAAGGTTTTCTTGGGACTTTGTTTGTAATAGGGTGAGAAGTACAATATTACATGAGGACATCTGATAATTTTCTAGGTCAAGAGAAGCCAATTTGAAGTGGCTTAAATCTGTAGTGCTTCTCCGAAAGGACGTATACTAGACTTGCAATGGGAAAAGATCCTGGAGCAGGCCTAAGACTAGCTGGAGGAACTGTATCTCTCGTTTAACTGGCAAGAATATTCCTGGGAATTCCTCAAACTATTTTGACATTGTTTCTAGGGGTAGGGTGTCCTGGTCTGTTCATTTTAGTATGCTTACCACAATGACTCTCACTAAGAAACTGAACAGCTAGTTAAATTTAGGTTAAAGAATCATTTTTACAAATAAAAACAAGGCAGCAATCCAGCTTTCAACATGTATGCTTCCAAAGCAGTACTGTTCAAGACATATATAGGCACAAAGATCTTGAGAATGACATCAAATGCAGGGCCTAGACTGGCCAATATTGTGCCTCATAAACTGCCACGTAAACCTTGTTCTTTATTTAGGGAAGATATAATTGATAAATTGAGTGTTGACTGAAAAAATGCACAACTGAAAAATCCAACATAAATGACTGAAATTGGGGAAAAAATTTAGAGAAAAAAAGTGAACACACTAGTTTGCTTTAGACTTAAAACAACATGATTGACCACTGGTTGGTTAAACTGCATATCGCTAATAAAACTACCCAGCAACCTGTGCTGCAGCTACTGCCCTTTTTACTTTCTCATATATTTAGAAAGTACTGTTTTAATGGGAAAAAAACAGGTTTTCAATGGGAAAACGGTTTTGACATCCCTATTCTATTACTGACAATACTACAATAGCTAATCCAAAAAAAATGTGCATTTGGGAATTTGAAAGAAAAACAATTTTAAATTTTTAGTTCAGTCCAAAGCTCAAGCTTTGAACATTTACAGTAGTAAAAGTAATAGTAGAAAATATTGTGAAGATGCAGTACTACAAAGTCATTACAACAAAGAGTATTGTTGCTTTTTTTCTTGATGCATGTGTCTTTTGCATAAATCAAGTTGCTCTTGGCCTTTTTTATTGGTAGATATTTTCATCATTGTAAGTCTATTACTAAACCGAATAACAATTTAGTATGCAGCAAAATTTAAGACCAATGCTCAAAAAAATTACGGGAACACAATCATCACAGTCTAACACCAAGTCAATTATACTTCCAAACTGGACAGACTGATATCCCTGAAGCTTAAGTGATTGGGAATCAATTTCACCTGCTTTGGTGCAAATGAAAGCGACAACAGGTGTTGGCCACAGACAACTAATTGCTCTCTCCTTATCCTTTTTGACTAATTCTTCTCTAGTTTTGCATTTTGTTAGTGTAATTGTTACTACTGGAAGCATGAGGTGGTACCTGCAGTCAATTCAGGTTGCACAGGCTCCTCCAGGATGGCACATATGTAAGTGCTGTCATAAGAAGGTTTGCTGCGTCTCCCAGCACAGTCTCAAGAGAATGGAGGAGATACCAGGAGAGGGGCCATTACACAAGGAGAGATAGGTTGATGCTCTTCTATGGCTCTGTCTAACAGCAGGACCAGTATCTGCTCCTTTGTGCAAAGAATAACAGGAGGAGCACTGTCAGAGTTGTCATGTTGTTTTAAGCCCTACAAAATGACCTCCATCTGGCTACTAGTGTGCAAGTTTCTGAGCAAACTGTCAGAAACAGATTTAAACATGAAGGTGGCATGAGGGCTAGACATTCTCTAGTGGGACATGTGCTCACAGCCCATCACCGTGCACCTAGATTGGCATTCGTCAGAGAATACCACAATTAGCACCTCTGCCACTGGAGCCTTGTTCTCTTCACAAATGAGAGCAGGTTCACACTGAGCAGATGTGACAGATGTGAAAGTCTAGTGACACTGTGGTGAATGTTATGCAGCCTGCAACGTAATCGAGCACGACCTGTTTGTCGGTGGGGATGGTCTGAGAAGGCATATCCTTGGAGGGTTGCACAGATCTCCACATGCTAGGGAACAGTACCCTGACTCCTGTTAGGTACCAAGATAAAATGAATTACACAGTAGTACTCAGTAAAGATTCTCCAATTGAATATTACATTCATCAAGATCTGATGTGTGATTTAAGCGTTACTTTAATTTTTTTTTTTAGCAGTGTACATATTACTAATAATTTCCTTAAATTAATTATTATAACTATATAATTATATAAACTATAATTCAATTATGAGTGCATATCAATGTCATTATAAACTGTGTAGGTATAATGTAGACGGGGGCAAAATTAAAGACATAAGAAAAAGACAAAACAACTAAGGCACCACATTTCTTCATCAATTCCAACAAGCTACAGTATCACAATTATGACTAAAACAGTTTTGGAGCCATGAAAAATTGCAGTTATACCCTTCAGGATGCAAAATTCATAAGGGAAAGCAATGCTATGCAATTAAATTGAAATTCAGCCAAAGCTTCTTTGTGAAACGCATACTAACTGAAGAGTGCCAGCAGCTAATGCATCCTTTTTAAAAATACAGTACCTTTGGGTCTTGTTTGAGGTAAGTAATTTAAATCTGTGATTTGTAAAATCAAGGACAGAGTACCTACCCTAACTAAAATTTCTCCACCTTGTTACATTATTTACAATGAGATCATAATCGTGCAAATATTTAGGCAGAATTACTCATTCCTAAATAACCTTAGCATTCATTATGCATTATTCCTTCCATTTCTATCTTAGCATTCATTACAATCTCACAAATCCTACTGCAGATAAAATAATTAGTTTTCAGGTTTTAAATTCAAGAAATAAAAAGGTACTTGATAGTTGGCGTTACCGTGTAGGGAGAAAAAAAAAATCTGCATTTGAAGAGGGAATCTGATATTTTTTTAAAGTGCACCACCAACTGGACAATAACATAATGACTTGGCTTAAAGTTTATGTACATGTGCTTCATCTCTATGCTTTTAATTAAGGCATGCCATATTTCAGCATCTCATGTGTGACAATATATACACAACTAATGCTACCATTTTATACTCAAAAAAGTATAAGCATGCATCAGCTATCAAAAATGCTATACAAACATTGTATGTCAGTGAGAGCAACATTTTAGTGTGTCTCAACAGTCAGAAGCAAAACACAGCCAGTTGAACTACGGTAATATGGCAGCAGCCTCCATATCCATTGCCTGGGGAAGAGGCACTTAACATTTTTGTAACTAAGCCATCAATCAACATGGTAACAAAATAAATAAATTTCTCCACATGCCACTGACTGGAGAACTCGCAAGTTTTGAAGAGCTCCAAACTGAATACTAATGTCACATTCATACAAGTGGGCATTTTTAGGCAGAAAAATAATGGAATATACCTACTGTATATCACATTAGTTCAGAGTTAATAAACATTTAAAAAAAAAAAAATACCAATGAAGGTGAAAGGGCATATAATCTTAACCACAGACTAAAAACAGCCATAAAAAACATTCCTCCATTTTTAAAATTACTACAATTACAACAGCTACCTCTACTTCTCTCCAATTTTTAGACGACTTCAAAACAACTTTACATCAGGTAAGAAACAAATGCAAATTAGTCAAAATATGACAGATCAGATTCATTTCCATAAGCTGTTTTCATCCAACCCCAGTTAACATTAGAGGAAGAGCTTTAATTATGAATGGAGGCACTTGTCCGTGGAGGAGGAGAAATGCAAATTGATCATCAACAGCATTATCTCATGGGATAAACCTGAAAGCACACATTTAATCACAACTGACTCATGCTCACATAGAGACAGCTGGGAAATGGTGCTGTATATATACATTTATGTCTCTAGTTCTCACTGGAAGTTTACAAACACATTTTTAATGAATCATTACTAAGGCATCCTTACAGAATATAAACCTGTGCATATGGTTTGGTTTTTTTTCAGGAAAAAGATTAAAGTATTGCAGAACTGGGCTGATTCCAGATAAAAAAATAACAAAAGCAACTTGGTTACTTGATTATCTATACTGTATTTTTGCACTTTCACCTCTTAAAAAATAATTACAAATGGTAAAAATACAATAAAATCACTAATTTATCATTATTTTATAGAAATGCTACTTGCATAGCAACACAATCACTTTCTTCTGCATGACTTTTAGAGGTCAAAGTGCACTGTCAGCCATTGTTCAGTGCCCTGGAGCAATTTTTAGGTTAAGGGCCTTGCTCAGAGGCCCAACAGAGTAGCATTCCTTCTGATAATAACAGGATTTGAACTGGCAACCTTCCAGATACCGCTGCAGATCAATAGCCTCAGAGAAATCCCTCTCCATACTTGTCATTTTGAGAAGAAAAAAAAAAAATAATAATAATTGAAGATCAAGGGTTATTGTGGCACACTGAAATCATATAAAAACCTGCATTGCTGCAGCAAGTACTAGTAAGGTTGAAAAATGACAAGAACATACAGTAATGCAAGCTAAAAACTAAAATTAAATGCAGAACAATAATGAAGAGGAGGAATCCAAAACAGAGAAATACAGAGATGTCTCAAATGCATAGAATTAAGTCTAGTAAATGAGCCACATTTCATTGTTTTCTGAATTTACATTTTTGTTATGTTTTTGCAAGACAACATACATCTTAATATTACTTATTTCTGTTCACAATAGTAAACACTGTGCATTTGTTCAAAAAAGCCTTGAAGTGTAGGTACAGGATGCTTCTTATTTTTTGCATATTTTCTTCCCTTACATTAATCCACTCCTAGGATACATAAGTTTAAATAGAAGATATCCTAGAATGAATGGCATCTTTCACAATCTTAACATTTCAGAAGTGAAAGAAATGCAAAAACACTGCTGGATAGTTCATTAGCTTGTGTAAGGAAGCTCTATTTATGACATTTGTTTATCTCATAACTATAAAACCTGCCATAAAAAACAGAAACAGGTTTAAGAAATGGAGTGGATTGTTATGGGTTGTAGTAGCCGTCTTAACATTGACGTTTTTCACAGATATTTTTTTGTTGGTTACTTTCCAATTGGTATAATGTCTTAAAAGACAAATGTAAAAATCTCAGGAAAAATGGCTTGTCTTTATCCTAATATTTTTATCAAGATCTTGATGAGTTAACTACAAGATGAAACCATTGCATTAAGTGTGAAATAACTTTATATACAGATCTGTCAGAAGAACTAATCACACATTCTGACAATAAATACATCTGACATCCTTTTAATGTCAAATCAGCAATTTAGGTCAAATCATTGATGTTGAACTGAACTGGACTGGAAGTGTTCATGTGATTGAAACATCTGCACTCCCAATTTTAAAATTTAAATAATCATTGATTGATAGAGTAAAATGTATTCAAGAACGGAAGAGTAAAGTGGACTTTGTTCTTTTGCTGTTGTTACAAATACACAGCAACAAAGTATCTAGCATTTTTGCTAATTGTATGCAAAAAAAAAAAAATCCTTAAAGGAGGAGTCTGAATTGGGTGCTTAAAAAAAAAGGAAGCAGCCTTCAAACACTATACATACTTTCTTTTTTATTGTTAATTAAATGTTCAGTCTTAAAATAGTGTCATGTTTCAGCCCGTGTTTAGTTAGGTTTCTTGTTTGTTTTATACAATTTATTTAATTTTGTATTAATGTTTATTATGTAGCTTTTTTTCTATGTGTATGTTGGTAAAGGGAAATGGCCTACTGTAGGCGATGTCCCATGTGCTTTGTGGTTGGTTCCCCAAGGGGCAGGGCCACCTGCCAATTATTGCCAGGAATAGCCCTCCACCCTATTTATGGGGGGGCCTTCCATTGTTCCTGGCCATTCGTTGTGAACGCACTAGGAAATGAAGATTTACTTGTGTTACTGTACCTACTGCTATTGCTTTGTGTATTCTGGATTTTTTCGACCCTGTACTCAGTTTTTGGATTCTGTTTTGGGACTGTGTTTATTGACATTAGAACCTCTGCTCTGTTTATGAGCATGATTTTTGGATTCTGATTTGGGACTGGCAATACCTTTATGCTCTTCGGAGCTTTGTGCTTACACAACCTTTTTGTTACAATAAACATTTTTATTTATGAAGATCAAAGAACATGAGACTTGAATCTGGGTAGTTTTTATTAGTTCAAGAATTGCATCAAGGAAGTACACGGCCAGCATTAATTCAGGCTAATAAAGGAACTAGGAGTCCACCCATAGGCCATGTTGGATCAGAGACTTGAAGTTTATTAGTCCTTCGTCCAGAAGCAAATTAACTTACTAAGATGAAGTGACACCCGATTATCTGAGCATACTGGATGCATAGACTTTTACATCTTGGTTGTACTTAGTATGATTTGCCACTCATTACTTCTGTTTTGAGCACCTAACATTAAGCTAATACATGAATAAAAGTGAAAACCTTATGGCATTTGTAGTTTATATAATTTTTTTACAATCTATTAAAAAGGTATGTATGTATGTATTATATATATATATATATATATATATATATATAGTTTACTGTCAAATAAATGCAAAGAGTACACTGATTGTATGGGTGGTTACCTACCAGGTAACGCTTGTGGTTGGCCAGCAATCTACTAACATCCGCCACGGTGCCCTCAGTTTGTGAGGAGCAGATCATAGAATGGTTGAAATAGTTTACTGTCAAATAAATGCAAAGAGTACACGACACGTGTTTCGCCCTCATTCTGGGCTCATCAGGTGTACACACTCCACTGCACTCCCTCTCGGGAATCGAACCTCGGACGTCAGCGCCAGAGGCGATGCCCCTAACGTTGCGCCACGGCATGTGGCTCGTTTATTTGACTAAACTATTTCAACCATTCTATGATCTGCTCCTCACAAACTGAGGGCACCGTGGCGGATGTTAGCAGATTGCTGGCCAACCACAAGCGTTACCTGGTAGGTAACCACCCATACAATCAGATTGTGACACAGACTTCGAATGCCGTGAATGTAATTACCCCGATCTACATGCTGTCAAATAAACGAACCACACGCCGTGGCGCAACGTTAGGGGCATCGCCTCTGGCGCTGACGTCCGAGGTTCGATTCCCGAGAGGGAGTGCAGTGGAGTGTGTACACCTGATGAGCCCAGAATGAGGGTGAAACACGTGTCGTGTACTCTTTGCATTTATTTGACAGTAAACTATTTCAACCATTCTATGATCTGCTCCTCACAAACTGAGGGCACCGTGGCAGATGTTAGCAGATTGCTGGCATTTGGAATACTTTGGCCATTCTGTGCACCATTATATGGTTACAGGTTGATTACAATCAGAGGCTTAAACTAAAAAAACGATATGTGGTTAATTTCAGTGTATAAAGCCATGTCAAGGATGTGAATCTAAAAAATAAAGGGAAACCACACAGGAACAGTAGCACTGCTTTGACTCTGGGTGCTGCCAGTTTGCAAAACCAAGAAGAAAACGGCAAGTTTAGTTTTTATACATCGCGATGCGAGCATGGAAACAGGCGTATGCAACATTTTTGTGTGTTCACACCGTTTATACATGAGGCCTCAGGACATTGGCACTGGCTGTTCTTCTCAACTCAAAGATACACATTACCTTGATTACCAAAAAACAATTGGTACAGGTTTTCAGAATCAACCTACCAAAAAGCTGAATTTGGCTATAATGGAGGAGATGGGGCTAGAGGTGGAATAGATGATATAAAAATATGGCTCTCATCCTAAAGAATGCCCAGGACCACAGGAAGTGGAGGAAATAACTGATTGGCAAACAAAAGAAACATAAGTAGGTTTGCATCATGCAACTTGTTTCAACATTTTTATATAAATGCAAACTGCCCCCTTTGCTAGGAAAAAAGCAGATGTACACAGCTGCAATGAGTCGGACATTACCTAGGCTCAAAAAGTTACTTCTTGGCTTTAATGGATGCTACCCTGCATTACAGGAAATATGACCTATTGAAAAACAATTAAAATTCTTGGATACTGCTGTGCTTCATTACACTCTATAAAGTCCTTTAAGTACCTTGAAAATAAGAATATTTCACAATCTGTTCTAGAAGCAATTCCTCAGACATGCCATGCGGAACATTTTCCCTTCATATGCAATTTTAGCTAATTTAGCACTTCATAGTTCAACAGTATCAATAGCGACACAGCCCTAAATTAGCTTCCATAGCAGACAGCAGAAATGGAAGATGTTTGAGTAGTCACTAATTACATATCCGTGATAATACATAAACAAATAGCAGCTGTGCCCATCATTCTTTGCATCAATCCTTTGGAGCAGTAAAGTGTCAAATTTAGTTAAAAAAAAAAAAAAAAAAAAAAGTTCAGCATTCACAGAACGATTTAGCCCAATATATTTCATAAAGAAATGTCATAAATGTGATCTAATCCACAGACTGAAGTTGACATGCTGGTTTCAACTTTTTAAGCACTATGCTATCAACAGTCGTTTCCCCTCTCAAACATGCATTCCACTGCAACTAATTACTTTGAAGAACGCATGTTGAGGGACCAAAAAAAAAAAATAAAATAAACACTTGGCACAGATCTTTAAAAACGTACGGACTAGACTGAAATAATTTTCACCATATCACCTCAGTTGCCCAGAAATGAGCAACCAAGATGTGACTGAAGTGTGGACTTTAAGCTTTAATTTGAGGATTTCAACAAAAATATCATATAAGCAATTTATATAGTGCCCCACCCCCCACCATTAGTCAAAAGCAATTAGACAACTGCCTAACAAGCTGCTCCATTGCTTGATGTGCGTAGTTTCCTTTAGGGATGTCACAAGTAGTGCTGGTAGGTATGCTGGTTCATATCGAAAACCGTTTTTTTTTTTTTTTATGATATGGATTTTTCTTATACAGCAAAACCGGTTTAAATAGCCTAAACAACGTTTGGAACGTGGTGCAGCGGGAAACTGTTTAAGGGGGGCCCTTTATCACTGCTACACCGCTAAACATGCATGCAACGGAGTACATGCGTTAATAGAGGTATTGAGTGGTGAAAATAGACAGAACATTCCGAAACTGAAGCTGTAGCAGATGATAAAATTGAACATGATGACACAGAAGAACTTTTGCTGAAAAAAGGAGCCGTGTCTGTTGTCTGGAGATACTTTGGTTTTAAAAGGTCGGATGTGGACCAAACAACTATTTACTGCAAATGCTGTCAAGCTAAAGTTGTCACCGGAGGTGGCAGCACAAGCAATTTGCTGCACCACCTTAGCCGTAAACATGCTTTGGAGTACCATGAATGTATGGAACTAAGATTGGCACTCTCCACATCCTCAGGTAAAACTGAAAAAGCTGGAGGACACTCGAGTCAGATGTCACTTGTAAACACGTTTGCTAGAGGTACTGCCTATGACAAAAAAAGCAAGCAGTGGATCGAGATAACCAACGCCATTACAATCCATATAACTAACGTGCCAGTGGACAAAGATTAACAGAAAGTGTAGTTGGTTTACAAAAAAATATTTACTATTTATTCCTTTTCTAAGACATGTTCAGTGCAGTACAACTTTTGACAAACACCTCTGGATATTTTACTAAGTCTAAATGCCTCTTTGGATGATTGAAAGTATGTTGTCAAAATTATAGTTTAAATTGTTTGCAAAATTTGTCCAATAAAAAGGTTCTATATTTTGACTGCAGCTGTCATGCAATCTAATTCCTTCTCTTCATTAGTGCCACCCCCTTGAAAACTATTACTTTATGGGACCATTAAAACGCTGTATTAATACTTGTGTTCGCATTAAAATGTTTTTTTTGTACAATGTACAACTCTCATGACAGTGGAATAGGTTATTCTTAGCCAGTCTACTGCAGTTATTGCAGTGGAAAATATGGTTAACATCCACTCATGCATGGGAAAAAAATACCACTGAATACCATTACACCGGTATAATTTTGAAAAATACCGTGATATAGAATTATTGTCATACCGCCCAGCACTAGTCACAAGAACAGGTATTTTGGTAGTAATTCAATATCAAAGTTCCAAAAACATAATCCCCCAGTAATCTGTAATACACTATAAAGACGTGAATAAAACCTACATATAAAAATGGCTCACTTTAGTGATGATACAGCAAGCATCACACTTGTCAAAAAGAATAGTAGAAGTCTTTCAAATATTACAAATCAAACCATTTGCTTCATTGACAAATCACACTTTAAAAGCATGTTTTTACAAAAATAGATATAAAGAGTTTATTTAAATGGAAATATCCAGAATTATCTTGGAATTCACTAATTCAGTTTAAACAGGGTGGATGGCCTTACTCTTGAACATTAGTTGATGAGGTAGCATTATTAAGTACCTGAATGTAGAAACTCTGTTTACCCAAATCAAGAGCAGACAGATCTGGCGATCTGGGCTTGTAGAAAGGACATCACCTAGGTGTCTTCTACTAGGGGTTGCAACAGGGTAAGCAAAATAGCAGAGGACATGTTACACAGTAAAGGGAGTAAAACACTGACACAGCTTAGGAGAATTTATAATTTCTGAGGAGGAGCTAGAAACTGTTGCTTAAGTCAGATTTGTCTAGGCAAAATAAATCTAATTAGTTGTCCTTTATTTATTTTCAACATAAACAACATGATGCATATTAATAGCTTTAATTACAAAAGTATTACACATTAGACATTCATTACTAAAATGTTTCAAATTCATTACTCAAGTCTGTGTAAATGTTTCCTTCCACATCCTCAAAGATATGTGTATCTGATCATAGTGTCAGTGTACACATATGCATGAGAGGTACATGCAACAGACTAGCATCACATTCATGGCCCCTTGCGGTCTTTCCTAACTAGTGCTGCTTGGATACACTTTGCCCCTCCAAAAAGCCTGAACTGAATTAAGTAGGATAGAAAATGTTATGTTTCTAAAACAAAGCACAATCACTAAGCTTGTACAGAAAAACATATTATGCAAACAAGTTCATTGCCTCTTATTTCAGTAAAAAGATTTTATCTGAAAATACTTTAGAATGCAGAGTAGGTCTGGGTAAAAATATTGATTTTCCGATTAATCATTTTTTTTGTTTAAACGATTTGATATCAACTTTTAAAGTCTCGAGATCGATCTAGTGGATCTCTGTCCTGTTCTACTACTATATGTAGATTTTTGCTTCTCTTCGATTGTTTTTTTTTTTTTGGCATCTAATCCAGTAGATGTCGCTAATGCACCTGTTAGGGTTTCTAGGGAAATAGTTTTACTACTTATGCTTCTCACAAACTGGTGTGTCCTCCTTACCTGAAATTAGTGTCTTTGACACTTCAATCATATGTGTGGACTTATTACAGATTCAAACTGGATAAAAGCAAAGCTATATGTAAGCTGTGCAACTCAGAAATACTGTGGTAACAACAAATTTGAGAAATCCAAAAACAAGTACAGCCTAAACAATCTACACTGGAGACCGAGTTTAACTCCAAGATTAATTTGTCTTGTGCCCCAAAAAACAATCTAACAGTTTTTATCGGTAAAGATAGGAGACCCTACACTGTTGTTGACAACGAGGACTTGCAACAAATGATACAGGTTTTGGAACCACTATATACTATACCAACCAGAAAGCAAATGAGTGAAGTCACTGTACCTAGGCTTTATGAAGCATCGCCATGTCTCTCAGGTCAGCGGAGACAATAGCCCTAACCTGCAACAGCTGTACATCCAGGGCAGCTGAATCCTATGTGACAATCACATGTTTTTACATTAAAAACTACTAGACGTCTGTGGCGAATGTGTTGCAGACAAGTGTGCCGTATGCCAGTCACACCAGGGGCAACCTCACTGCATATACTAGTATGCAGAGCTGCCGGCCGTTGTTCCAAAATCTTTTCTAGCATTTCCAATGCTTTGCTTCTTTGCTTGACTACATCAGTCACAAGTTTGTGTGTTGGCAAGTACAATACCTATTGCTTCTCTTTTAGCACATGGCTAAAGTAGCTGTACTGCTACACTGGAAAATGTTTGCAATGCACCTCAGGAAGTGGGCAATTGTAATTTACAGAGCAGCCTGTGATACCAAAGTGAGTTTGTGCACAAAGCAGCCGACATAAAGTAGCTCTATAGGCTGTACCACACAGGTCATGTTAGCAGAGATGTCAGTCACAGTGGCAGCTTGTCTTTTATGTTCCATTCATCCAGCACCGCTGTCAAACCTCAGCACTAGATCCTCATTTTAAAATACTTCTTTTGTCTGAGGAAGAAGTGGGAGGACACATTTTTGAGACTGTCTGAATGCAACAGTTACATGTGAGGAACTGTATGACTAACTTGTAAAATTATAGAGAAACACAAATCTTCCTGCTGTATCTTTAATTTCAGTTAATTCGGTATTAATTTTAAAATGTCCAATAGATGAATAAATTTGGCTAATAGGTTACTGAAACATATTATTTAAGAAGCAATATTTAATTCTTTTTTTTAAATAATGTTATTTGCAAGGTATGATGTAAGTAGATGCCACTGCAGTGCATTAAAACAAGGAGCTCCCCACAATACTCTGGACTCTGACATGGCAACAGATACTGTATGTTTGCTAAATTAGGGTGAATTTTGAATGAGTGCAGTGCTTTGATTTTTTTTTTTTGTAATGATATTTTGTCCTACATCTTGCTTTTGTTCTTAGATCTGATGTTAACAGATCATTACTAATCAAGTATTGATTCTTAAATGTCATTCCATGCTTACGCATATATTATGAAGTCACTATACAGACACCTTTCAAATAAAGTGTTTGTGAAATTTGTCACATTATATTAACATTCTGAATTCATGGTTAAGTAAAAAAAAGCCAGCACTTCAAATACATCAGTGCAAACTAATTAAATCTAATTTTAAATAAAGATAAAAATTGATATTGGATCTAAAATCGGCACATTGTGATTCAAAATCAAATCAAGGCATCAGTGCCAATACCCAGTCCTAATGCAGAGTACATTTCATTCTATTCCTTTCAGCATATATACCTTTCCTTCCAGTGCTTTCAGGCTGTCAAGGAATCTCTGCCAGAAATCTTTGAAGAGTGGACGGTCAATCTTCTTGAGGCTCTCTTTGGTGCTGGCATCCACACTGACATAGAGCTGTGTGACTGGCTGGAGACTCCTGTGGGGTATACATCAGGAAATGTACTTTAAATCTGCTACTGCTTTAATGTTCTTCCTTTTTTAATTGGAACCAAAACTATTATCAGTTGCTTTAACATGAAAGAATAAATCACATACAAAGAGTGACATCAATGCCAGTCATTTAGAATAATGGTAAACAACAGTAACAAATTCAAACTTTCAGATATGCAACTACTAAGAAATGTTTTTCTTATACTAGGAATTTGTGCTTTAGAAAAATAAAGCTACAACAGTGCATAATTTAATGCTCATTTAAAGATTAATAAAGTGTTCACAAGCAAAAAGATGTGTCAGAAGGGTGTAGTTGAAGTAGTTTTAATTCACTGACTCTACAACTGAGTAATACTAAGCATTCGAAATCTTACCTAACAACAGGCAGCTATGTACTGTATAAGATGAGTGAAATGTATCAACATAGAAAAAAATGGAAAGTTTAAAGCACATCTAAATAGAGATCATGTGGATTGAGAAAAATATATATAAATTACACTACCCCTCATGCCAAAAAAAAGATGCAAAATAATAAAAAAGTTAAAATTAATTTCAGTCTTTCAACATCATCCCTGCAGATGATTTGGAGTTAACTTGTGGTACTTTTACACAAACTGTAAGGTCCAATTTTTCATACAGTGGCTATAAAAAGTACAGTTTCCACACTTTAACCTTCCTTTAGTATGGGGGATGAATATAAGAAAATATTCAAACTATTAAATATCTCTTGGTGTGCACTTAACTCTATTATCAAGAAACAGAAAATATGGCAAGAGTTATAATCTAGAGAGAGAGAGATAGAGATATCGATATTGATATATATCTCTATCTCTCTAGATCTATCTATCGTACCCTCCCTGGATCCGGCCTTTCCTCCAAACTGGATGGAAGAGCAAGGAGGAAACTGGTAAGAGAGGCTATCAAGAGGGCACATACATAGGGTACACTATTAAAGCTTAAGTACATTGATAAACTGAAACTGAACTAAAGACCTTTTTGGTGAACTTTAACAATGTTTATAAAATTATGATACATTACAGCTTAGTTTGCATGTTTAGGACAATGAAAAGAAGTTATCAAACTCATCTGAAGTTAATTATAATATTGCTATAAAATTTGTCTGCCTGATTTTTCTAAATATAGTTTGCTGAGGATGAAAAGTCCTAAGAAAAATGGCATTTAAATTCAAACTCAGGATTTTAATCTTTACCACAATTTGGTGATGATTACTGGACTAACATAATACAATAAAAGACATAACCTTCAAATATGCAAGAAGTTGTAGAAAGCATTAATGGACAGAGCTGGCTTTCCAGCTAGCAAAAACTATTTATATAAAAAAAAAAAAAAAAAAAAAAAAAAAAAGCAAGCCTAAGCGACAAGACATCAACGAGCCCAGCTAATCTTTCATTTGTTGCAAGTAATCCAAATGTGAACCATACAACAGAGGAAAAACCTAATTGAAAATAAATTCTGGTCACAGATGTCAATATCTTATTAAATTGCAATGAATTTGTAAATGAAAAGGCTAATATAAGCTTAATGAAAAGTCCAAGTAATGGAGGTGATGATTTTAAGAGACTCTTACAGTTTTGACCAGCTAATTACAGCTAAATCAATAAAAGTCAGAACTGGGAGATTAACATCAGGATCATTATTACTAATTTGTTAAAAACACTGATTCAGTTACACCTTGCATCTGAGATATACGGCTTCCAAGAAAATTCTCAGTAAGTTAATTCTTTATGGGTAAATACAGCTCAAGGTTTTTGCCTAGGAGAACTGTTTGCTAGCATGAGGATACAGGCAAGATAAATTAAGCTAATTTAATCTCTCAATCAAGTTCCTCTATACAGTGATCCTGCTGCTCTCCAAGTACTATGGAGAATCAAAAACATTAATTAAAGAAAAAACTTTAGGTGTAAACAACAGTAATTTCTTAGTCTCTTTAATTTTAGACTGACAAAATTCAGCTTTCTTCATAACCCTCTTTCAGGTTTGATTTTTTTCCAAGACATTTTAAAACTTTAAAATTCATAATTAAGGTTTCAAAATCACTGAATTTCAAATGACTTCTCTAGAAAACTAAAATGAATTAAGCATGGTGGATGGATTTGACTAATACACCCTTATTACTTTGCACTATTGTTTCCATATACTTGTTTCATTATGTACTGGGGCATATTTGTATATGATGTCTATTCTCTTCCTGTCCAATGGACTCTTAATAAAAGCAACCATTGTTACAATACTGATATAATGTATTATGTAATAAAGTCTTACTAACTTAATGATGAATCATTTTAATAAATGTAAAATCTATTCATCGTTCTTGCTTCAGTGAATCTCAAGGGTCAAGTGAGGCATTCACATATCAAATTATGATATACTATAACTATACTTCATAAAAATGGAAAAACTGCATAAGCTAGCAAACCTAAAATCATGAAGACAAAAAATACAGGCACATCCAGCAGAAAAACAGACATTAACAAACTGCTTATTTTGGAATAAGCAACACTACAAATCTCACTTAATGTGTTGTACCTACAAAGCAGTCTGCTATAATTATAGTGAAAGATTATAAATGTGACACAAAAATAATCAGAATACTGAAGTCTATCCTGTCTTTCCTTACTAAATTGGAAAGTGGAAAGGATCTTTCTGTAGCATCTTTCCTTAGATTTCATCTTCAGGCCCAAGAGAGAACAGAGTGCTACAACTGTTCATGTGGGGACATGTAGTACAGTATCTCACAAAAGTGAGTACACCCCTCACATTTTTGTAAATATTATATCTTTTCATGGGACAACACTGAAGATATGATACTTTGATACAATGTAAAAGTAGTCAGTGTACAGCTTGTATAACAGTGTAAATTTGCTACCCCCTCAAAATACAGTTAGGTCCATAAATATTTGGACAGAGAAAACTTTTTTCTCATTTTGTACATTGCTACAATGAATTTGAAATGAAACAACTCAGATGCAGTTGAAGTGCAGACTTTCAGCTTTAATTCAGTGGGGTGAACAAAACGATTGCATAAGGCAACTAAAGCATTTTTGAACACAATCCCTTCATTTCAGGGGCTCAAAAGTAATTGGACAAATTAAATAACTGGAAATAAAATGTTCATTTCTAATACTTGGTTGAAAGCCCTTTGCTGGCAATGACAGCCTGAAGTCTTGAACTCATGGACATCACCAAATGCTGACTTTCCTCCTTTTTAATGCTCTGCCAGGCCTTTACTACAGTGGCTTTCAGTTGCTGTTTGTTTGTGGGCCTTTCTGTCTGAAGTTTAGTCTTCAACAAGTGAAATGCATGCTCAATTGGGTTAAGATCAGGTGACTGACTTGGCCATTCAAGAATTTTCCACTTCTTTGCTTTAATAAACTCCTGGGTTGCTTTGGCTGTATGTTTTGGGTCATTGTCCATCTGTATCATGAAACGCCGCCCAATCAATTTGACTGAATTTAGCTGGATTTGATTAGACAGTATGTCTCTGAACACCTCAGAATTCATTCGGCTGCTTCTGTCCTGTGTCACATCATCAATAAACACTAGTGTCCCAGTGCCACTGGCAGCCATGCACGTCCAAGCCATCACACTGCCTCCACCGTGTTTTACAGATGATGTGGCATGCTTTGGATAATGAGCTGTTCCATGCCTTCTCCATACTTTTTTCTTGCCATCATTCTGGTAGAGGCTGATCTTGGTTTCATCTGTCCAAAGAATATTTTTCTAGAACTCTGCTGGCTTTTTTTAGATGTTCTTTAGCAAAGTCCAATCTAGCCTTTCTATTCTTGAGGCTTATCAGTGGCTTGCACCTTGCAGTGCACCCTCTGTATTTACTTTCATGCAGTCTTCTCTTTATGGTAGACTTGGATATTGATACGCCGACCCCTGGAGAGTGTTGTTCACTTGGTTGGCTGTTGTGAAGGGGTTTCTCTTCACCATGGAAATGATTCTGCGATCATCCACCACTGTTGTCTTCCGTGGACATCCATGTCTTTTTGCGTTGCTGAGTTCACCAGTGCTTGCTTTCTTTCTCAGGATGTACCAAACTGTAGATTTTGCCACTTGTAATATTGTAGCAATTTCTCGGATGGGTTTTTTTTGTTTTTGCAGCTTAAGGATGGCTTCTTTCACCTGCATGGAGAGCTCCTTTGACCGCATGTTGTCTGTTCACAGCAAAATCTTCCACATGCAAGCACCACATCTCAAATTAACTCCAGGCCTTTTATCTGCTTAATTGATAATGACATAACAACGGACTTGCCCACACCTGCCCATGAAATAGCCTTTGAGTGAATTGTCCAATTACTTTTGAGCCCCTGATATGAAGGGATTGTGTTAAAAAATTAAAGCTGAAAGTCTGCACTTCAACTGCATCTGAGTTGTTTCATTTAAAATTCATTGTGGTAATGTACAGAACCAAAATTAGAAAAAAGTTGTCTCTGTCCAAATATTTATGGACCTAACTGTAACTCAACACACAGTCATTAATGTCTAAACTGCTGGCAACAGAAGTGAGTACACCCCCAAGTGAAAAATGTCCAAATTGTGCCCAATTAGCCATTTTCCCTCCCCGGTGTCATGTGACTCATTAGTGTTACAAGATCTCAGGTGTGAATGGGGAGCAGGTGTGTTAAATTTGGTGTTATCCCTCTCACACTGGTCACTGGATGTTCAACATGGCACCTCATGGCATAGAACTCTCTGAGGATCTGAAAAAAAGAATTGTTGCTCTACATAAAGATGGCCTAGGCTATAAGAAGATTGCCAACACCCTGAAACTGAGCCGCTGCACAGTGGCCAAGACCATACAGCGGTTTAACAGGACAGGTTCCACTCAGAACAGGCCGCGCCAGTGTAGTGTCACTAGGGCAGCTCCCAGCGGCAAGCAGTGATCCGTGGTCCATAGTCACTGGGGCCACAGCTATTGCTCGTGTGCAGGACGATGGTTCGCTACCCACCCACTATGCCGCCGCAGCTACTGCTCCTGACTGGACGCAGGTTGGATGGAGCAGAAGGGTGCGTTTCACTGTCCGCCCAGCACACACGGCTGGTAATGCTGCAAGCGGTGACCCGGTTGCGGCTGAACGGGGCGGCGGGAGTAGCATTGTAGTGTGCCTCAGATGGCTGCATGTTGAATTGGGTTTGGGCGATTCACTACCCGCCTTTGGCCGCACCGTGTTTGTTCTCGGTGGGTGAACCCTGCAGATAGCATACTGTAGTGAAGGTGACTGTGAGGTGGGCTGGTGATGAACCGCCCCTCACCACCCCCATTCATTCTCAATAGCAAGCCTGCTTGTACTGTTACGCACATAGCAGGAAGTTGTCTCTTGTCAGTACATCAGACGTGTTGACGACGGGGGCCTTCCTGCTATTATAGCGTGTACAGTGCTGTGCAGAAGAGCTCATCTTAACCTTTTGTCTTCACCCTTCAAGAATGTCTCTGAAACACAAATCTGATGCAAGTGCTGGTGATACAGTAAAGAAAAGAAAAACCATCACCATTGAAAATAAAGTAGAAATAATAAAAAGGTCAGAGAGAGGTGAAACTCCATCATTCATTGGCAGAGCACTTGGTTACAGTTGGTCAACAATACCATTTCTTAAAATAATGTACCGGTTCCGACTTGCATACAAATTCAACTTAAGTACAAACCTACAGTCCCTATCTTGTACGTAACCCGGGGACTGCCTGTATAATCACTGGGGCATCAAGTCACATCCCTCTCTTCTAAAATAACCTACCTGGAAGGCCGGAGTCATAGAAAGAATATCCATATTAGCCTTAAAATGTTAAAGCTGACAATGTCATTCATTTTTGAACAGGTCTGCGATTTTTCCTGATCTAAATGACTGACCCCAAAATTGACCATTGCCATAGAATATATTGTGCAGCCCAGTCTCATAGGAGGCCTCCGATTTCGAGATTTCTGAAGTATGCTGATCACCAGGGACCTCAAGTAGAAAAGGTGGGCATACAAAAAAATGTTGTGAATGCTCGTTTCCACGCTCATATCATGATGTATAAAAACTAAACTTGGCACAACGCGACGCACATTTTCACGGAAGCCTACCCCATTGTGTATGCAAATTTCTGCTCGGTTTTGCAAACTGGTGGCACCCAGCGTCAAAGCAGTGCTACTGTTTGTGTGGTCTCCCTTTTTCCAGATTCGCATCAGTGACACGGGATTTATCAAATGGATGTGAAAATTAACTGCATATCATAACAGTATCATCTCCAGACAGAGGAGCAGATTCAGCGACAGACTGCTGTCACAGCCCTGCTCCACTGACAGACGGAGGAGATCGTTCCTCCCCCACACTATGCAACTCTTCAATTGCACCCGGCGGGGTGGGGGGTTCGTTAACATTATTCAAAGTCAAAGTTATTGTCTGTCTGTATACCTGCATTGTTATCACTCTTTAATTTAATATTTTCTTTATTAGTATGCTGCTGCTGGAGTATGTGAATTTCCCCTTGGGATTAATAAAGTATCTATCTATCATTTACAAATTTAACTTACTTGATTGAAATCATTCTGTAAGAAAATAATGGTGCAGAGAATAAACAAACTATTCTAAATACCATAGCTGCATTAGCATCACTACTGTCAGTGCACCACTCAGAGTAATTCAACCCAGTGTATGTGTGTGTGGTATCATAGCTGCACAGCAACTGATCAGAAAGCTCTATGGCGGGTTGAGTCAAGAGCACAGAGGATTATCAGGATGCAGCTTCCATCCCTGGAGGACATTCATAGCACACACTGCCTAAAGAAAGGCACCAGCATCTGCTGGGACTGGCGCAACCCTTGTATTTTCGTCAGGATTCTGTTTGTAACATTGAAATGGATGATGAATATCTTTCAGATCACAGTTTTATTACGTTTGATGCCAATTTGCAGTATCTGATTTCAGTGACCGATTCTTCTAATTATTGGTCACACACCTTTAATTCCAAATCTGCTAGCCTTTTCTGTAATTCTTATGAAACTATTTCTTTATCCTCTAGTGGTAAAGCATCCTTTCTGGATCTCCACATCGATGAGCTTGTGAATAAATTCACAGCTACTTGTGTGGATATTTTGAATGTTATAGCTCCATTTAAAGAAAAGAAATGTAAGCTCAGAAGACAGCTGTGGTTTAATGATGCTATGCGCTCTCTAAGGAGGACATGTAGGAAGGCTGAAAGAAAGTGGAAGGATCTTCAAAGACTCCCTTATTAATTATCAAGAAGCTGTGAAGGGTGCAACATTTTTTTCAAATGTTATTGCAAGCAACTCTAACAATCCTCAAGTATTATTTAGTATTGTTGATGCTGTGCTTAATCCATCTGAGGGTTCTCCAAATGCTGGGTCATCACGCTCGTGATGACTTTTTGCAATACTTTATCAGTAAAATTACGGATATTAGAGGTAACATTGTGCCTGTTGCTCAGGATCCGTCGGTGGACATCACTCACTCCGCTGTACTTCAGCAGTTTCAGCCACTCTGTGACGGACCTGACGAGAAGTATGAGTTGTATGAAGCAGTCAATTTTCCCTCTGGATTTTATGCCTGCTCAATTCTTTAAAGGGGCGTTTGATGTAAATTGGTCCTAATGTGCTGTCAATTGTTAACAGCTCATGGCAGACGGGGACTGTTCCTACGTGCTTTAAGCATACAGCGATTCAACCCATGTTTAACACAAAAAAAGAAAAGCCAAACCTTAATCCCTTGGTTCCTAGTAGTTTCCGTCATATTTCCAAATTACCATTTCTCGCTAAAGTCTTAGAGAAAGTTGTGGTTACCCAGCTACAGGCTTTTTGGAGCACAACATTCTTGATAAGTTTTAGTTGGGATTCAGAATATTTCACTGCACTTAATCGGCGCTGCTAAGAGATGAATCAGTTGCCGACAGCTGATTTGGAGTAGTGCTCAGTGCTAATTTTATTGAATTTGAGTGCTGCGTTTGATCAGGACATTCTGATTAACAGGCTTGAGCAGTAGGTTGGTATTTGGGCTACTACTCAAGTGGTTTGAGGATGACCTCAAAGGGCAAGACGTTTTCTGTACAGGGGGGTAGTTCAACGTCTCCTACTGCTTCGGTAACTTGTGGGGTACCTCAGGGGTCTGTTTTAGGTCCAGTCCTCTTTTCTTTATATATGTTACTGTTCTGCTCTATACTAAACAAGTATAACATCCCGTATCATTGTTACGCTGATGATACCCAAATTTACTTCCCATTGCAATCCGGTGAAATGGAGCATGTGACAAAGGTTTTTAACTGCTTAGATGATATAAAACACTGGATGGCACTTAAAACTTCCTGCAGTTAAATGAGTCAAAAACGGAAGTCATTCTATTTGGTTAACCAACTTTTACCCAAAAAATTGCAGTATTTTTCACTGTTTCACTGCCTTTCCCTCCTCTTACCTGTAAACGACAAATTTCTTACAGAAACCTTAAAAATATCTGTCCCTCTATCCTTTCTGGATCCATTTCTGATCTTTTACTGTCTTCACCTATTCCACCAACACTAGATAGTCTTGTTGACCACTATAACTCAGCCCTTCATTCAGCATTAGATAAAACATAAGGTTTCCTTTAAACGTTCAGCTCCTTGGTATAACTCAGAATTGCGATCTATGAAAGCAGCTGGCCGACGCCTTGAGAGAATGTCACGTAAGACTGGCCTCACCGTGCACATCCAGGCTTTCTCTGACCACCAAAGAGCTTACAGAGAAGCACTAACTTCTGCCAAGAACACCCATTACGGCAGAATAATAGAAAGTGGCCACGATAACCCAAGGGTTCTGTTCTCTGTAGTTAATAAACTACTCGAACCTGCATCTGGCCCAACTACCTCTTCTACTGAAGTCTGTGAGGAATCCACTTTTTCCGTAACAAAATTAATGATCTAAATAATTCAACTAACATAAATACATCATCTGTTTATATCTCTCCCTGTTTTCCCACTCCATCCAGCTCCTTCTCTAAGTTCTCACCAGTCACATCTGCATCAGTTAATAGCCTGCTTTGTTAGATGAGGCCGACTACTTGTGTACTGGACCCCATCCCCACCACACTACTTATATCCTGCCTTCATGCCATAATCCCGACTGTTACAACAATAATAAACTCATCCCTTGACACTGGCTCTGTGCTGCTCACTTTTAAAATTGCTTCTGTAACCCCAATGTTAAAAAAGTCTGGTCTTGATGCTGACAATCTTAACAATTTACGGCCTATTTCCCACTTACCTTTCCTGTCAAAAGTTCTTGGGCGTGTTGTAGCTTCCCAACTAACCAATTACCTAACCTCTAATAATTTGATGGAACCCTTTCAGTCTAGTTTCAGGGCGCGGCACAGCTGTGAAACTGCTCTGCTACGGGTAACCAATGATTTGCTTATGGCAGCAGACTCTGGACAAACCAGCATATTAATTCTGTTAGACCTCAGTGCAGCATTTGACACTGTCAGACATGACATCCTACTGTCCAGAATGGAGAACATGCTGGGTATCTCTGGCACTGCCCTCCAGTGGTTCAAGTCCTACCTGACTGATAGGCAAGAGTTTGTTAGTCTTGGCAAGAGCAGATCCAGCTCAGCGCCAGTCACACAAGGAGTCCCTCAAGGCTCTGTCCTCGGTCCTCTGCTTTCTGTATTTACATGCTTCCCCTTGGCCATATTATCCGTAGCTATGGACTGGGTTATTATTTTTATGCAGATGATACTCAACTCTATTTCAATGTTAAAAGTGGAACTTCATCAGAGCTTTCTCAGCTCACAACCTGCCTTAGTGAAATTAAAACCTGGATGGAGCAGAACTCTTTAAAATTAAATTGCAATAAAACTGAACTCCTGCAAATTGGGACTAAAATGCAACTTAATAAAATGAGCTCCTTCCCAGTCCATCTTGGCGGTGATCTCATCAGACCTGCCTCTACTGTAAAAAAAAATCTTGGTGTCATTTTTGATTCCTCCCTCTCTTATTCTGCCCACATAAATCACATTAAGAAACTTTCTTACTTTCACCTCCGTAACATATCCCGTGTTCGCTCCTTCCTATCCTTTTCTAACGCTGAGAAACTTGTCCATGCTTTTATCACATCCCGCATCGATTATTGTAATTCCCTACTGGCAGGTGCCCCTTCTAATCTTATATCACAGCTCCAGCTTATTCAAAACTCAGCTGCAAGAGTCCTTACTCGAACCAGCAGCAGCGAGCACATCACACCCATCCTGCTCCGTCTCCACTGGCTCCCTGTGTCTTACAGAATCGAATATAAAATCCTACTAATAACTTACAAAGCCTTAAATAACCTCGCGCCAAACTACATCAGTGACCTTCTCCATCACTATGTGCCTGCCCGCCCACTAAGGTCCTCTGGTTCTGGCAATCTTGTTGTGCCCCTCACTAATCTACACTCCATGGGTGACAGGGCCTTCAGCTGTATATCGCCCAGACTCTGGAATGACCTACCAAAATTAATCAGGTCAGCTGACTCCATGAATTCTTTTAAAAAACAACTCAAAACTCATCTGTTCAGGAAGGCTTTTAGCTCTATATGACTTTATTACCCTTCTCTCAGTTTACTTCTCTGTCAAGATGCTAATGTAACCTGTGTGTGTGTGCTAGACCATCAATTATGTTGTCTGTTTCTTTTTTTTTTCAGAATTCACTGTCTTAATCTTCTTTATTTATTTATCTGGTTTGTACAATGCTATATACTGTATACGCTGCCGTTCTTTATTATATTCTGTAAGTGCCTTGAGCATGGGAAAGGCGCTATATAAATAAAATGTATTATTATTATTATTATTATTGTAAGCACATTGGATCCACTTGTCCGGCACTTAAAGCCATATGCTAAAAATCTTGGGGTGATCTTGGATTCAAATTTGAAATTTGACAAGCAGATAAATGCTGTGGGGTAAAGAGTAGTTTCATCTACCTCAGGGAAATCAATAAAGCCAAACCTTGTTTTGTCACTCAACAACCTACAAAAGCTAATTCATGCTTTTGTTATGCCTCGTTTGGATTACTGTAAATGCCCTGTACATTTACATTATTTAGCAGTTGTATGTTGGCTTATACCGTACAATACGGTCTCGCCTGCAAATGGTGCAGAATGCAGTTGCTAGAGTTTTAACCAGCAGAAAAAAAAAACAGAGCACATCTCTCTAGTGTTGGCCTCTCTTAGTTGGCTGTTAGTTCTAGGGTGAATTTTAAGATTTTAGTGTTTGTTTTTAAAGCCCTTCATGGGCTGGCTCCACCGTATTAGCTGTGTTTACAGCTATTGCTCACTGTCCCACGTACATGGTTGAAGCTGAGGGGTGATCGTGGTAATGCGGTGGCTGGTCCTAAAGTGTGGAACAGTCTGCCCCTCGTAATAAGGTTGGTTCCCACACTTCATAGTTTTAAGTTTTTGCTAAAAAAATCACTTTTATTCACTTGCTTTTTAGCTTGCAAGTTTCAGTGGTTAAATCTTTTTTTACTAAAAAAATTTTTTTTACTACCGAGGTCACTTTTATTTTGCTTAATTTTATATTGCTGTTTATGTTTGTGTGTTGGTACATGTGTGTTCATGTATGTATAATGTTTCCTTTTGTTTTTCTTGTTAATAATTCCTCATCTGGCTTTAATTTAATACTGTTCCCTTTAATTCTATGTAAAGCACTTTGGTCAACTTCTGGTTGTTTTAAATGTCTATTATAAAAAGAAATCCTGTCCTGGAAAGCAAAAAGCAAGTCTATGATATGTGATCTTCTCGGAAGACATTTTAAAGACCCGCGAGACCAAAGACACGCCCTACTTACAATCTATCAAATAGGACAATAGGCAGCAAAACATCCAGTCTTGAGCACACACAGATCCAGAGCTCTCCGCGCATATAAAGCATATAAGGACAGTATGTTATAAATGAAATGTTGACAACTAAGCGAAGAAGAATGCAGCATGGAGAAGAGAGACTCAAATGCGTTGGACAGAAAAAAGAGCAAAAAAAAAAAAAGAATAACCGAGGTGCAAATTCAGAAAATAAGAAAGTAATTATCAGCCCGGAACAAGTGGAAATGAAAAAAAGCATGTCCAATCCGGCTCAGAATTAAAAGACAATGAGTAAAAGACAAAGTAGAACTTCATAAAGACGTTTACAAACGTTGGCACTAAACACATGCAGAGCAGGTTAGAGACTATGAAACCAGGGAAATTAGAAAGGCTCAAAAAACGTTGGCGCTATACACATGTGGACAAAGTTAAAGGACATGAAAGTAGGAAAATATAAAAAAAAGAAAGTAAAGATCGCAGTAGCGCAAACAAACAAACAAACTGCCTCATTTAACTATGCACCAGTCTAACTTTGGTTTTGCACAATAATTACACTATTGCACCTTAACACTTAATTCTACTTTATTCACATAATTTTACTTATTTATTATGTTATCCTATACTATTATCTTTCAATCTATGACTTTTTGTTAATCTAACTGATATTCTTCTAACTGCACAGTTTTTGATATAACTATGCTTGTGACAAATAAAGAATCTTGAGAATTTCAAAAACAGAGTTTACTGCACATGCATTTATTGGTTACTTTGTTAATGTATATATATTTATCTGTCTGCTTATTTAAAAAGCTACATTTACCCCAGGAGTCAAAAACGTTCTGTCTAGCCCTTGTACAAAAACCTAGAGAAAAGCTGGGGTATCACCTTGGTAACCCCATGTACTTTTGGAACTGTGAGAGGAAAATAGCACGACTTTAAAGACAGGAGTCCAATGCAGAACTCTACTTTTTTTTTTTTTTTTTTTACACAAAACAATCTACATCATCAGCAGTTAATTATTTTTTTTATTTATTTATTTATTTATTTTACAAACAGAAACCTATCTTGACCTCATTCAAAAAAAGATTCAGCATATTGGGACTCGCAAGATTACAAAAATTGTTTTTACAGAAGTTCTGAAATAAAAGTGAAACTAATGAAATAGCAACAATTCAAAAGAAAAAACAATCTTAAAAGTGTGTATCCGGAAAACCAAACACGGGGGTTGGCGAGCGAAGCGAGCAGGGGGCGAAGCCCCCTAGTGCTATATAAATAAATAAATAAACCTTGATGGATGGAATAATTGAACATGTATAACAAAAAATTTTCAATGTTCCACAAAAGTTTTGAAGAATCGCCATTCTAAGCTTACAGTACAGCTGGCTTTACATTTATTACAGAGCTCATTGGGCGGCAATTGGTTACGTGGAGAAAGAAAACAGATGGACAGGAATTGGGGGTTGGTACGTTTGACAGAGATAGTACTGGTACATTAAATTATTCCATTCAGGGTCATGTGTGTCTCAGCAAGCATCTTGTGGGAGGCAAGAACAATCTCTGGACGGGGTAAGCAGCTCATTGCTATCACTGTACCACCATGGGCCCACATTTAATACATTTCATCATGAAAGTGATATCAAGTATACAATCTTACTATTCTAAAATGCTCAGAGAGCTGTAATATTATAAATGTAAATGTATTCTGTGTGGATATCAGTGCCTGTGCGTTCCTGCTTATGAAAGAGACAGCCCTTTAAGAAACAAGTAGTGATTAATGACTGTGTCGGGGAACATACGCTACTTTAGTTATGATGGGATTTGAGAAACTGAAGTAAATTAAACAATTTTAAGATGAAGTTTACGACATTCTACTTTAATTTCAATTTCCACTTTAATCTTGTAGTTTGTCATTAAAGTCTACAATTTCGACTTTCTTCTTCACTGTGTCTCTAAATTTTTTTTTCCTCTGTGCCCTAATATGGGTCCGTATGACACTCCTACAGTGTGCTACAACTCGCCTTTCACCTTGACAACTTTTTTTTTTTTTATTTGAGGCACTGTGCGACTTTCGAGTGTCTCCACCATGCTGTATCACTCCATCACTTTCCTTTTGTGGTTTATACCACTGTTTAAGCCAACAAATAGGTTTTTCCTTGCCTCCACTTAAACCCTGTGCTTTTGCAATTGTCTTTTCACAAAATGCTGAACTTAAGGGGCTACTTATATTGATTTGCATATTCAAAGGGGCATAATTCCGGGAGGAGTCAGGGTGGGACAGTAGTTGCATGCACCTGCGTTACTTTTCACGCTGACTGGGATTTATGGAGCTGAAGTGCGTGGAAGTTGTGTTACACATGGTTTTGTGCATGTGAAATTTTTTTGTGCATACGCACATTTCCTCTTTTGTCCATACACCATGTTTTAGTGTGAATCCTATGCACGCCATTATACAGGAGGCCCCAGGTGGTTTTCAGAAAGACATGAAAATACACTAAGCTAACCTTTGACGGTAACCTTAAATTTTTTAGGCTGCTTGTACATGAGAGGGTAGAATGTCAGTGCCTGATCCACACGACTGATACACCCCTTTTGTTATTGCAGGCTACCACAGTGCAAGGCTTAGTGACTTACACATTTCCCCTAATACAAACAATGACATTTGCCATGCTGTGAATACTGCTTAAAGAGCTAACGTCTTGCTTGTCCTTGATAGCAATAATTTTGCCTTTCTGCACCATGGTGAAGCTTTACAAAACCAAATTCACTGGGCATATCACTGCGGTTCGGTTGTACTGTGCCCTATCATGCATCAATTTTACTTTGTGTCAACGTCTGATGACCATTTCATATTGTCATTATTACTGCTCAATTTGAGAAACGGTTCAGTTTCAGATCCTTTAAAAATTGCCTTTGTAACTTTTTATATGCTATTGTGTTTTCCACTGGATGCTCCACCCCACTCATGAATACTGATGAGTTACCATAGAGCTACCATAAAGTGGCAAACCTCATAGAAATAGTCAAAATTTTATACAGCATGATATTCCATTTACTAAATGGCAGCAGAACACTACCAGAAAATTATTGGGGCTTAACTCTATAAAACATATCATTATACGATACCCCGAGCCTTACTCGGGTTTAACCATAATTGCATTTGAATTCTAAGCCTAAGTTATGCTCAGTGTTAATATCAAGGAGATTAAAGAGCTTGTGAATACACTTAAAAGAATATTTTATCACAAAAGGTAATTCAAAATGTGATTTTATGCTGGTGTATTAATACCTTAAAGAGGAAATATCTGTTCATGATCTATGTACTAAGAAAGCCAGTTCCTTTACAGACACAGCCTAAAGTACTGAGCATTTAAAGCAGGAAGAGAGACAGAAATAAATGTGTGGAATCAAATCAATTCGAGCAGCAGAGCATCAACAAACATTTCAGCAAGAATATTTTTCTAGCAGATTTTCAAACAAATCATGTAGCTCAACGTGCTTTATAAGATTTCAATGGATAAAGACGTGTACAATTAATCATTATTCGCTACAACAAAACAAAACAGGCTCCATCTAAAATGTATATACCAACACACTGTACCAATATCTACCAAAGTCTTCTGAATTTTTAATTACCTGGCATGGATTTTTGTCCATAACGCTAACTTCTATTTCCAAATCAGGATATGTGCAGCTTAATCTCTGCCTGCAACAGTTAATACCATAATACCAACATATGGAATAATGCTGCTTTGACACTGGATTAGAAAGATTGTACAGTACAGGTACACTTTTACTTATATGGTTCATTTGTTTTATGTGTATGCGTCTCCTCACATTATATTTTTGCTACATATACATCTCATTTATATAATTTCATAACCATTTCTTTCCAGTAAGTAACACTGATCTGTTTGTTCCTAGCGCTCTTCAAATCGCCAAGCTCTTCTGTCAAAGTCCTTTGGTCAAGCCATCTTTTTCACCATTATCAGACCTCTGTTTGGGAGCTGGACTTACTTCAGCATCCTCAACACTATACCTGAAATCTATTTTCACCAACTGTTTCCAAGAATCTAATCTCCAAAACATTCACTTGTTCACCACACTTAACTCCTGCAAGAGTTTTTGTATGAATCTGTACGTTAATCTCTTGTCCGTTTTGCCAAGCAAATACCTCCGATATTATTTATTTATTTTTTTTTACATGTTTTGGGGATGCCTCTAAATCGTTTCAAACCTCCCAAACCCCGGTAATATTTTTTACACTAATGGGTGTGTTTTTTAACTTTTGCTCTTTTTTTTTTTAAATCTTCTAACTTTGAGAATACTGCAGAATGATATTTTTTTACTCAGAAGATTTTAATAATCAAGTAAACAAACAAAATGAGATATTCCATAAAAATAATAAATAAAAAAAGCAAATCAAAACATGTTAAATTTCAAAAATTTTACTCAGATATTCCCTTGATCGTTCAAGGAGGGCTAAGGCGGCCTGAACACAATATTTATTGTGAAATCTCATTATACTGCAGTACGTTTCCTACCATTAACTTACAGTGAGATTTCAATGTGGTAGAATTTATTCATATATCAAAATTACACTTAATTTGTTTACTTTGAAAACAGTATAACTATAACAAAAAAAAGACAAAAATCAAATTAATCTCATGTATTGTAACATTAATATTTCATTTGGGTAAAAAAGTAAATAATTTGCTTCTAACAAGTTGCAATAATTTAGCTTCAATTTTATAAACAATACCAACATAGCATCTTTCAAATTTCTCCTTACCTTATATAGTCCTGTACATAACTGAATTTTAAAAAAAAGCACATTTTATAATGTTCTTGATAAATTTCAAATACATTGTGAAATTCAAGATCACACATGAAGCACTACACACAAATTGTAAAATATATTTTGTGTTTTGAGACACCTTGCCACACTGGAATTACCTACTCACCTGAACTTGTGACAGGTGTTCTGGCTATGTTTTCGTATGTTGCCTGAGCCTGAATTACTGCTGCCTACAACCACACGCTCATTCAGGAAGTGGTCCCCTGAGGCAGAGCAGGCACTGAGGGACTGCTTTGGAACTACAGACTGGGATATCCTGCAGGGATCACATGCTGAGAACATTGAGGAGGTTATTGACTGCACTATTGACTACATCAATTTCGGTATGGACATTGTAGTTCCAGTAAGAACAGTACGCTGCTATGCTAACAAGCCATGGATTACAAGTGACATCAAGGGCCTTTTGAACCAGAAGAAAAGGGCTTTTAAAGGCGGTGATCAGCATGAGCTCAAGCGCGTGCAGAAGGAACTCTGAGTCCAGCTCAGGGCAGCGAAGGAACAGTACAGGAGAAAGCTGGAGCAGAAGTTGCAGAATAACAGCATGAAGGAAGTGTGGAATGGGATTAAGATCATCACTGGCTGCAGCTCGAAGCGGGGTGCCACCATCGAGAGAGACGTGAAGAGAGCAAACCAAATGAACAATTTCTTTAACAGGTTTGACCACCCTAACCCACTCTCACCTCGGAGTACTACACCCTCCACCCATTTGTGCCGATACTAGCATAGGAGAGACATCGCCACCCACAATTACAGCAGCCCAGGTAACAGAGAGCTGAGGAGACTTCGTGCCAGCAAAGCAGCGGGTCCAGATGGAGTATCGCGACGACTGCTGAAGGTCTGTGCGCTGGAGCTGGACAGCCCTATACAGCACATCTTCAACCTGAGCCTGGAACAGGGGAAGAGTCCCGAGGCTTTGGAAAACATCTTGTATCACCCCAGTCCCAAAGGTATCACATCCTAGTGAGCTGAACGACTTCTGGCCTGTCGCTCTGACGTCACATATGATGAAGACCATGGAGCGGCTGCTGCTTCACCACCTGAGGCCACAGGTACGCCACGCCCTCGACCCTCTGCAGTTTGCATACCAGGAGAAGGTGGGAGCAGAGGATGCCATCATCTATATGCTACACCAATCACTCTCCCACTTGGACAGAGGCAGTGGTGCTGTAAGAATTATGTTTCTAGACTTCTCTAGCGCCTTCAACACCATTCAACCTCTGCTCCTTAGGACAAGCTGACAGAGATGGGAGTAGATTCATACCTAGTGGCATGGATCGTGGACTATCTTACAAACAGACCTCAGTATGTGCGTCTCGGGAACTGCAGGTCTGACATTGTGGTCAGCAACACAGGAGCGCCGCAGGGGACTGTACTTTCTCCGGTCCTGTTCAGCCTATATACATCGGACTTCCAATACAACTCTGAGTCCTGCCACGTGCAAAAGATTGCTGACAACACTGCTATCGTGGGCTGCATCAGGAGTGGGCAGGAGGAGTAATATAGAAACCTCATCAAGGACTTTGTTAAATGGTGCGACTCAAACCACCTACAACTGAACACCAGCAAAACCAAGGAGCTGGTGGTGGATTTTAGGAGGCCCAGGCCCCTCCTAGACCCCGTGATCATCAGAGATGACTGTGTGCAGAGGGTACAGACCTATAAATACCTGGGAGTGCAGCTGGATGATAAATTGGACTGGACTGCCAATACTGATTCTCTGTGCAAGAGAGGACAGAGCCGGCTATACTTCCTTAGAAGACTGGTGTCCTTCAACATCTGCAATAAGATGCTGCAGATGTTCTATCAGACGGTTGTGGCGAGTGCCCTCTTCTATGCAGTGGTGTGCTGGGGAGGCAGCATAAAGAAGGACGCTTCATGTCTGGACAAACTGGTGAGGAAGGCAGGCTCTATTGTAGGCATGGAGCTGGACAGTTTGACATTCGTGGCAGGCTCCTATCAATTATGGAGAATCCACTGCATCCACTAAACAGTGTCATCTCCAGACAGAGGAGCAGCTTCAGCGACAGACTGCTGTCACTGTCCTGCTCCACTGACAGACTGAGGAGATCGTGTTCCTCCCCCAAACTATGCGACTCTTCAGTTCCACCCGGGGGGGTAAACGTTAACATTATTCAAAGTTATTGTCTGTTTTTACCTACATTTTTATTACTCTTTAATATTGATTTTTTGTATCAGTATGCTGCTACTGGAGTATGTGAATTTCCCCGTGGGATTAATAAAGTATCTATCTATCTATCAATTTTGACCTTCAGGTTTTAAAATATTAAAAATCTTAAAAGCCTTAGAAATAATTCATTTAGGGAAATATGATGGATATCAGCAAAGATTAAATTACTCTGTGTGAAAGACAACGGACTGCAGTAGTTTTGTCTCATTGTGCATTACAGTGTTGGTTGGAAGAAAAATATTGTCACTTTCCCTACTCAACACAGTAGTTTTTGGACTGAAACTTGTACTGAAAATGTTGCTTTGGATGTTTGGAGACATAATGGTTTCTGCTAATTCAATACTTAACTCAATAAAATCTTTCATATTAGTTCTATTCATCTAAATAAAGTATTTAAAGGAAAATGCATTAGAAAATATTGTTGGCAAGAGTGCACCAACATTTACAAACTTACTACCTCTTTTAGAAATCATTATCTAAATCGGGTAAATGCTAACGGAATGGTTGTGGCTAATACAATCAGATACACAATCTCACCGACAGTTTTTACATTAAATACAACTAAAACGCTTAAAATTATTGCTTACAAGCTATATTTGTAATCCTTTTAGGTTATTAAAATAAAGCCTAGAAAAGTAGCTTCCTAAAAAACAAAAATTGTTTCAACTATATTGAAACAAGTGAGAACTTAAACAAGTAAAAATAAACATTTAAAAGTGCAGTGCCAAAAATACTGCTGAACAGCAAAGGTACCTGCTAAGAAAAGGTGTTCCAACCTTGCCTGCACCCCCAAGATTAGTATAATTACTACAGGAAATAGAATATGAATGTGTATTGTTTTGGGAGTTCCTAAGTGCAAGTCTGCAAAAGACTAGAGAACACAGTGAGACTAGCTGTACTGTAGTAAATCAGTATGCGTAATAAAACAAACAGCCTTTCTGCTACTTTAAATACTAAGAAACAATATTCTTTCCTTAAGATGCATCACTGGAGCATTCACCAGTGTTATAGTGATGGTCATAAATTATGCCATACTTCCTTATACAGTAAATACTGTTCAGTGTTAATTAGCAAAATTGAACTGCACTGTTAAATTTGACGTTTAAAACCAGACTTAACACAATAAAATTTAGCAGCAAGAAATTCGTTAAAAAATGCTTTTTGTGTTAAGTTGTTTTATGTTGTAATAAATACTACATTTTATTAGTACATAAAAAAATGCAGTTAATTTTTGTTATGAATTTCCTGTTATATCTATAGTAACACCAATTAACCAAACTCTGCCTCAATGTTCACCTCTGATGAAGCTATACATTGCTTTCAGGTATTGCAATTTGTGTTTATGACATTTATGATATTTTAAAAAAATAATTGTTTTAGCACTTATTTCAAACAGACTTATGTTCTTGTGTACTGATTATGCCCATTTCATCCTAGTTCTGGCTTTCCCAGAGTTGGCAATATGCTATTCCATATTCAAAAGTGGTACAAATAACCTTTTGTCAATTTTTCTTATCCTCTGCGATTCAACTATAAAGGTGTCAGAAAACCTTGGTGTCTGTTTTCACTGCTGCCAACTTAATTTTTAGTAGCTTCTCTGAACATGTGATAATGGATTAATTCTGATTCTTGCTTAACTTAAAACAATAAAAATCCAGACAAGAGGAACTCAATTCTTCCAAAATAGCAACACAGACTTGACTTGCTTTTGAGATCACAGAGCAGTATTCTGCTACATTTTTTCTAGATCTCTAATATGCTGAAAAGAAAGCAGTTTTTCATGAATGGAGAATACTAATTATTAACCAATTAACATACTAATTAAGATGTTATAATCAGACACTGCAAGTGACAATTTGCACATAAAATTAATTGGTATGGCACAAACAGAAACCACAGTTTGACTTAATTACTGATCAACTCCGACAACTTTTTCTCAACTCGGAACAAATCAACTTTTGTTAGAAGACTTCTTAAACTAGGAGTTGGTTTACTTGTATAATTATAAAAAAAGGTAAAACAAAAAGTTGCAGCCATTGTGTCATTACCAGAAAAAAGGACAGCAAAGAATTGTTTAAGAAAAAGCCTGAAGCCAGAGAAAGAGCTTTAAGCAAGCTACAAGTGTTTTGAGGAAAAGCCCCAACTGCAATGTAATTTTATAGAAAAAAATGTTACTCATGAAAGGCATCATACCTTAAAGCATGATAGTGTGTATAAAAACAAAGTTAAATTTGACAGGAGGTAGGATTTTCCACTTTCCTTCTTATACATAAATACTAAATATATATACTTTAAAACTCAATGTAGGCAGTTACGTTCATACTGTCTGAGGAAGGTACATTTATCTTTTTATCTGAACAGCAGATAATTACAAGATGCAGTAAAATTACTTACCTAATTTCCTCGGGGAACTGAGCATTGGTTACCAAGAAGCTAGAAATCTTTTTCTGGTGTAACAACTTCAGGAACTTATTAATCTCAGGATACATGATAGGCTCGCCTACCAAGGACAGAGCACAATGTTTAACAGACATGCCTTCTTCATATCGCTCTAGCTTAACACCAGGTACTCCTATAAACAGGAAAACAAAAAACAAAAAAAAAAACACTTAAATGTGTAGCTAAATGCCTCATCTGAAGACATTGTATAAACTGACAAGCCTCATGGTCTACGCAAAAAGCAACCATGTCATACTATTGATTCATCTTACATAATTAATATTTCTTTAAGTTAACAACAATGACACACAAAGTACATTAAGTGTCTATAACCATGATGAAAATTGCCCAATGCTAAGCAATGCAAGAGAAAACATTAAATGCATCAATGATTCCTACACATTTGAAGGCTTCAAAAAATTAAAATAAAACTGGCTGTCAGTCTTTCAAAAGAAGACAAGAAATAAACACTATAAAAGGGATTAAATCCACACATTCCTCCCTAAGTGCAGTATACTACAGAGACTCACTTGTCCTCATTCAAGGATATCCACTACAGTGAAGCCTTCACTGGGGAAAAAACATGAGCATTTCCTTTGATTATACTGAATGTCATTTTGTTCAATCACAAATAATGGAGTCATAATTTTTACATTTCATATCCATAATACAAATAAAACAGTTTAACTGCTGAGTAATTAGTATAAAGACAGAAAGTTCAACTTCTTCCCAATTATTTATGCATCTTTATTGAAATTTCTGGCTGCAGGTTAATCCAATATATATCAAAATATTGCTATGATGCCTAATAAATTCTGTGCTTCTAGGTTTTACGTACAAAATACATAGTTTCAAACTCTGTTTATATGTTTATAGCAAGTTAATTTTTATATGAGAACAAATAATGATAAATTTGTAGCCAGTGATGAGGTTTTCCAAGATTGATTATTATTTTTAACTTGTTCAAATTCAGTCTTAAAATTTTCAAAAAAAGAGAGAAAAAAAAACACACACACAAAACAGAATTAAGTACAGTTCAAATGACGCATTTTGGATAATTCTGAAGTATCCTATAATATTGTCCCATGCAATCAGATATAATGGATTGTTTAGAAGTATCCTGTCACCAAATAAGAACCATGCCTTTTACAGTTCTGCACGCTAAATTAAATTCAATACCTAAATATTTCTATTGGGTTATGAAAAACAAGTTTTGGTACTTTCTTGCTTTTGTACTGTTTTTATTTTACTTCCTTTTTTATTTCTATTCAAAGACAAAATCTTAGGCCATAATTATATTAACACGTCTGCAAGGTTGTCATTACGCAAAACAGTTTTCATAATAACTGCTTGGAGAAGGAGGATTATTTTCCCTACATCTTATGAACAGGCAACACTAAAATATAAACCCTGTTGTCTGTCACCTATAATGTGGCTTTAAGTGTAAAAGGGAACTAAATGTAAATTTAAATATGTAAAATTGTTTAACATGTCCCATCTGTATATAAGATTTACATATGCAATTATTTACACGACTGGAAGCTCTGAAAAGTAAAGATTTCACTGACATCAAAATAGCAATATCTGCTTTTGTTGAGAACATGAAAATATATCCTTAGTGAACAAACAGATTATGGAATAATCTTGCATTATAGCAGGAGCCTAATCCTTGAAGAAAAAACAAAATGAAACTTAGAAACATGACAGTAACTAAACAGGGGTAACTGTTGACAGGAGAAAAAAAAATGAAGTTAAATAAATATGTTAAAAAAAGTCTATTAAAACAAAGAACTTGTGTAAATAAATGCAGTTTACCCAAGAAAAGACCAAAAGCAATTTCATCCACCCTTTTATTTAGAAATGTAGTAAACAATCATTGACCAATCAATTTGTACTTAGTTTTAACTTGGGCAGGTAAAAGTACGGGTTAAATATGTTCATTCAGTGCTTCCATAAGCAATAAATACTTCCCAAAATTCAAATAAATAAAATACAGGCCACAGCTGGAATATAAAACCCATAGATTTTGATTACCATATTTTACTATACATACTAAACTTTCGTAGAAGGCCGGCATCCTTCAACATCTGCAATAAGATGCTGCAGATGTTCTATCAGACGGTTGTGGCAAGCACCCTATTCTACGCAGTGGTGTGCTGGGGAGGCAGCATATAGAAGAGGGACGCCTCACGCCTGGACAATCTGGTGAGGAAGGCAGGCTCTATTGTAAGCACGGAGCGGGACAGTTTGACATCTGTGGCAGAGCAACGGGCGCTGAGCAGACTCCTGTCAATTATGGAGAATCCACTGCATCCACTGAACAGTGTCATCTCCAGACAGAGGAGCAGCTTCAGCGACAGACTGCTGTCACTGTCCTGCTCCACTGACAGACTGAGGAGATCATTCCTCCCCCACACTATGCGACTCTTCAATTCCACTCGGGGGGTTAAACGTTAACATTATACAAAGTTACTGTCTGTTATACCCGCATTTTTATCACTCTTTAATATTGTTTTTTATCAATATGCTGCTGCTGGAGTATGTGAATTACCCCTTGGGGATTAATAAAGTATCTATCTATCTAATATTGAAGGCCAAATAATAAGACAATATTTACTAAACAAGAAAACACTTCAAACCACACTTTCCACTTATGACAGGAGGAACAGGACAACTTGTATTAGTTATGTATAGAAAAGTACAATTAGATATTTTAGTCTTGGGTTTTATAGACCCCCCCCTATATTGAAATGACAAATGAGTTCTAGTGATCTGAAGTAACCAGCAGTACATGACGACTGGATACTTGTAATGCGAGTCTGGTTGATTATACATACTGTATATAGCATGCATTCCCTGCATTCACAAGTAATATGTGAATGCAGATATCAACCAATTGCCCATGAGTAGGTATGATGTAAAATACTTCACAGCAGCTTCTAGAAATAACTAAACTACTGTAGAGCTGTTCAAAGAATCAACCTCAGAAATAGAAGTGAATGGCTGTCTGGGTCCACTCCAGCAATAAGGCAAACTATTAAAAGGTCATTTAAAACTGCCTGTATTCAGAATGACTACTTTGGAACTACAATGCAAAGCTGGAGTGCAATGGACATATCTGAAGATGGCCTAAGTTACTCAACCAAAAAAAAAAAAAAAAAATCACAAGCAGTATTATTACAGGTAAAACATTACAACGCACTATACAGCTAACTGTTTAGGAGAAGGAAAACTCATATGCATATGCAAATATATACATTTGATTCAGGTGGTGTTCCTTCACTTTTCTCGTATTTTTATGTTGCACCCTTGTTTGTTTAAATTCATTTTAACACCTTCAAGCAACACACAATACTGTACACCAGAATGACAAAGCAAAAAGAGGCTTTTACACATTTTTGCAAATTCATTAATAAAAAAAACTGAAAGATCACACTGACAAAAATATTCATTTCCTTTGCTATGACACTTCCAGTCTTGCTCAGGTGCATCCCAATCTATTAATAATCGTTAATCGAGGTTTCTGCACCTTGTATGGAGTCCACCTGTGGTCATCTTAACTTGATAGGACATGATTAGGAAAGGTGCATAGCTGTCTATATAAGGCCTCACAGCTGACAACGTACAGTATATCAGATAAAACATCAAACCATAAGGTCAAAGGAACTGCCTGCAGAGCTTAGAGACAGGATTGTGTTGAGGCGCAGATTTAGGGTAGACTATAAATATGTCTGCACCATTGAAGCTTCCCAAGAGCACAGCGGCCTTTATAATTCTTAAAAGAAAGAAGTGTGGAAAAGCCATACCTCTTCCTAGAGCTGGTCTCCAGACCAAACTGAGGAATTTTGGGAGAACAGCCATGGTAAGAGAGGTGACCAAGGCAGTGCACATCACCTGTGCAATACAATTCCAACCATGAAACATGGTGGTGGCAGAATTATGCTGTGGGATTGTTATTGTTTGTCAGCAGGAACTAAGAATAGACACGGGTGAGGGAAACTGACCAGAGTAAAGAACAGAACAGTTTGGACATCAGATTGGGCCGAAGATTCACCTTCCTGCAGGAAACTGACCTCAAGCACAAAACAAAGACAACACAAGAGTGGCTAATGGAAAACTCTCAAAATGTACTTGAGTTGCCCAGCAACAGCCCGGACTTAAAACCAATTAAAAAATCTTAGAGACCTGAAAATAGTTGTCCATGCAACTGGAACAGCTTGAGAGGATCTGCAGAGAAGAATGGCATAAACTCTCTAAATTCAAGTGTGACAATGTTGTCACATCATCCGTATGAACTCTCCAGGTTGTAATTACTGCCAAACAAGCTTAAAAAAAAAATACTGAGTAAAGGTTTCAAATACTTGTGTCAATGTGATATTTCAGCTTTTTTTTTTTTTTTTTTATTAACTCAGTATAAGTGTCTAAAATTCTGTTTTTGCTTCATTTTTCTGGGGTACTGAGTATTACTTTATCTGGTACAAAAATTTAAATGATTTTAGCAGAAGGCTGCAGCATAGCAAATTATGAAAAAGTGAGGGCGCCTGAATACTTTCTAAATCTTTTTGACCAAAAAATACTGCTTTAAAATATATCTAAACTAAAATAGGCATTTCTGATTCAAATAATAATAATAAATAATTAGTTATCATAACGAAATCAGAATAGATTTTCACCTCATTTATTTTCTACTGTACTGCCCTTTAAGCAACTCATTTTTTTTATTATTTTCATTTATAAATGCAAGAAAGATTCTCCATGGTATTTCTCCCTTGACAAATATCTTTACAGCATTAAAAGCCATTTTCCACAATTCTGAGCATAGTCAGAATGAAGCCTGCAGACAGTAGTTGAGGATAGCTGCTTTTGCATGAGTCAACTTTGGACAGGCCAGTGGTGGACTTTAACTGTCTGGTGGCTAATTATGAAGCTTGTAATCCGTCATTATCTTGTTTAGTGGACGACGCAAAAAGTTTTGATATAGTTGGACGTTTAAAATATTTTTCTTCTAGTACTTGAAAATAGGACAAATCTTTATCCTTTTTGTCAGCATGCATTTTAGTCAAATGCTCTTGTAGCCTAGAAGGCTTCATTTGAAAATACTTTATGGCAAATCAAGCACATAGGTAATAATTGGTTTGTAGGAGACTGAATAAAGCCATATTTCAAATACTCAATACTGTACGGTCGACATTTCTTCTTAGATTCAGACATAATGAATAACTAAAATTTGCAACAATATTCACAAAATAAAAGATTTCATTTACACTTTGTATGACTCCACTTATCTGTCACACTTTCGACTGATGATTGTTGGCAAAGCACACAAAAAATAATTTAACTTATTCCTAAACCACTGGTATTTATAGATTTGAAATCCAGCCCGAATCAACTTGCATACATTGACTTGTTTGTGATACCATCGTACTAGTGCTGTGAAAAAGTCACTGCAAGCACCCATATTCCTGTCGAAACATGCTGAATAGCGTGAATTACCTACGTAATAGTTGTCCGACATACTACTAGTTAGTCTATCCGCGCAGCAGACGAGTCTTAAATCCTATATGACACGATCAATTTTTACAATAGCAAAAAATGAATACATTTTTTAAGTATATACAAAAATTGAAGTTAAAATATCCTGTATGACACGTTCAATTTTTTATTTTGCATGCAAGCGCATTTTGTTTGTCCGACCACGACATTGTCCGATTATATTAACAAATAAAATAATTACACAAGATAAACACCAAACCTACAAAACATAACCACAGAACACAGTATAAATAGTTTTGAATATTTGCTTTGTCTTTTCCCTCTAGTTAACAATATAAGTTGGTACTAACTAGGCTAACTAAAATTTACGATTTTTTTTTTCTTTCTTGCCATTATAATTTTTACTCTTAATATTAAATTATATAAAATTGGGTTTACTTTTGTACAAATCAATTAGAAAAGTGATTTTTATATATTTTATATATATTTTGGAATGAAATATAACAAATATATTTGCTATTGTAAAAATAACCTATTATACACACATATATACATGCTCTATTTTCTGTCAGACATGGTCAATTTTAAGAATGATTAAATAATTGAAATTGATGAAAAAATTATTAATCGTGTAAGACGGGCATAAGATGAATTAAGATGCAGAATTTAAATTTTAAATGATCATTCAATCGCAAAATCACGAAAATAATTAATTTTTAAATATATATTACTAATTTCTTCTATAAGGAGCCACCGACCCCTAGATCACCTAAAAGCCCCCCAAATGCTTCTGAACCCACTATTTCCTCCCTAGAAGGCTTCAGCGCCCACTGGGGGGCGGTACCGCCCACTTTGGGTACCTATGATCTACGTGCTTCCATTAGGTCAGATTATCTCAAGGCATAAC
The DNA here is from genome assembly GCF_900747795.2 of Erpetoichthys calabaricus. Taxonomy (NCBI): domain Eukaryota; kingdom Metazoa; phylum Chordata; class Cladistia; order Polypteriformes; family Polypteridae; genus Erpetoichthys; species Erpetoichthys calabaricus. Next base: position 76,368,863 of record NC_041401.2, read on the forward strand.
GTGAACTACCACAGCTATGCTGAGGACACAGAACTGTATTTATCAATAGTGCCACTCTTACTTGTGTTTCTGAAAGGATGAGTAGTAATTTTTTTCAAACTAAATAAGGAGAAAACAGAAATTTTAGTGATTGGCAAAAATGGACATAATGAGGATATTAGAAATAAACTTGATCCATTAGGATTAAAAGTCAAGACAGAGGTAAATAATTTTGTTGGTAATTATTGACTCTGACCTAAATTTTAAATCACATATTAATCATATTACTAGGACAGTATTTTTTCCACTTAATATAGCAAAAGTTAGACCTCTTAGAACTCTGCAAGATACTGAGAAATGAATTCACGCTTTTGTTTTCAGTCAGCTAGATTACTGTAACGCACTCCTCTCAAGACTACCCAAAAAAGACATCAATCAATTGCAACTAGTGTAAAATGCAACTGCTCAAATATTAACTAGGAAAAGAAAATCCAAGCACATCTCTCCAGTTCTGACGTCACTGAATTGGTTACCCATGCCATTTAGAATGAAGATTAAAATACTACTTATGGTTTACTGTACAAAGCCTTAAATAATCTCGCTCCATCCTATATTTCAGAATACCTTTCACATTACACTCCAAGTCATAACTTTAGATCTTCAAATTAGTATCTGCTTATAATTCCAAGAACTAAACTTAAAAAGTGGTGAGGCTGCTTTGTGCTGTTATGCACCTAAAATCTGGAAAAGATTACCAATAGAAATTCGCCAGGCTAATACGGTGGAGCACTTTAAAAAAAAAAAAACTGCTAAAAACTCATTATTTTAACATGGCTTTCTCACAGCTTCATTTTAGTTTAACCCTAATATTCTGCATATGCATTTAATTATCATCAATCATGGTGGCTCCGAAATCTGCACTAACCCCTACTTTCTCTGCTGTTCTTTTTCCGGTTTTCTGTGGTGGCGATCTGCGCCACCACTACCCCATCAAAGCACCATGCTGTCCCCACATTGACGGACTGAAGGCCACAGGTCCACATGACCATTATCAAATTCTTCCATGTGAAGCCTGAAAACCATGACGACTGATTAAGATCATTTACACTTGTGCTTGAAAGTTTGTGAACCCTTTAGAATTTTCTATATTTCTGCATAAATATGACCTAAAACATCATCAGATTTTCACTCAACTCCTAAAAGTAGATAAAGAGAAACCAGTTAAACAAAGGAGACAAAAATATTATACTTGGCCATTTATTTATTAAGGAAAATGATCGAATATTACATATTTGTGAGTGGCAAAAGTATGTGAACCTTTGCTTCAGTATCTGGTGTGACCCCCCTTTGCAGCAATAACTGCAACTAAACGTTTCCAGTAACTCTTGATCAGTCCTGCACACCGGCTTCGAGGAATTTTAGCCCATTCCTCCGTACAGAACAGCTTTAACTCTGGGATGTTGGTGGGTTTCCTCACATTAACTGCTCGCTTCAGGTCCTTCCACAACATTTCGATTGGATTAAGGTCAGGACTTTGACTTGGCCATTCCAAAACATTAACTTTATTCTTATTTAACTATTCTTTGGTAGAACGACTTGTGTGCTTAGGGTCATTGTCTTGCTGCATGACCCACCTTCTCTTGAGATTCAGTTCATGGACAATGTCCTGACAGTTTCCTTTAGAATTCTCTGATATACTGTAATTCACAATTCATTGTTCCATCAATGAAGGCAAGCCATCCTGGGCCAGATGCAGCAAAACAGGCCCAAACCATGATACTACCACCACGTTTCACAGATGGGATAAGGTTCTTATGCTGGAATGCAGTGTTTTCCTTTCTCCAAACATAACGCTTTTTGTTTAAACCAAAAAGTTCTATTTTGGTCTCATCCGTCCACAAAACATTCTTCCAATAGCCTTCTGGTTTGTCCACGTGATCTTCAGCAAACTGCAGACGAGCAGCAATGTTTTTTTTTGGAGAGCAGTGGCTTTCTCTTTGCAACCCTGCCATGCACACCATTGTTATTCAGTGTTCTCCTGATGGTGGACTCATGAACATGAACATTAGCCAATGTGAGAGAGGCCTTCAGTTGCTTAGAAGTTACCCTGGGGTCCTTTGTGACCTCACCGACTATTACACGCCTTGCTCTTGGAATGATCTTTGTTGGTCGACCACTCCTGGCGAGGGTAACAATGGTCTTGAATTTCCTCCATTTGTACACAATCTGACTGTGGATTGGTGGAGTCCAAACTCTTTAGAGATGGTTTTGTAACCATTTCCAGCCTGATGAGCATCAACAACTCTTTTTCTGAGATCCTCAGAAATATCTTTTGTTCGTGCCATGATACACTTCCACAAACATGTGCTGTGAAGAGCAGACTTTGATAGATCCCTGTTCTTTAAATAACACAGGGTGCCCACTCACACCTGATTGTCATCCCATTGATTGAAAACACCTGACTCTAATTTCACCTTCAAACTAACTGCTAATCCTAGAGGTTCACATACTTTTGCCACTCACAAATATTTAATATTCAAATCATTTTCCTTAATAAATAAATGACCAAGTATAATAATTTTGTCTCATTTGTTTAACTGGTTTCTCTTTATCTACTTTTAGGAGTTGAGTGAAAATCTGATGGTGTTTTAGGTCATATTTATGCAGAAATACAGAAAATTCTAAAGGGTTCACAAACTTTCAAGCACAACTATATGTTAGGTAGAATGCCTAGAGTGGGCTGGGTGGTCTCATACCCTGGAACCCCTGCAAATTGTTTTTTTTTTCCTCCAGTCTGGAATTTTTTTTTTTGTCCTCCCTGGCCAATGGACCTTACCTTTTATTCTATGTTAATTAGTATTGCCTATTTTTTTTTTCACTTTCTTCATCCTGTAAAGCACTTTGAGCTACATCATTTGTATGAAAATGTGCTATATAAATAAATGTTGGAACTTGATTGCAACATTTGCAGGTTGGATCTTGCCCTATAAACATTTTGGACAATTTTAAATGAGACAGAAGTGTTTATTAGATTATATTAAGTTGAATAATTGTACGTTTTGTACATATGGAGCTAGAGTGAATTCTGTGCATTGCTGCCTTCCATTCCTTTTCCAAAATGTTGAGTGAGAGATCCTTTTCCCAATGTACTCTGAGATCTTTGAAAGGGAGGGACTTATAAAAACATTTTAATGTTAGAGAAATGCTGTCCGAGTCCTTAAGACTGATCAATATTTTTTCTGGAGTAGAAGTAGGTGGTAGGTGAGGAAGGCTGGGCAGGTTTTGTTTAAAAAGTTTCTAATTTGGAGGTAGTGAAAGAAATTGTATTGCTGGAAGATTAAATTTGGAGTGTAATAGGATGCAAAGACATTGTCTCTGTACAGATCTCCAAGGGATTTAATCCCGAATGTTTTCCAGACATTAAAAGCTGCGTATGTTTGAAAGGCAGGAAAAAGGTGGTTATCGTGCAAAGGTGCCACAGATAAAAGCCTCTCTGTCTTAAAAGTACTTCCTGCATTGGTTCCATATTCTGAGTGCATCAAGCACTATTGGGTTATTAGTAAATTCAAATCAACCTCCACCCATGAGAAAGAGAGGAAGGCTAACAGCCAGAGTAAAACAACAGAGTAGTAAAGAGAGAAATGAGTCTTTTCCTCCCCAATATAAATTCTAATTCTAAAATGTTATTAATTCCTGCCAGGTTTTAAAAAAGTTTTGAACAGATCCTCTAAGTGAGAATTTGATTTTTTCCAATTTCAAATAGTATACAACATCAGTTACGCACTGACTTGAAAGAAGTGGGTTAGGATTCTTCCAGTTGAGCAAGACAAGTCTACTACAGTAGTGAAGTCAATTACAGTGCATTTGTCCTACTCCACTTTAAGCCCATCTGGGAGTACACCAAACACTGTCAATGGATTAGGAGTGATTGTGACACCAAGTCTGTCTGATAAGCATTTAAAAAATTTTGTCCAGAATGATATTTTGGGCCTGCACCAAATTGTGGCTCTGAGGATAAGGATCTGCGCTGGTATCCCAAAGGTTGCCGGTTCGAATCCCTGTCACTGCCAAAAGAGATCATACTCTGCTGGGCCCTTGAGCAAGCCCCTTAACCTTCAATTGCTCCAGGGGCAGTGTACAATGGCTGACCCTGCGCTCGGACCCCAAGGGGTATGCGAAAACTAACAAATTCCTAATACAAGAAATTGTATAAGGCGAAATAAAGAACAAAAAAAAATTAACATATGGCCCTGTGAAGTCGGAGCTGGATTGCAACATTCGCAGGTTTGGTCTTGTCTTGGAAACATTTTGGACAATGAGATAAGTGTCCCCAATAAAAGATTTTAATTTAATTTGAATAATTGAATGTTTTGCACATATGAACCTAAGTGAATTCTGTGCGTGGCTGACTTCCACTCCATTTTTGAAATGCTGAGTAAGAGATCTTTTTCCCCCCACTGTATTCTGGGATCTTTAAAATGTTTTATATATTATGGAAATGCTGTCCGAGTCCCAAAGACTGATCAATATATCTTCTGGAACTGAAAGAGGTGGGAGGTGAGGAAAATGGGGCAGATTTCATTTAGCAAAGATTCTAGTTTGGACGAGATAGTGGAAAAATTGTGTTAATCGGAGATTAAATTTTGAGTGTAATTGTTCATAGGATGCAAAGACATTACATACAAATCTCTACATGATTTAATCCCATAAGTTTTTCAAAAATTAAAAACTGTGTAAATTCAAGAGGGTGGAAAGATGTGGTTTTCATGTATTAGTGCCACAGATAAAATATTCTCCAACTTGAATTGCTTCCTACATTGGTTCCATATTCTGAATGATTGGACAATTAGATTGTTAGTATATTGACGATACCTTGTATTTACTGGTGTACAAAGCAAGGAATATAAAAGTACTGCAGGATTTCATTTGTATTGCAGACCAAGCTAGTGTGTTTTCATCTATTTGTGTCAATGTCTAGGTTTTTATAGCTTGTATGTTTGCCACGAAGTATTAAAGTTGATAGGTAGAGCCATGCTGCCTTCGGATTTAGGTCATTGTACGGTCGCCTTATGAATGCGTTCATTTTTCGAATTCCAAAAAATTAGGTTATGATTGAATCTAACTTCTTAAAAAAAAGATTTGTTAATGTATATGGAGATGTTTTGAAATAGAAACAGAAGCTTAGGGAGAATATTCATCTTGACAATGTTAATTCTCCCTGCTAATGTAAGATGGAGGGTAGAACATCTATGCACATCTTGTTTAAATTTTATCCATGCAAACAGCAAAATTTTGTTGAAAAATAGCTTTATGTTTACTTGTGATGTTGACTACTACAGTCCTGTCTCCTTTTCTCTTTACTCTGTACACCCTGACTATACATATATATCAAAAGGACATGTCACTTGCAAAAATTCTCAGAGAAGTCAGGTGAAGTTTACTTGTGCAAAGAGAACTGTCTGCAACTTAACATCAGCAAAACCAAGGAACTGGTAATTCACTTTTGCTGAACCAAAGAGCTTCTATGTCCAGTTACTAGTCAGAAAGTGAAAGTAGAGGTGGTCTACTCCTGCAAGTACTTGGGGGTCCACATTATTGACAGGTTGGACTGGTCTCGGAACACAGGGGAACTATGTAAGAATGGGCAGAGCAGGCTCTTTTACCTTAGGAGATTGCATTTCTTTAATGTGGGAAGTGACAACCTCCTCCTCCTTATACAAATCTGTGATAGCCAGTGCAATTGTGCAGTTTTCTATGCTGTAGTGTGCTATGCCGGTAATATCACTTGAAGAGAAGCCCACAGAATCAAAATCTAATTAAAAAGTGCAGGCTCAGTTATAGGACACACTATGGACCCCTTGAGGTAGTAGCAAAGAGGAGAGAATTAAAACAAAAGTGAGTGACATTATGAACAATGATGCATTCCTCTGACACACTAATACGGAGATACTTTCAGCCAATGAATCATTCAGCATAAGTGTGTCAGAAGACACTACTGGTGCTCATCAATACCAAACAACTATATGTCTGCATAATGACTCACTGTGGTTGTGATAGCCAAGTCAGAAGTTTTTTCTTTTTAAATTTTCTTGCTTCCGTTCACTGTTGTTGGGACTGTTGATAACATACTGGGTACTCTGCTATCTTGATAAAACCATTAGCTGATTTCTATTCCATTCTTGATTATTGAGAAGTAACGAGGCAAAAGCGGTTATAAGTAATTATTTCACATGATAATGCCTCCTTCTGATATGTGGAAAAACATTGACTTTTTGTTTGCAAAGTTTTGGATAGTATACCCTATTATGGAGTTCTGGTACCTTCAACAGCAATGAAAGCTGGAAATGGATAACAGCTACATTAACCAAATTACCTTTAAATTGTTTAATTAGATTTTTGTGGTTTTCAATTGCCTCCTCCAAGATTTTTTCAGGCTGGTCCATCTTCCACCTCCACTCTGTCCCAACAGGGTTAGTATGGTGTCTTTAAAAAAAAAATTAACAAACAGACTTCAAGAAATAATTTCTAACTCAAAAATACCAAAACAAGTAAGAGAGACTTCTTTTAAATTTAACAATCAAAGAACTAAGGAAAAGCAGAACAAGTGAATACCATATTTAATCAGATACAAATGTAGTGAAAACATAAGTGGACTTTGGCATAGGCAGAAGAGACAAGTACAGTGGAACCCCGGTTCACGACCATAATTCATTCTAAAACTCTGGTCGTAAACCGATTTGGTCGTGAACCGAAGCAATTTCCTCTATAGGATTGTATGTAAATACAATTAATCCGTTCCAAACCATACGGACTGTATGTAAATATATATATTTTTTTAAGTTTTTAAGAACAAATATAGTTAAACCATAGAATGCACAGCATAATAGTAAACTAAATATAAAAAATATTGAATAACACTGAGAAATCCTTGAACAACAGAGAAAACTAACACTGCAATAGTTTGTGCTATAGCACTACCAACCGCTGGCTAAAAACACTTTTTTTTTTAAATGAGTTTTAAGCACAAGGAAAAAAAATGAAAATTTGAAAAAAAATCTGTAATTTAATAAACCACCAAGAAAAGTAATACTGCAACAATGCACGCTACGAACCGATCGCTGTAAACAGAAGTGAAAACAAAATCAAGCCCAGTGCATTCTTTAACTGCCTTCCTACCTTAAGCGTCCAGCCCCCTCTCTCTCGTGCTGCCTGTGTGTGTGTGTGTGTGTGTGTGTGTCCTGCTCTCTCGCTCCTCTCTCTCTCTTGCTCACTGCACAGGAAATGCACAGGGAGAGACTGAACATGTACAAACCGAAAGGGAAACTGGCTTGTTCGTATACCGAGTGTGTGGTCGTGAACCAAGGCAAAAGTTTGGCTAACTTTTTGGTCGTAAACCAATTTGTACGTGTACCGAGACGTTCGTGAACCGAGGTTCCACTGTAGACATTAAGTAGTGACACAAAAGAGGTAACGATAAGGGGGAAAAATCATCATAAAAAGGTTGCAAGTCACTTTTTTTACATCTAGAACAGTGGAAGCACGTTTACCACATTCTTACTCCTGCTTACCTCCAACAAAAAACACATTTATTTGCACAGGCCAAGCTTGGTGTAGTTTCCATACATTGGTGTGACTCAATACCATAAAAGGTATGCTTGTAACACCCTCCTCTTCCTCTTAACATTGACTTTGGAGGAAAAAATATAGGAAAGGATAATCAGAAACCCTGCAAATTCATATCCCTCTAACATACCTCAAGCAATTTAAAAAATGCTCCTCATCGGATATTATGTTAGTTCAGATCATGTGTTTTAGTTATCAATATACTTGTACTGTGTGAAAATGGAAAACAGCACTTAAAAAAATTATAAACATCCACAATATAGTAATATACAGAACATTTAGAAAAGGAAAAGATCCAGTCTAACATGCTTTAGGGTGGTGTGTGATATTAGGATTGTTTAGATGCTATGCAGCACAAATAGGTATCAAATGGAGATGAGCTTGTGTACTTTGAAAAACAATTTCAAGATTTTGAACAACATTTTAAAGCAAAACAGTAAAGCAATATAACTTGACAACCTGAGAACTGACGTACAGCTGTTCAGAACCCAAATGGCAACAGTCTGAAGCATTTTTTTAAATGTTAACCACAGTAGAGTGAAATCAATTAATTAAAAAAGGCTCCTGCTTTCTAAAGCTATTCAAGTCCATTCACTTGTCTCAGGCCAGCATGTTTGCAGCACTATGTGCATGGGTTCTCAGTATCTGTACAGGAGACAACATGCTATCATAAATTACAACAGCCTTTTCGTGATGAGGGCTTAAGTGGTATACAGGTTTCATAAATAAGTTAACTTGTTAATGTACAGGGACCAGTGTTATAAACCTATGGAAGTTAGACTTAATGGGTTTACAAACTCATTACTCATTGTCATGTGGACAGAGATCAGTGAAATCCTTACTTGTATGTTCTAATTAACAAGTTGCATATCTCCCACTCTCCAGCAATATGATTAGTGAATACAACTACTTTACCTTGAAACTTCTGTCAGTACTATCTCAGACAATATATTATACCCAAGCAGTATAACAAAAAAGTAGAAAAATACTTTAAACACTAAAAAACGTGTCTTTGCTGTGTAAGGTTCTTGTATTAAGAGAAAATCAGTAGTCAATTTAACAAGTACTTAATTTCAAAGAGAGAGTAGATAGTAGAGAAAATGGGAACGCTCCACAAATCCTAATGTTTAAACAAATGAACTTAAAGCAGTTACTACTATCAGTATGTAAATGTGGTTGTATTACACAATAAAGATATTGACTTATGATCTATACCTAAATGTGCTAGTTTATTAATAATATTAACTAAAGCTTGCATTCTGCAAGCAATTTCTTTTTTCCTTATGGAATGGATAACGCAGTTATGACAACTAGAGATGCTCCGATCAGGTTTTTTAAGGCTGACACCGATCACCAATTTAATGTTACTTGATCGGCACTTTTTACTTTGTCCATTTAAAAACTTTTTTACACTATGTTCCTGCATATCCAGATGCATCTTAGGGTTATGTTCTACATTATATTATATTATATATGGGTGGCACGGTGGCGCAGTGGGTAGCGCTGCTGCCTCGCAGTTGGGAGATCTGGGGACCTGGGTTCGCTTCCTGGGTCCTCCCTGCGTGGAGTTTGCATGTTCTCCCCGTGTCTGCGTGGGTTTCCTCCGGGCGCTCCGGTTTCCTCCCACAGTCCAAAGACATGCAGGTTAGGTGGATTGGCGATTCTAAATTGGCCCTAGTGTGTGCTTGGTGTGTGGGTGTGTTTGTGTGTGTCCTGTGGTGGGATGGCACCCTGCCTAGGATTGGTTCCTTGCCTTGTGCCCAGTGTTGGCTGGGATTGGCTCCAGTAGACCCCCGTGACCCTGTGTTCGGATTCAGCGGGTTGGAAAATGGATGGATGGATTATATATATATATATATATATATATATATATATATATATATATATATATATATATATATATATATTTATTATAAAGTGTTAACTTTGGAATTTTTATAATTAACTATAGACGACAGGTGTTTTTTTATTAACAAAATTAAATTCTGTAGCCTTATTGTTCAGAAACAATAAAAATACTAAAATATATACAATTTCTATACAATACATACATTAATAACATTGACAAAATATTTACCCATTATACAAATGGCATAATTGAATATAAAATGCTTCTCATAATTACATGCTGTCGTATTGTTTACATTTTCTGTAATGTACATCTGAAATAAAGTTTAATTTCAAAAAGTTTCACAATTTCTCTGAAGAAAAATTCTATATCTATACTTGAACATAATTGATTAAACACTGCTTAAATGTAAATCTACATTCACTTAGAGGTTTTAATCATTCACAGATGTGTATTTTTTCTTTAGTGTATCAACTAGATAGTCGCAATACTAAACATGGATTACCAATTATGTAATATTTGTTTCTTACCAAAACCTATGCTATATGATAGACAGCAGTAAATAATAAACATGGTACAAATCTTTAAAAAAAAAAAAAAAAAGTTTATTGTTTACTAAGCAGGAATCTCAAATTCATCCTTCTCTTTATTTGCAATTAAAAATGTAAGCTGCTGCGCTTTATATAAAAGAGTCAGTTTTAATTTAAAGGACAAAATAAAAAAGGTCTAAATTCATTAAAGTAGCTTTTCTTTCCATTTGTCTAATTTCTGTGGAAAGGCTAATACTCTAATTGCCATAAAACAAGCATTACATTGCACCTCTTTGCTTCCAAGAAAAAAAAAATTCAACTAAATTCCCATAAAGCTATAAAGCTTAGAAAAGTACAGGCTGGACATATCGACTTTGGTTATTGTGCAATTTACAGATTACCGATCGAGTCTTTTTTTAGTGAAAATCAACCAATTTAGATTGGCAGCCGATTGATTGTGTTATCATTAGAGATTAGGGATGCTCCATACTGTGTAGAAACAGACAATATTTAGAATACTTAGAAACATACTTTTTTGGAATACTAATGATGTATTTATGAACTGTTATTAACTCATTTTAAACTCCTTGCTAAATAATTGTGCAGGAGCAAGTCAGATATGTAAACTACTTACAAAAACATGCAGGATGGACAGATATAGCATTAAATCTGATTTCATAAAGGGTTTTGGTAATTTAATCAGTTTAAACTACAGAATGCAGAAAAGATCAATGGAAAATTAAAATGAAATCAAAAAATATTTAATGCTTCCAGACAATGTAAAATACATGCACATCTTACTTAGTACATGAGAAACAGACTGAAGTAAACACTGAACATGTGATAATCTTTTTTTGTTTTTACAACAATGTGGAAAATATTTTTCTATAATAAAAGATGATTTTATAGTAATCCTTTTTGATTTCACATGTGTAGTTCTGATCATTATTCTTTTGCATATATTTTTGTAAATGAAACAAAAGTAGAACACAAACCACGAAAAAACTAACTTGCACTCAAACAGGCTGTTTTGCAAATAGTATACAGCTTTACCAAGATTGCGCTTTTGGACCATTAACTGAGGAGCAATTGTAGTTTCACAAATTTTCTTTCATGATTAACTTTTCAACGAGTTTGGACTTTGATGGGACTCTGGACCAAGGAACTGTGTCATTAATGAAAACTACTTTACCATAGGTTCTCAGTAAATATCCAAGAATTTCTTGTTGGTCGGTCAGTCAATCAATCAATCAATTAGGGACCGTTAAGCTTTATTCTTCTGCACATATTTTAGTATATAAAACGCAAAAAAAAGGATACAGGTGGAACTCAAACCACAATGTAGATTACTTGCAGTCAAACATGCTACCATCTCCACTATTCAACCATCACTGTAGACTACCACGTAGGTCAACCTTTTCAACTATTTATTGTGAAACACCATAGCAGTCTTCTGTGATTTTTCTCCATGATTTTTGTCAGCATTTGGGCCATTAGATTAATTCATTAGTAAAAACATTTTCTCCTTTGGTTGTCCCAAAGTAGCTTGTCAGACAGTGGGTCCATCAGGGATATGGAGAACATTGCTATCAGTTTAGCTCCGCATGATGCACTCACCAGGAAATGCAAAGTGAAAATGTTAGGGATTTTAAAGAAAAAATTAAACCTGAGTGAAAATAACACAGAGTGGGGAGAGGGATCTACATAATATAACCTATTCACTATTTGCCACAAATAGTATGAAATCCATTCTTCCCAACTCCAAGATACACATAGGCTAGTTATTAGCTTACCTTGGTCCAACGACAGAGCTTCACACCTGAATGGCTTCCTATCAGCTTATACCCTGAGGGGGAAAAAAAATGCCAGATTCCCATCATGGTTTTGTATATACTGTATAAAAATGAGAGGACAGAATTGTCCAGATACACTGAGGCTGAAAGAATAATAAAGGGAAATACATTCATTCATTCATGCCCTGCTACCCCAATTATTTACAGTACTTTAATGACAAAATAACTGGGAATTTTTAAATGTTTGCAATTATGATGCAAAGTCATTTTGTACTTGAATAATCTCAGAGTGTTAAAAAAAAAAAAAAAAAAAATTAATCCAGCTATTAGTTGCTTTAACAATATGGCCAAGTGGAAGAATACAGTCTATTGCAAGATACAATTTAAACATTCCACTTAAAATTAAATTAAAATTCAAAGACGTGCTATAATCTGTGAAACACAGTACATGTTAGTCTTTTATAAATTTATAAATTATAAAAGAGGGTTATTTTTGCTTTTTTTTTTAAATCAGTTTTTGTACTGGCCTTCTATAGGAACAAAAATGTTATAAACTATAGTACCACACAATATTATAGTAAAAACTGCTTTTTTTCCACAGCACAAATTGTTTTGACTCATCCAATCCCACATCTACATGTAAGGACTGCTATCCTAGGAAGCATGCATTAGAACTACGGAAAGTGTTCATGTTAATTAAAAGAAGACAAAAATCAGGACAAAACGTAGCTGGCAAGTTGTCTGTCTTTTTTGCTTTTTCTTGCCATTTACAATTTTAAACACTCTCACTACCTGTGATGTTTATTAAATTACAGATTGCATTCTAATACAATTCTACTGCATATAAAAGTTTCTGATTGAGGATTTCTCCTGCAATAACACCCATCAAAATGTGATTCTCTAACTTGTATATGAATTACTTTACTAGGAGTGAAGCAAATTAGCCTTATTATAATTAATGCAGCTATAGAATACAAGAATTTTTTTTTCAGCTATATGTCAGATCAGTCTTGGTTTTGTCTGAAATAACATTTTCATATTCATACAACGGAAGGAAAAAGTGAAAACATACGCCAAGTCATTTTCTACCTCTAAAGTGTACAAGTGTAAAAAATGTGATTCCCCCAACTAGCCTTTAAAGTTCTGAACAAATCCTCATGTACTGTACTTTAATTTTCTGCTGTTATCCTCTCCACACTCTCAAATTACAATCATCTATACACTCCCAAAACTTTCCAATCTAATTTTTTCCATTATTCTTACTATCAACTGATGGAAAGCCATTCAACTCCACTCTGACACACATCCACAGATATGACTGCAACAATCAAAGTTAGACAAATTTAAGCAGTAACTACTAACTCAGGCCAGTACTCAAGACTATTCACTGAAATGTACTGTAACTTCTCTTATTTCTGTCATGGAGAAAAATATCCAGTTGGTTAGCTCCAATGGTACAAATCGATAGAACACCACCATTTTCCACTATACGGTTGAGAAATATGTCTCGACGAGCTTCTCAGGCTGGTGATCATTCTAATGATCAGATATTAGGAGGACAAGCTCACAGAGCAATAACCAGTGTAAGTAGCGAACTGTCCAATTGTGTTGGTGGGCATATTCTTTTGGCATTACCACTGAGCATCCAGCAACAATGTGACTGATGTGCTCTTCTGGTTGCTGGCATTTCCTGCACTTGCTATCAACATCCATCTTATAAATATTCTTTTGATGATAGCACAAGTGCCTGATCCTGAGCTGCCACAAGGCAACTCTGTACGCCACTTTAGAGCAGAGCTTCAAAACCATTCACAGATCAGTTTCTTGTCAACTTAGTTTTTCAATGTCTGAAAATTGACCATGGAGTTGTTTCAACAAGAAGTCATTGATTTTTCCATTGATTATTGAAGCTTTCATCCTGCTCTTGATGGCCTTGAGACTAGATGATGTCTGGGGACAAGTATCAGTGCTCGATTCCTCTTTTAATTTTGACAAACAGTATGTTCTCTCCTGGTTGTTATTGTCTCATTAGTAGTAGGGTATATTTGTCTTGATGTATTCCAAAAACAAAAAAAAAAAAAGACCACGGTCACCACTTTTCTGGAGATGTACATTTGGTCTACATCAGCTTTCTATTGCAGGAGACCATACTTCGCAATTATTATTACATAGTAATATCTAGTTATCAAATCAGTGTATACTGATAGAATGGAAAAAAAGATGCCTGAATTTCTTAGTGTGTGGATCAGAGCACAGCAGTTAGCTAGCAAATGTTTATTCATGTCAAGGGAGGGAGATGATCTAAATTATTTTGTAAAGATACTAGCCAGTGGGATAACGGACAGTGACAGATTAAGTAGATGAGAACAATGCAGTTAATGCTATCAACCAAGCCGACATTACATGTCTAAAGTTAGTTTTAATCAGTACTGATGTTTTAACATAGGTGATGAAGAGTGATGGAGCGAGTTCCTGGCACACAATGTCAGGAGTTCAGGTTTGACTGCTAGCCTAGTCAGTGTGTATGTAGACTGTGCGTTTGTGTGTGTGTAACTGCAGATATTGTTTTATACCTGGTCTTCCTATCAGATTTTCTTTCATTTTCCAAGTGTTTCTGGATTGTGTTGGACTCCATACTCACAGATTTTTTTTTTTTTTTTTTCAATTGCAGTAAATGAAATGCCTACACTTCTAACACTAATAATGCTCTGTCTCATTTAATTTGTTAATTGCCATTTTCTTGTCATTATCACTGGAACATTGTCCAAGTAGTACTTTGGAGGATGTAGTAACACAGTCTATTCCAACTCTGTTTTAAGACAAAGAGTTGAGACACAAAAACCTTTAAGACAGGTTTTAAAGTAATCAACAGAAGTTGGAACACATCTACAAACTATTGTCTGCTTCAACTTGCAAGGCTTAATTTACTTTAATTGCTGTAGAACATCTATATTTTGTAACCTATTAGTTGTTCCATGAAGAAGGCCCATTCGTAATATTCTGATATTTCCTTTTCTTCAGTTTTTGCTAACCTAAACTTAAAATTTAAACCTCTGACAGTTTACTGCTTACCTTTGCACCACTTTAGGTCACTCATTGTATTTAAACTGATTAAAATTTGGGGGGAAAAAAAAACTGGAAAAACTGAAGTGTTCTAAAACGTTTGACAAGTAGTGTACATATGCAATATCTGAACACAACCTGCCTTAGTGACAGTGAAAAAAAGCCAAACAACCCAACTCGCGCCAACGAGGGTGCACAAAAATGGAAGAAGGTGCTCTGGACTAAAGAGTCCAAATTTTATTTTTTTGGCTCAGACAGAAGTCAGTTTGTCCACCAAAGAGCAAGACATCGAAAAAGTACATGAATGAATATCGATAGAGATTGCTTGCAGATCTGGGGCATAATTTCTGGAAATACAGTTGATGATTTTAACAAAATTCATGAACCCCTCACTGCTAAGAAAAACAGGCAGATTCTTATCCATCATGAAACTCCATGAGGGAGGCATCGGATTAATCCCAGCTTCATTCTGCAGTAGAATAATGACACCAAACACATGGCCAAAATGATTTTAAAAAAAAATGCAGCAAAAACCGTGGCATTGCCCAATGAGCCCTGATCTTAACATTACTTAGGTCTGTCTCTACAAGTAATCTCAGACTAGCTAACAGCAAACCTCTTCAATGAAACTGTGCTAAGTTTTCCAAGAGAAAGAAAAACCCACCACACGAATACCATCAGAAAGTACATTAAAATGGAGTGAAGACAACTGCTGCTGTTTTTAAGGCAAAGGGTGGTTACACCAAATATTGATTGTGTTTATACTGTTTACTTCTCTTTCTAGGAAGTTTATTGAGAAAAAAAATATTCAAGACATTATCCATCCATCCTCTTCCACTTATCCGAGATCAGGGTCACGGGGGCAGCAGCTTGAGCAGAGATGCCCAGACTTCCCTCTCCCCGGCCAGTTCTTCTAGCTCTTCTGGGAGAATCCCAAGGCATTCCCAGGCCAGCCGAGAGACATAGTCCCTCCAGCGTGTCCTGGGTCTTCCCCGGGGCCTCATACCGGTTAGACGTGCCCGGAACACCTCACCAGGGAGGCGTCCTGGAGGCATCCTGATCAGATGCCCGAGCCACCTCATCTGACTCCTCTTGATGCGGAGGAGCAGCGGCTCTACTCTGAGCCCCTCCCGGATGACTGAGACAAAGTCTTTTGCTTGGTGGCTTTGCAGATCCCTCCAAACAAACGTGCGGCTGGTACAGGAACTAAATAGTCTTTGCCATTACTGGAACAGAAACTACAGTTAGGTCCATAAATATTTGGACAGACAACTTTTTTCTAATTTTGGTTCTGTACATTACCACAATAAATTTTAAATGAAACAGCTCAGATGCAGTTGAAGTGCAGACTTTCAGCTTTAAATCAGTGGGGTGAATAAAATGATTGCATAAAAATGTGAGGCAACTAAAGCATTTTTTAACACAATCCCTTCATTTCAGGGGCTCAAAAGTAATTGGACAATTGACTCAAAGGCTATTTCATGGGCAGGTGTGGGTAAGTCCGTCGTTATGTCATTATCAATTAAGCAGATAAAAGGCCTGGAGTTGATTTGAGGTGTGGTGCTTGCATGTGGAAAATTTTGCTGTGAACAGACAATATGCGGTCAAAGGAGCTCTCCATGCAGGTGAAAGAAGCCATCCTTAAGCTGCAAAAACAGAAAAACCCATCTAAGAAATTGCTACAATATTACGAGTCACAAAATCTACAGTTTGGTACATCCTGAGAAAGAAAGCAAGCACTCGTGAACTCAGCAACGCAAAAAGACCTGTGACGTCCACGGAAGGCAACAGTGGTGGATGATCGCAGAATCATTTCCATGGTGAAGAGAAACCCCTTCACAACATTTTGGAATAAGGCTAACATAACAAAATGTGGAAAAAGTGATGCGCTGTGAATACTTTCCGGATGCACTATACTTTGCTCCCAGGTTAAGTCAGTACTGGACCCTCTCCAGTTTGCCTACCAGGCGAGGATTGGAGTCAAAGATGCAATCATCTACCTGCTGCACCGTGCCTAAAGTCACCTAGACAAGCCAGGAGGAACTCTCAGGATTATGTTCCTCAATATCTCATATGCCTTTAACACCATCCAGCCAGCCAGACTGGGGAGTAAGCTATCGGAAATGCAGATGGATGCTCCCTTAATTTCGTGGATCATGGACTATCTGACGGGAAGGCCACAGTTTGTGCGGCTATAGGGCTTTGTGTCTGACACCGTGCTGTGTAGCACTGGTGCTCCACAAGGGACAGTTCTGTCACTATTCCTCTTGACCTTGTACACTACAGATTGTAGTTACAACACAGAGGGCTGCCATCTGCAGAAATTATCTGATGACTCTGCAATAGTTAGTAGTATCAGACATGGAGACGAGACAGAATACAGGAAGGTATTGAACAGGTTTGTTGACTGGTGTGAGCTGAATCAACTGCAGATCAACACCAGTAAAACTAAAGAGTTGGTAGTTGATTTCAGCCACTCCCCTGTCTATTAGGGGTGTGGAGGTGGAGATCGTTGAAGAGTACAAGTATCTAGGGGTGTATATGAGCAATAAGCTTGACTGGTCCAGGAACTCGCCCACCACATACAAGAAGAGTCAAAGTAGGCTGCATTTCCTATGCAAGCTCAGATCTTTTAGTGTCAGCAACACTATGCTGCGGATGTTCTATATGCTGGGGGAGCAGCATGAAAGTGGCAGACAACAGGAGACTAAAACTAATTCAGAAGGCTGCCTCTGTAGTAGGAGAGAAACTGGACAGCTTGGAAACTGTGGCAGATCAGAGAACGCTGTCTAGGCTTCGGTCTATTATTGAAAATGCTAATCACCCACTTCATAGTGTTGTGGTTGGACAGAAGAGCGTTTTCAGCAGTAGACTGACTAGCATCAAGTGCTCCACTGAACGTCACAGGAAATCCTTCCTCCCCACAGCCATCAGACTCTAACTCCTTTTCTGGTCACTCACCCACACTTTAAGCCATTACCCTTCTTCTTTATTGGATATTCAGGTACATTTTTTCAAGTACTTGAAATGTGCAACATACTATCTGTTCTTGTGCAATAAATTGTCTGCTCTTTACATGAGAATAACCTTATTTGTTCTCAGAATGTGCAATATTAACTTAAGGTGCAACACTCCGTACTTTAGTTTGATACTTACATTTATTATACTTTATTATATTTACATGGTTACTTTTATACTTGCTCTTAGTGTAACATGTCCCTTGTCTGTTGTTGTGTAAGTAAATTCCTTCGGGTTTAATAAAATTTTCTGATTCTGATCATAGTCCATGGGGATTCCTGTCTAACCTCATTTGTCAACCTGTCCATCACCATTGCAAACAAGAAAGGGCTCAGAGCCGATCTCTGATTTAATCCCACCTCAACCTTGAAAAAGTCCATCACTCCTACTGCAGACCTCACCATGGTCACACTTCCCTCGTACATATCCTGTACAACTCTAACATATTTCTCTGCCACTCCCGACTTCCTCATACAATACTACAACTCCTCTTGAGGCACCCTGTTATATGCTTTCTCTAAGTCCACAAAGACAATGCGACTTCTTCTGGCCTTCTCTATACTTCTCCATCAACACCCTCAGAGAAAACATTGAAATTGCATCTGTAGACAACAGTACAGATTTTCTGGCAAGACAAAAAAAGCAAAAAAGTACACCTGCACTACACATAGATCTTTTAACAGGGACATATGAACTTACTTTTATATTTATCAAAAAATAACATTTATTGCCAATATAAATGGAAAAAATGTTGATATGAATCATATACTGTATTTCATTTTAATTAACATGGTTACAGTAAGAGGGTGTTACATACATAGGATCATATCAAAGAAATCCTTACAGATTCAAAAGCAGGGTGACCAAACATTAAGTAAAACAAAAAACAGGGTTATGACACCTACTGCAAAGAGGGCTTGGCAGAAACACTTTCCTCGTTACTTAAGCCTGAAGAATACATGTGAGAAATTATGAGAAAAGTTTGAGAGTTGGGTTAAAAACAATAACAGTAGCACATTACCTTGTTTTGTAAGAGCATCCCTCAAGGCTGGAGTCACCATTTCTCTAACGTCTGAGTGATCATTATTGCTAACAGCTTGCTTAGATACCTGGACCTCTGCATGGTGATCTTCTACTTCAAGAATTTTCTATAAAATGAAATAAAAAATGTTTTTTAGCATATTTGTGGCTCATTACACATTTGATAAATAAGAAATATACTCCAAATGAAGACTAAGGACACGCTGGAAAGATTAAGTCTCTCAAATGACCTTGAAGTATCTGGAATTCCTCCAGGAGAAGTTCTAGGAGGTTGCTGAGGAGTGATCTGGCCAGTCTACCACAATGTTTGCCACCTTAAACTTTATAAGAATTAGAATAATAGAAACATCCATGAAAAGTCAAGAAAACCTAGTAAATTAACCGAATAGAAAATTGATGTATCAACTGCATTACACAAGTACATGTGTTTGGTACTCACAGTCCGAACAATGGGACAGTAATAGTGCAAGATAAACTGAATTGATCTATATGAAGAGGCTTTTTTTGGTTTATTTGTGCTTCATAAAAGAGGTTAAAGCTAAGAATTGCCTGTGCAATTAAAAAATGATGATTCCAAAATGTAACGGATTATAAATACAAAACAGAACATTACAGCCTACCTATTACTGGTTTTGGTGCTCTGAAATTAACTTTCACTTTATAGTACACAATGAGTTGAGTCGTTTTAAAAAAATATTTTTTATGACACCATTAAGTAGTGTCTATAGATTTTTCTACGTATGTAGTTCTAAAAGAAAAAAAAATAATTAACAGCTAAGCAAGATTTTTTTTTTTAAACTAGCAGAAAATGAAGATCAAAGATTATACAATGCATAAAAGAGATACATGATGCAAACTACTTTAAATTGTTGGTTATGAGGAACACCACCTCAATTTACCCCCTTGGCCTGGCATTGTGGTCAGCCTGTGGATACCTTTAGCACAAGTCGGACTCCAGGGAGTGCTGACAGAGATATCATAATTGCTCTTAGATCAATCTAAATATTGCCTGGCTTGAATAAGTTTTTCTCTCATCTTAATGTGATAGCTGTAGTTAATCTGCCAACGTAATTACACATGTCAGCTGTTGTAACACTACACACTTTCTTTGAATTGAAAACTTGAAGTTCAAGTAAGCTGGGATGGGAGGATATTCAATGCCTATATTAAAATGTATTTTCTCTAGTTATTAATGAAAATTAAGTAGGAAAAATAGTAAAGATAACCACACACAGCTTTTAGATAAGTGTAACGTTTAGAATATTTAAAACAAAAAAGATGCCGATACAGCTGCACTAGCAAACAATTTTATTCAATTAATCTTAAAGGACTGTCCATTCTTACTAAACGCTTTCTTTAAGTGTAGGACTACTGATACATAGCAGGGCACTTGTTATTATACATATACATACACACAGTGTGACTATAAGGTTTCTTTTTGCATGTACAAAAATACATACAGATCATTCATAATTAAATATTGCCAATGTTTTGGGAAAATGTATGGTTTTAAATATTGTGTAGTTTATACCATATGACAACATTTTTAAATAGTGTTAAATATATTTTAGATTTTGGCACACTATGCAGCAAAATTGCAAAACTGCACATTGTTTTTTAATAGTCTTCATTTTGCAGTTACCCAAAGGGTCTTTTTCACCTCCTTCAACAATCCTGCTGTGGTTAAGAAATGTGGAAGAATTTTAGGGTAACATAGCATTCATCTTAAAAGAAATAGCATAAAGGGTTAAAAAATCTCAGAAATCAGATAAAGATCAAGTGAACAACAAAATTTATTGAAAGAGGACTAAAAGATGACAAAAGAAGTCAGCAGATGTCCTGAATGGTCAGTTGTTATATACACAGAAATTTCAAGGGTGGTGGCTCAATTCAAGGGTATAAAGAAGAACCAGATATAATAGACTTTATTATATAAGTCATTTAGGTGTAAACCAACGAACCAACCAGAGTAAGTGTATGCATTGATTGACAGTGTATCGAAGCTCAATAGTTTATAAAATGAACCTCTAGTCTTTGTTTCTGTGACCATGCTCTAACAGACTGCTATTGATGCATGCTCCCTCTAAGGCATTTTGCCGAGGAGTAATTAAAAGATACAATGAACAGCTTTTCTCCTGCCTGATAACTGATTTGTCCTGTTAGGGGATGTTTCTTTCTTTAATAAGATGTTGTTTCTGTGGTAGAAATTTAACAGCAATGGTGCTTAATTTCCTCCATTTGTTGACAAGTTATTTTACACTACACCAACACACACCCAGGCCTTTAGAAATGCTTTTGTGACCCTTTCCAGCTTTTCATTAATTGAATCACTACTGTAGACTCCAAGAATATTTTGGAGAAGATATTAGCCTAGAGATTTGCACACTTTTTCAACCTGGAGTGTGGATATTTAAATAATGCATTCAGTATTGACAAAAAGTACAATTGTTTAGGAGTTATTAGTTAAACAAATTTTGACTATTGTTGAGACTTGAATTAGCTCAAACCACACTTATGTTAAATTGGCGCAGAAGTTCAGGTAATCCTTAAGGGTTCACAAACATTTGTTTCTAATGTATGATGTGTATGTAATCTGAGAATATTTAATATTATTCTAATTCACTGTTTCTGCCTACACAGTTAAATATATCATGCCAAATTTATACAGACCTCATAATGTAGTGTTATATCTATCAGTTTGAAGGTTGATTAAAACATAGCAAAATACTTTTGAATTTATCAGTCTACTAAAAGTCAATCTAAAAAACAAGATATATATAGATATATCTATATAGATATATATAGATATATCTATATAGATATATATAGATATATCTATATAGATATATATATAGATATATCTATATAGATATATCTATATATATATACAGTGGAACCTCGAGATACGATCACCTCTGTATACGAGAAATTCAAAATACGAGGAAAGTATGAGCGAAAAATTCAGATCTAAATACGAGCATTGGCTCGCGTAACGAGCCATGAGCCAGGCTGTGGGTATAGCTCGCGGCTTAGCAAGGGGGCGTGGTAGCAGTTGCGAGCCGCGATCTGCGGTGTCTGCGTTTCTCACTTAAGTGCACAGGTGGGAAACTGCCCACATCCATGATTGTTCCTGTGGCTGATGGGCTGCAGCTGCCATGTCCTCCCCGCATATATAGAGAAGCGCGAGCCGGTTAAGGGGGAGAAAAAGTAAAAGAAAAGACAGGAGAGAGAGAGAGAGAGAGAGAGAGAGCGCGAGCGGGCGAGCAAGTGAGTGCAGGCTCGCGTGTAGCTGAACAGTGAGCTGAACAGGCGAGCCAAACAGCTGAAGCAGGACGGTGTAGAGAAGGTCAGCTGCATTAAGAGTGTCTCGCCTGTTGCAGAGCCCGCAGGTCAGAAACTAACAGAGAAGAAGCACCGGGGATTGTCATCTGTTTTTTAAAGACAGCATCCTTTTGACGTTTTAACCTCGTGTTAAAGGATTGTTATTCTTGTGTATTTTAAGCCTCCACTTCACAACTGTTTTAAGGATTATTTATTTAAAGATTTATTGAATGCTCTACTGCACTTTGGACACCTGTTTTGATTCATTTAATAATCAGTTATATTATTTACCAGTGTTATTTATTAAAGGTAGACTACAGTATATATAATTTATCAGTGTTATTTGTTAGGAAAATTGATCTTTATGTTAATATATTTGGGGTGTAGAACGGATTAACTGGATTTCCATTATTTTCAATGGGGAAGTTTGTTCTAGATACGAGAAATTCGCTATACAAGCTCAGTGCTGGAACGAATTAAACTCGTATCTAGAGGTTCCACTGTATATCTATATAGATATATATATATATATATATATATCCATCCATCCATTTTCCAACCCGCTGAATCCGAACACAGGGTCACGGGGGTCTGCTGGAGCCAATCCCAGCCAACACAGGGCACAAGGCAGGAAACAATCCTGGGCAGGGTGCCAACCCACCGCAGGACACACACAAACACACCCACACACCAAGCACACACTAGGGCCAATTTAGAATCGCCAATCCACCTAACCTGCATGTCTTTGGAATGTGGCAGGAAACCGGAGCGCCCGGAGGAAACCCACGCAGACACGGGGAGAACATGCAAACTCCACGCAGGGAGGACCCGGGAATCGAACCCAGGTCCCCAGATCTCCCAACTGCGAGGCAGCAGCGCTACCCACTGCGCCACCGTGCCGCCTATATATATATATATATATATATATATATATATATCTATATATATAGCAGCGGAGAAGTAGTGTGTTAAAGAGGTTATGAAAAAGTAAAGGAAACATTTTAAAAATAACGTAACATGATTGTCAATGTAATTGTGTTGTCATTGTTATGAGTGTTGCTGTCATATATATATATATATACACATATACACACACATATACACACATATACAGATATATTATATATACATATACAATTATATTTTTTATATATATATTTTTTATATATATATATATATATATATATATATATATATATATATACATATATATATACATACATACATACATACATACATATACACACATAGATGCACTTACAATAACATAGAAATCAATATAAACAACATTAACATCATTATCATATGAGAATATGAAGTAATATATAAGAAGCACATTTCATATAAATATAAATAATTAAACAGTAAAATCTTCTTGTATAATTTGCAACCGTAGCTTTTCGTTGGTCTATCCAGGATATTTAAATCACCTGTAGCTTGCAAACTGTTTCACCTATTGACTTGAAATGTGGTACACATATAATACGTCACGTCTGCTATCCGCTTTATGGGTGATGATTGCATTACTCTTTTTATGTTTATTTTAGAATCAACTCCTATCTGCGCACACCAGGGCGGCCGTGGGCAGATGCGTATGGTGTATTCACTCCATGTTATCGTGCATTGCGCTGTCACTGGTATTTTGATAAAAGAATTTGAACAATATATAAGAAGCGTATAAATTATTAAACAGTAAAACATTAACATTTAAGAAGTAAAGTTACATTGAGTACTACTGCAGTGCCTTCGGGTATACCTCATTTTTTCTTTGCCCATTACATGCTTAAATGTATACATTTTTTGGTGTACCTACCCGAGAACACGCGACATATAACCGACCGTGTGAGAAGCATGGATTTTAAAGAAGCGTTGAGTTCATCTGCTGGTCTCCCTCGTGGAATAACTGGTAATGTTTCACTAAAATCTACAGCGAGTAAAACGACATTACCTCCTTTTTTTTTTGTACGATCTCTGAGATGTTGCTTTTTTCGGTTCAAGGCTTCATAAGCTCTTTTATGTTCCATGGTGTACTTAATAAGTACTAATTATCCCAAACCATCATCTTTGAATGTTGCAAGACTTTCGCCTTGTATGTAGATCGGGGTAATTACATTCATTGCATTCCTAGTCTGAATCACAATCTGATTGTATGGGTGGTTACCTGGCACTGTAGGGTTGCCACCCGTCCTTTAAAATACGGAATCGTGCCGCGTTTGAGAATGAAATTGCGCGTCCCGTTTTGAATCAATACTGGACGGGATTTATCCCGTATTTTTTTTATCATTTTTTTTTTAAAGCAGCATCTCATGCAAATTATCCCACACGCATTTTATGAAGATGCCTACTTTCCTACTTTTGATTGGGTAATACTTGATGTCATCGTTAGTTTGATTGGTGTTTTTAACTGTCCAGTGAGGAGGGCGTGTCTTTTAAGTACAGTCTGCAAAGTGTTGGCACTGAGATATGGCATCAGCGCCATAGTTGAAGCCCCTAACGTTGCGGTCAGCAAGTCGGCTAACATCCGCCATGTGCCGTCTTTCAGTTGCGAGAAGCAGATCATAGAATGGTTGAAACTGTTGCCCCTAACGTTGCGCCACGGCGTGTGGTTCGTTTATACCTCGTGTCTTCTCATTAAACTTTTATCTTGCGAATATGTTACTGAAATCCGCAGCGGGAGCGTTTCTATAAACTTAATTAAAACTTACGTTTTACACCGTGCTTTGTTTCCCTTATGAACATGCTTGTATACTTAACTCGCTCCATTCTCAATTGTTTAATTAATTTTTTGCTCTTCGCTGTTTGCGGCTGTTCCTCCATTTCCCCCTACTTCGTTCTTTTATCTCGCGAATATGTTATTGCAATCCTTAACGGGAGCGTTTCAATAAACTGATTGAAAATAGTTTTGCATTTACCTTTTTAGTAAAAGGCGAGCTTTTAAGCCTGAGAAATCAACCCGTAAATGCACACGTTTAATTGCACATGTGTGAATATGTATGGTTACACAGTATTAAAAGACAGTGAACAACGTCAGTTACCTTTGTTCCCGCGTTTGATAAAAGGTGAGCTTTTAAGCCTGAGAAATCACCCCGTAAATGCACACGTTTAATTGCACATGTGTTAATATGTATGCTTACACAGTATTAAAAGACAGTCAAAAATTAACATTATTTACCTTCGTTCCCGCGTGTGACTCGTGCTATAAATCTCTTCCTTGTTTTTAGTTCATGTGATTACGTAGGAGGCGTGATGACGCGATACGTGACTCCGCCTCCTCCATTACAGTGTATGGACAAAAAATATGTTCCAGTTATGACCATTACGCTTTGAATTTCGAAATGAAACCTGCCTAACTTTTGTAAGTAAGCTGTAAGGAATGAGCCTGCCAAATTTCAGCCTTCCACCTACACGGGAAGTTGGAGAATTAGTGATGAGTGAGTCAGTCAGTGAGTGAGTCAGTCAGTCAGTCAGTGAGGGCTTTGCCTTTTATTATTATAGATATGTGTGTGTGTGTATCTATGTATGTATGTGTGTATATATATGTATGTGTGTGTATCTGTATGTATGTGTGTGTATATGTATATATGTATATGTATCTATGTATGTGTATATGTACATATGTGTGTATATATATATGTTGATATATATATATATATATATATATATATATATATATATATATATATATATATATATATATATATATATGTGGATGTGTATATGTATATATATATATATGTAGATGTGTATATCTAGATATGTATATATGTATATATATGTTTATGTGTGTGTGTGTATAGCAACACTCATAACAATAACAACACAATTACATTGACAATCATGTTACGTTATTTTTAAAATGTTTCCTTTTCTTTTTCATAACCTCTTTAACACACTACTTCTCCGCTGCGAAGCGCGGGTATTTTGCTAGTGTATATATATATATATATATATATATATATATATATATATAGAGATATATATATATATAGATATATAGATATATAGATATATATATATATATAGATATATATATATATATATATAGATATATAGATATATAGATATATAGATATAGATATATATATATCTCTAGATATAGATATATATATATATATCTCTAGATATAGATATATATATATATCTCTAGATATAGATATATATATATATCTCTAGATATATATATATACAGTGATCCCTCGCTATATCGCGCTTCGCCTTTCGCGGCTTCACTCCATCGCGGATTTTATATGTAAGCATATTTAAATATATATCGCGGATTTTTCGCTGCTTCGCGGGTTTCTGCGGACAATAGGTCTTTTAATTTCTGGTACATGCTTCCTCAGTTGGTTTGCCCAGTTGATTTCATACAAGGGACGCTATTGGCAGATGGCTGAAAAGCTATCCAGCTAACTTTCTCTCTCTCTCTCTCTCTCTCTGCGCTGACGTAGGGGGGGGTGTGAGCAGGGGGGCTGTGTGCAGCTGCTTCCTGAAGGACAGGCTGCACGGAGCTTCGCATACTTAAAAGCTCAAAGGGCACGTATTGATTTTTTTTATCTGTCTCTCGCTATCTCTCTCTCTCTCTCTCTCTCTCTTCCTGCTCCTGACAGAGGGGGTGTGAGCTGCCGCCTTCAACAGCTTTGTACCGGCGGTGCTTCGCATACTTAAAAGCCGTATTGATTTTTTTTTTGACTGCTTGCTTTGCACTCCTTTGAAAAGGAAGATATGTTTGCATTCTTTTAATTGTGAGACAGAACTGTCATCTCTGTCTTGTCATGGAGCACAGTTTAAACTTTTGAAAAAGAGACAAATGTTTGTTTGCAGTGTTTGAATAACGTTCCTGTCTCTCTACAACCTCCTGTGTTTCTGCGCAAATCTGTGACCCAAGCATGACATTCTAAAAATAACCATATAAACGTATGGTTTCTACTTCGCGGATTTTCCTACTTCGCGGGTGGCTCTGGAACGCAACCCCCGCGATGGAGGAGGGATTACTGTATATATATATCTCTATATATATCTC